>NC_134483.1:470619701-470976646 GCF_040206685.1 Ascaphus truei | reverse complement strand
GAGCCATCTATATATAGAAATAATATATATTTGCATGAACTTTCTATATATCTGTATATACAGATATATATATATATATAAATACATATCTGTATAGAGAATAATCTCTCTATACAGAGACAACTCTGTGTACAGCCGCGGCCCCTTTTATTCTCCAACATCTCCGAATTTTTCGGGGATTTTTTCCGAATGCCACGAGGACTGAGATATAGGAAGGGCACAGCATTGTTGAGAGCTTTGTAAGTCATAACTAGGGTTTTACATTTTGATTCTAGAGGCTATGGGAAGCCAGTGTAGGGATTTGCATAGTGGTTTAGCAGAAGTGGAGTGGTGATTTAGGTAGATGTCTCGCAGCAGTGTTTTGAATGGATTGGCAATGCATCAAAAGCATTTGCAAGATCTTTATAGCTCACATTTTGAGATGCACAGAGTAATATAACACCCCTCCTCAACCCCGTAAGGGAGATTTCTATACACTGGGCGTTATAGTGCTATCCTGCAGGCTCACACAATTTTCTCTAATATTTGCATAATTAAATTCCGAAGTACTATAATTATTTTTAAATCTGCCAATCAAACAATTGCCTTCACTCCAACATTTATAATATATCTTTAAGTAGCTGTCCAGCTAATGCTGTAATTCCCTGGTTACTAGAGATGTGCGAAATTGAAAAAGTTTGCTTCGCCTTTCGTTTGAATTAACTTTTTTGAAAAAGCTCAAGACTTTCACTATTAAATGTTTATAGCTGCACACACTCATGAAGCTCTGTCCATAAAATATGTGCAGTGAAGATTCAGCCGTTTGCAATAGATAGTGGATCACTCTTAAATTCCTGAGAGGAGCACTGTAGCAGGTAGTGACTTTTGCTCCACCTTTTTTAAATGAACAGTACTGTATGCTGTAAATACTTCATCTTATAAATTTGCACTGTTTGTGATTTGCATTATCTATTTGTTCAGCTTCAGTAGTGTGTGCATTCCCTTAGATTTCGAGGAGCCCTGCTTTCTCTGCTTTATGTTCAGTACACATCAAGAGAGCACCTACTTATTACAGCTAATATGTAATATGTAATATTAATTTTAATATGTACCCATAAATGCCTTCTACCACTGACCTAATGACTGATCTATTGCAATAGGGAGCACAACATATAATTAATCATATAAACAACAAATAAGTGATATAAAATAATTATTTCAAAATGCTGCCTGAACACCAGCGGTCTCCCAAACCGCAAAAAACAAAAACAAACCAACAAGTGTTCCTGGCGGAAACTGAAATGTGCAATAAAAAGTGCCAACATCCCCAATGATTAACCAAACACTGATACCACACAGTACTGCTCTCCCATAGACCATAGAATCTTCTGGTGCTGGGACGCCTTCCAGACCTCATATGCAGAAGGAAACACAAATGCAAGGACAATAGTGCATTAATACTTTACTTGAATCACATACAACACAGAGGGGGGAGGGAAACACTCACACTCTCCCCGCTGGTTAAAAGCATGAAATGACTTTGGGCGCACTTCAACCACTCTCCCAGATCAGCTACTTGGCTTCTGCACGCTCTACCCGGTCCATGGCTCTCACTCAAGTTCGGGGGCTCCTCTGTCAGCCTCGTGCGTCACAGTTGCCTCTGTCAATAAGGTTCCTCTCTGGATCTTCAGAGTTGGTACGGTGGCCTCAGACGCACAAAAGGCCCAACATGTTTCGTCCTACGACTTGCCCTTAACAGCAGGTTTAATAATGATCGAATCATTCTCCTCAAGCGCACTAAGAACCATTTTTTCTTCCACACTAAGATTATCCCTTTTGATTTTAAATGCTCGATTATGGGCCACAAGCTCATAAATTTTGGGGGAAAAGTAGATTTTTTCTTAAATGTCGCGCCTGCTACAGGGGTTACTGTTATAGGTAGAGACTCTAGTGCGCTTGAGGAGAATGATTTGATCGTCTATTTTTACATAGGTTTCAAATATTGGAAACAGACTGGCCCCTAGCTGCCCACTCACCCATTCAAGCACACATAAAAATATTAATGATACTGATTATCATGTCTGCAACAGGGAGCTCCGTACACTAACACCATTAGGCTTAAATGTTGAATTTGATCTGAAGGCATTTTTTGGGAGAAGATTAACATCAATATTTATCCAATTGGTTTAATACTTTTTGATGTATGACGGTTTTTCGTTTTTTCGCTTCTGCCTCCTTTCTTCTCAATAGCTTCCCTTTGTTCCTTTTTCTTCATATTTTGATGTGTGCATGCTGCATAGCGATGCAGCATCATATATTATGTAGTTTTGTGGAACTATTTTTTGGGGCATTTTACCCACTATTGGCTCTTGTTTTTCAATAAAAGCTTTAAGCATGCATATTATTAAATAATTGTGTCATAGTACTGGGAATTCCAAATTAAGAATTTAAAAACATCTAAAGAGATGATGTGGTTTTGATCCAATAACCATAATATGTATTAATTAAATATGTTCATATTTTCATTTAGTATATATTTTAGTTCTTTGTTGAACTCTATATGATAATATTTTGTATAATTTTTCTAGCATTTAGCATTAATATTGATTAGCTATGTTATGTAGGTTTTGTCTTATTATATGTTTTTTATATGTTTATATGTTATATTGTGACTTTGTATGTTATTGTATAGTTTGTAGAAGCCCATGGACATTTTTATATGTTGCAAAGAAATGCCTATATCCATTGCGCATGTGCAGATAATATTTCAGGTGAACTGAATCAATCCACATTTGGGAATATTTGATGATGGATACTGCCTAAAAGCATTATTACACCTGACGAAGACAGTTTGTCTTTCGAAACACACAGGGTTACTGTATCTTATCACTCTTGCAGCAGCCCGTGTCTCAACACTGCATTACAGCAGAAACTTTAGCCGGAAGGCTTTGAATTAGCTCACACTGGAACCGGCTTTTCCTCCAAACTTCTCACGAGACCTGAGAGCCAGCTCTGAGTGAGATCTTACGACGGAGCACTCTGGTCTCTTAGTACACTCGCCATAGCCTGGCATGGGGTACATCCGACGCCAGTGACCATCGGAGGGATATGCCATGGACCGGTGGACAGTCTGATGACAGCAGTTACCTTGTAGCAGACGTGCCATGAGTGAGAGGGGATACTCTCTGACATTATCCACTGCCTACTAACGCCTTCCATCTAGTAAATAGTGCATTCACTCAGTGCATTAGATTATTAGTAGGATTTTGTATGGATTTAGTTTCCATTTGTTATAGCTATATATTTTAATAAATGTGTTTTTTTATTCAGTAATTATCACCTGTTTAGTCTCTGAGGCTTCTACTTAATTTAGTCTATTTCTGTTGTCCAATTTTGTTGTGTTTTTTGTAGTTTGATCATTTGTTCCAATCACCCACAGTATTACGCTATGTGTAATGTAATTGTAGAAGAGATCCGAAGATTCCAGCGGTGCACAGCTCGTAGGAATGGGAGACCAGCAAGGTGTTGATTAAAAATAAAAATTTATTGAAAAAACACTCCTTGTGTCCCCCATACCATGTTTTTTCGATAAATTTTTATTTTTAATCAACACCTTGCTGGTCTCCCATTCCTACGAGCTGTGCACCGCTGGAATCTTCGGATCTCTTCTACAATTACATTGCACACTGAGCGTGGATGCACGCACCAATGGAAGCAGTCCTATGTGAGTATTGCATGTCTCTCCTCATTGAGACTTGATGACCGGCAACAGTGCAGCAACACAAGGGTCATGTAGGGCGCAATCCTACAAAGTAACGGTATGTTAAACCTTATTCATGTTCATTTTCATATGTGATAACATTATTGTGGATGCATTTACTGTACAAAGCACTGGGTCCAATACATAGTTTTGCTCATAGGCTGACTCCCCAAGAGGTTAAGGACTTTATTATCTACTTTAGTTCTGAACGAGATTGAGCACTGTATTTGGGACTTACGCCCCAAAACTACTTACGCTATGTGTATTTTCTCTTTTATTTCATGTACTTGGTAATCCATTATTTCCATCATCTTTGGACATTGCAAAGACATTTGTTGTCTCACACACCAACTAATGGTTGTATGCTTATTTTATTTGTTAGACTAATCAGTATTGATAACATCGTTAGTGTCTTGTTAAGTGCCCTATAGGCGCCAAATGTATCTTTATTGAAAATTGCTTTTCTCTTACCAGGTGGTCAGTGTTTTATTTGGCAGCAACCCTTCATTTATACATATGTGAGCATTAAGGGATATTTTACACATTTGAATTTTGTATTGATTGTTATTGTTGCTTAGTTTTAGCACTACCTTATTCTTTTTCTATTCTCTGTGGGCTGACTACTCCACTTTAGTGCATATACCAGCAAAATCCTCTGGTTGAGGTCTGATGCAGCCTCTGTGGTGTCCCACCACTTCACCACATATACCAGAAAATATTTCTGGCCAAGGCCAGATACATATCTTTAGCCTCTGGAACCAGTCCTTGGGCAACTTTCGGTTGCAGAACCAAAAGTTACATTTTTGGCTCCAAATGACTATGGCTCTCTCTCTCAGACCTTTACTTTTTGATGCCAAAAAAGTCCCTAGAGGTGATTGTACAAGAGATTGTACAAGACCAGCCCCACATCCCAGAAGGACTCGAAGTCCCAGTCGGGTGATTTTTTACTTCACCACCTTATTGGAGGAAGGTTCTTAAATGGGGTAATTCGTCCAAATCATCAGGACATCCTGGTAATAGGAAAACAACTGATTTGTGGAGCGGATTTTTTGGTGGCCTGGCATGCAAAAGGACATTAAGGAATTTGTTACTGTGTGCTCATAATAAGACTCCTCGGAACAAACCACCTGGACTCCTTTGACCTCTTCGCACCCCGGATCGTCCTTTGACACACTTGTCCATGGACTTCATAGTAGAGTTACCCGTGACCAAAGAGATGAGCACAATCTTACTAGTGGTAGACCGCCTTTCAAAGCAGGTCCATTTTATTCCATTGAAAGGTCTTCCTAACTCTCCGAAACTGGCAGACGTCTTTGTCAAAGACATTTTCTCCCTCCATGGGGTTCAACAAGTGATCGTTTCCGATCGAGGATCACAGTTGCTATCGAAGTTCTTGCGTTCTTTCTCCCAGCAATTGGATATATCTTTACATTATTTTGGGGGTTAACATCCCCAAGCAAACGGTCTGACAGAGCAAACAAACCAGTCACTGGAGCAGTATATTCGTTGTTTCGTCGCAGACACCCAGGATGACTGGACTGATCTCCTTCCTTGGGCTGAGTGACTGTCAGGATCTGTGATCCGTGACACGCTGGGCACACCCGGTGCTTACCACAACCCGTTATCGGGTCGCCCGCTCCTCCCGTCAACCGTGACACTCATCTTCCTCCTCCTGTGACCAGCTGCCATGCTATGGGCGTGCACACATCTCATGTGGAGGTTAATACGCTTCCCTCTGGTCCCGCCTCCAGATTCCGCCAACGTGGCGACATCATCAGCAGGCAGTGTGCACACACGGTGCGCAGTCAGGGCACGCACGAGTCGCGTCAGCCTTACTGATACACCTACTCCTGCCTGCAACCTCATTGGTACCTCTCTCCAATATATGCTCAGCCGGCCCACTGGCAAATCGGCTGAGCATACACCTTCCTACAGTATGTGCAAAGTGTTCACTGCTACCCTTTCCTCCACAGTCTTGTCCTGTATGGTTCGTAGCTTCTCTGTTCCTGACCCCGGTTATTCCTCTGGACTCCGCTCTTCTACGCTCCAGACCCCGGCTACCAACTATGATCGCACCTCTCCAATCCCAACCTCGGCTAAGTACCACGAGGATCTGCACCTCTCCAATCCAGAACATGGCTAAGTACCTTCAGCAATCTGCACCTTTCCAACCCCAACCTCGGCAAGTACCTCTGACTATCCATACCTCTCCAACCCCGACCTGGCTATCTCGACCTATCTACACTCCAGACGCGCCCACGAGGCTGTAGTTGGTGTTTATATATATATCCCCACCTCAGCCTCGCGGTCACGCCTTGTTTGTGGTGAGCACTTCATTACAGAGGTGTGCTGAGTTCTTTGGACACCTAATCTCTCAAAAAGCTGTCTACAGTCTTAGTATGGATGTTAAAGTCTATCAAAAGGAGCTTGGCACCCTCAACCTAGAGATAGAAATCTTACGCCAGGAGACTGGGAGTCTTAACTTAAAAGTGCATAAAAGGAAGGCGGACTACAAGGAGGCCCTGAATATTATTGAAGTATTTTACTTTATACTTTTTACCATATATGTTTTGTCAATGGGATGTAGCATCGGGCACCCCTATCTCTTGTTATATACGTGAAAAGGAAAAGGATCCGGCGGTTCACAGCTTGCCATAGGGGTACAATCAAGGATATCCAAACGCAATCAGAAAAATAGGCTGTTTATTTGATGCATAACAAAAATCCTTCTGCCACAAGGTAACTCTGACACGTTTCGTCCACCAATAGGACTTTGTCAAAGAGTACTCAGTCCCACTCACAAATTTATGTTTCATATTATCAGGACACTGATCAGTAGCACGCTCCGTAGCTCTCTTGTTGACATAAATATATATTCATAATGTGGTTGATGTGGGTGTTTGAGATAGCTGGGAATATGTGTTAATCAATTTCTGACTTGTAGCAGTTGTTTGGTGCTGGTGGCACCTCCCCCCAGAGCTCACTCCTCCTCCTTCACCTTTTTAATTTGGGAGGTCTTTTCGTTTTGCTGCAGGAACAGGACCTATAATGGTTCTTCCCCTCTTACAGAGGTAAAAGGAAGGGTTCACAGTGTAGTGTAGGACCTGCATTAATTTGGTTATACCTTGGCGTTGGTATGCAGGTTTATGACGCTTTGACCAAAGGGTTAACCTAATAACCAAGTATTTAATATTATTATTGAAGTATTTTACTTTTTACCATATACTCTATGTTTTGTCAATGGGATGTAGCATTGGACACCCCTGTCTCCTGAATATTACAGAAACTGTAAAAAGAGAAAATGCAAGGCTGAAAGAAGAAAATTCTGATTTGGCTGACCATGTCAATTAAAAGAATGAAAAGCTGCATGAGCTAGAAAAAATAAAGAAACTATTGGCAGATGAAAAGTTAGAAGCATTGGAGCAACGCACACAAGCAGAGCACCTACTGCAGGGCAAAGTGCAAGGTCTGCGTATGCACCTACAGAATACCGAGGAGAAGCAGCGAACTTTGCAGGAAGAAAATCTGTAAGCTGCTAAAAAAAAAGTGCTACAGGAACGTTTGTACCACGAGGATCTGCACCTCTCCAATCCAGAACATGGCTAAGTACCTTCAGCAATCTGCACCTTTCCAACCCCAACCTCGGCAAGTACCTCTGACTATCCATACCTCTCCAACCCCGACCTGGCTATCTCGACCTATCTACACTCCAGACGCGCCCACGAGGCTGTAGTTGGTGTTTATATATATATCCCCACCTCAGCCTCGCGGTCACGCCTTGTTTGTGGTGAGCACTTCATTACAGAGGTGTGCTGAGTTCTTTGGACACCTAATCTCTCAAAAAGCTGTCTACAGTCTTAGTATGGATGTTAAAGTCTATCAAAAGGAGCTTGGCACCCTCAACCTAGAGATAGAAATCTTACGCCAGGAGACTGGGAGTCTTAACTTAAAAGTGCATAAAAGGAAGGCGGACTACAAGGAGGCCCTGAATATTATTGAAGTATTTTACTTTATACTTTTTACCATATATGTTTTGTCAATGGGATGTAGCATCGGGCACCCCTATCTCTTGTTATATACGTGAAAAGGAAAAGGATCCGGCGGTTCACAGCTTGCCGTAGGGGTACAATCAAGGATATCCAAACTCAATCAGAAAAATAGGCTGTTTATTTGATGCATAACAAAAATCCTTCTGCCACAAGGTAACTCTGACACGTTTCGTCCACCAATAGGACTTTGTCAAAGAGTACTCAGTCCCACTCACAAATTTATGTTTCATATTATCAGGACACTGATCAGTAGCACGCTCCGTAGCTCTCTTGTTGACATAAATATATATTCATAATGTGGTGGATGTTGGTGTTTGAGATAGCTGGGAATATGTGTTAATCAATTTCTGACTTGTAGCAGTTGTTTGGTGGCTGGTGGCACCCCCCCCCCCAGAGCTCACTCCTCCTCCTTCACCTTTTTAACTTGGGAGGTCTTTTCGTTTTGCTGCAGGAACAGGACCTATAATGGTTCTTCCCCTCTTACAGAGGTAAAAGGAAGGGTTCACAGTGTAGTGTAGGACCTGCATTAATTTGGTTATACCTTGGCGTTGGTATGCAGGTTTATGACGCTTTGACCAAAGGGTTAACTAAATAACCAAGTATTTAATATTATTATTGAAGTATTTTACTTTTTACCATATACTCTATGTTTTGTCAATGGGATGTAGCATTGGACACCCCTGTCTCCTAAATATTACAGAAACTGTAAAAAGAGAAAATGCAAGGCTGAAAGAAGAAAATTCTGATTTGGCTGACCATGTCAATTAAAAGAATGAAAAGCTGCATGAGCTAGAAAAAATAAAGAAACTATTGGCAGATGAAAAGTTAGAAGCATTGGAGCAACGCACACAAGCAGAGCACCTACTGCAGGGCAAAGTGCAAGGTCTGCGTATGCACCTACAGAATACCGAGGAGAAGCAGCGAACTTTGCAGGAAGAAAATCTGTAAGCTGCTAAAAAAAAGTGCTACAGGAACGTTTGATTTCTCAGTGTGTCCCTGCAGAGCAGCATGAGGAACTGAAGGCTACCCTGAGCATCACCAGAGCATCGCTGGAGGCCAAGCTTAGAGGCCAGGTGACTCAGTATGAGAGGGAGCTCATGAAGGCCCAGAAACTGAAGCAAGAGATAAAGTTGTTGAAAAGGGAGATAAACAGCAGAATAATTCAGAAATACTACAAAGCTCTTGTCCAAGTGAGGTTGGAAAGAGAAAGGTGCCTGCTGACGGTTGCCATGGCCAAAGAGAGACACAAAATAAAGGCAAGCATCTTCCATCGTCATGTCAAAATACTGTAAGAACAGCGCTGAATGACAAGGAACTCCCCAGTGCATATAGACATATGCACAAACAAGCAATTCAAAGCTAAGCTATCATTCAAAGATAATAATAAATAACACATCAAAGGGCAGCAAGTCTCTAAAAAACCCTAAAGCCAGAATTTTAGAATAAGAAAAAATTGTTCAATTAATAACATACTTTAAAATAGAATCTAATTGCCATACAGAGCTTTATAGTAGAGCAAAACAAAACACTCAAAGGTATTTGTTTGATGTCTACAAATCTTTTGCCATACTATGCAGCTCTATATGACAATTAGATTCTATATTGAAGTATGTTATTAATTGCAAAAGTTTTTTTATACTAAAATTCTTACTTTTGGATAATTTTAGAGGTTAGCTGCCCTCTATTGATAATTATCTTTGAATCATAGCTTTGCTTATAATTGCTTGTTTGTGAATATGTCTTTTCTATATGCACTGGGTAGTCTCTAGCCACTCAGTGCTGTTTTTATGTTGCCGTGATGATGGGAGACACTTGACTTTCGGTGTCTCTCATACCCATGGCAAGAGTCAAGTGGCGCTTCTGCACCATGTAACACGACGTAAGCACTCTAGCGTAAGATTTTTGTATTTAGACCTCTCTTTGGCTGCGTGATGCAACTGAAATGTTGGATAACTTAAAAATTCTTTGATTCAGAAGTCTGTTGTGGCTGTAATTTCCTTTGAGCTACTATTTACTTCTAATTATGTTGGGACTGACACAAGTACTCCATTTCTCCCAATGTGTCTTAGATGTCTACTCAATATAATTCTTATGGCAATACTTTTGGATGTGAGTCATTTAAATGTACATTGCATATCTCCCAGGTATCTCAAGTGTGCTCCTTTTAAGCACAGAGATAAGCACATGATAGAAAAAAATCAGCTTTTTCAGACTGATCCATGGCTAAAAGGAAAAGGCCAAAGCACGGCAGAATCTGAACCCAGTGGGCATTTTGCCCAACTCTAATATTAGGCCAACAGATTTTGATTAAGTTGAGCTCTGAGGATGTACTTATTCCAATGACTTAAACCTCACTCTTTGAAAATAGCTCTGTGTTAGAGAAAGCAGGACAGTTTGAGGATTTGCTGGTTTCCTCTATTTTGGAGAATGACATTCTCCTATGGCCACATCTTGCAGCAACAGTATCATCGCTGTCATCGCCCTCAACGCATTCTGCCTCCGTGGTTTCAGTGGGCTTTGATATTTCCTATGCCCAAGCACATCTATTTTTTGAACAGATGTGTAAGCAGGAAATGCATACATTTAACGTGGATGCCGGTCAGGGTGGAAACAGAAATGCTGGAGCAAGGCCCAGTTCTAGTCTGTTGTGTAACCGAATAACAAGTTTTTAACCTTGTCCCTGCCTCTAGTATTGGATGTATCCCCTGACTTTGCTGCTTCTCTTTCTGCTTTGGTTTTGGCTAAGGAACTGCAAGAGAGAAGCTGGTAGGATAGCAGTTGGGAGTACGTACTTCTCAGGGTGATGCCACTGCTGGAAACTCAACTGTGTCATGTGCACCAATCGTTGCTGAAGAAGGTGAGGGTAACGGTGGTGGTAGTTGCTTTTCTAGTGAGCATAGTGAAGAGTGTTTTGGGGTACGGTAGGTAGGGTTAAGAAGCTTATGATACATTTAAAAGACTGCAATCCTGTATGCTTTTTGATAATGTGCACATGAAACTGCTTTGAGACATATTACACTATGATCTGCTTTTCAATTTAGAAAGCCACTCACTTAAAGAATTTGAGCCATTTTCCACTGCAACTTAGACACATGTTCTTGCCTGCTTGACACACACACACACACACACACACACACACACACACACACACACACACACACACACACACACACACACACACACACACACACACACACACACACACACACACACACACACACACACACACACACACATATTTGGCTCTGTTTAATCTTATCTCAGACATACTACACTATTCTCAATCTCTCTCTATCACACACACACACACACACACACACACACACACACACACACACACACACACACACACACACACACACACACACACACACACACACACACACACACACACACACACACACACACACACACACACACACACACACACACTCAAAAGGGGACATAAATACATTCTATGTATATCCATAGGGACATAGATACATTCAGGGGCATTAGCCAGTCACTTGATAAAGTCCCTTAGGAGGGATAAAACGTTGTGTTTTTGAGCTGTAATAAATTTTTCTAAAGAAATCCGAAGTTGCCCTGGATCTTTCTATTTTCTCCAATGTTGGATGTTCCAGGCAGATATCCTGAACCAGGAGCACCGGTATCAGCAAGTATTTTGATTGTTTTTTTTTTATGGTGTGCAGCTTTTCTTGTGATATTGCATTTTCTTTTTTCATTCCCATTTAATGCCCCTGAATGTATTGTGACAAACGGCTTACTCCGTGCTCCACCGTCTGTCTGGGACTGTTAGAACACGGTCTTTTAGGGTAGGTTAAATGACGAGGCGTAACGTGCTGTTCCTTTAAACAGGCTAATGCCTGGTTTATTCCGTCCCAAACACTGAGACTGCCACACTGCATAAAAAAGAAAACATAAGCAAAACAAAACCCTGCTCACCTGAGCAATAACTTAACTGAGGTTCACCCTGACTGGGATTGGGGCGGCTTATCCGCTTCCAACAAACAAAAATAAGAAACTTTGCAATTTGATAAAGGAACAGATTGATTTAACCTGTTTGGGGAGAGGCTTTTCCCCTCTCTGCTTCAAGCAGCCTTCCTGCCTCCAGTCTCTTAGGGAGAGGGGAGAGGAACCAGGAAATCAGCCTTACATACCTGATTTCCATCTTGCAGGACAGGTGACAGAAATCAGACAAACTCTGGTCTGGATCCCTCACCCCTCAGTTCCAGCACTTGCCAAACTGTGGGATGGAGTGCATGCATTCTGAGGCTGCACTTTCCAGCCTAAACAGGATAGAAGCTGTTCAATATCCTGGGAGCTCTATATATGGAATTTATTACCATCCCCTGGTTTCTGTCACATATCCTCCCCCCCAGCTCAGACCTCGAGGGATGAGCGACCATGGATATTAGGGAGTGCATCCTTGACAACCCATCAGCATTGCCATGTTTGTGCCCTGACCTGTGCTTCACAGAAAATGTAAAGGGTTGTAGGCTTAGGAACTACCTGGTCACTCTAGCATTCTTCTCCCTGTTTTCACACATCCAGGTGAGGGGTGCATGATCTGTGACCAACCGGAATTTTCTCCCCAACAGATAGTATTTGAGCATCTCTATAGCCCACTTTATTGCGAGACACTCTTTCTCGACTATGGAGTAATTTTTCTCCTGGGGATTTTGTTTCCTACTTAGATAAAGGATGGGGTGCTCCTCACCTTGAGACTCCTGGGAGAGTACAGCGCCCAGCCCTACCTCAGATGCGTCGGTTTGGACTAAAACTTTTTAGAGAAGTCAGGTTTGACCAACACTGGTTGGGCACAGAGAGCTTCTTTCAGGCTTCTAAAGGCCTGTTCGGTTTCGGGGTACCACTTTACCATTAGCGGCCCTCTTGCTTTTGTGAGGTCGGTTAGTGGGGTTGCCTTAGTTGCAAAATTGGGAATAAACCTTCTATAGTAGCCAATTAATCCCTAAAAAGGTCCTTACTTGTTTTTTTGTAATTGACCTTGGCCAATTTTGTATCGCCTCTACTTTGAGTGTTTGGGGTTTGAGTAAACCTCTGCCAATAGAATACCCCAGATACTTGGCCTCCTCCAGACCAATAGTGCATTTAGCGGGGTTAGCAGTTAGTCCAGCAGCCGAACTGCGTCAAGCACAGCTTGAAAGGTTGGATTGCAATTCTTCACTATGGATTACCACATCATCTAGGTAGGCGGTAGCATACCGAGCATGTGGCTTTAAAATTTTATCCATCATTCTTTGGAATGTGGCGGGAGCTCCATGTAAGCCAAAAGGCAGCACCCTATACTGAAAGAGGCCATCTGGGGTTGAGAAGGCTGTCTTTTATTTTGCTCTTTCTGTGAGGGGAACCTGCCAGTATCCTTTTGTTACGTCTAGGGTTGTGAGATATCTGGCTTTGCCCAGTCTCTCTACCAGTTCATCAACCCTGGGCATAGGATAAGTATCAAATTTTGACACAGCGTTTAGTTTACGGTAGTCATTGCAAAACCTTGTTGTACCGTCTGGTTTTGGGACTAAAACTATAGGGCTGTTCCACCCACTTTGGGATTCTTCAATTACACCTAGTTTTAGCATTTTTTTAACCTCTAAACTTATAGCCTCCCTTTTGGCCTCTGGGATTCGGTACGGTTTAAGGTTAACTCGGACCCCCGGTTCAGAGACTAGGTCATGTTCAATTACCCTAGTTCTACCTGGCTTTGTAGAGAAGACTTCTTTGTTTCTTCTCTCTAGGTTCTGGACCTCTCGTTTCTGATGAACGGACAGGGTTTCAGCTATGCTAACCTCTGGGTCAGTTTCTCGATTCTCTGATGGACCTGGGGGTACTAGGGGTTAACAAGACCTCCCTATCTTTCCAGGGCTTAAGTAGGTTTACATGGTAGATTTGCTCAGGTTTCCTCCTACCTGGCTGTCTCACCTTGTAATTTACTTCTCCCACTCATTCTAAGACCTCATATGGCCCATGCCACTTAGCAAGCAATTTACTCTCTACAGTGGGAACCAGAACTAGCACCCTGTCACCTGGAAAAAATTTTTTGACCCTAGCACCCTTATTATACGTATTCCTCTGTGCCTCTTGAGCTTTTTCCATGTGTTCCCTCACTATAGGTGACTGCAGCTATGCGGTCCTGCATCTGGACAACATGTTCTATTACACTTCTGTATGGGGTAACCTCGTGTTCCCAAGTCTCTTTGGCTATATCCAGTAAGCCCCTTGGGTGTCGGCCATACAATAGTTAAATGGGGAGAAGCCTGTGGATGATTGGGGGACCACCCTAATGGCAAATACCAGGTATGTTAACAAACAATCCCAGTTTTTCCCATCCTTATCGACCGCCCGGCTTAACATGCTCTCTAAGGTTTTATTGAACCGTTACACTAAACCATCTGTTTGTGGATGATAGACTGAGGTTCTGAGATGCTTGATTTTTAGGAGTTTACATAATTTTTTTGTTACTTGGGACATAAATGGTGTTCCCTGGTCAGTTAAGATCTCTTTAGGAATTCCGACCCGGGTAAACAGAACTATTAACTCTTTTGCTATGTTTTTAGCAGAGGTGCTACGTAGGGGAACTGCCTCCGGATATTGGGTGGCATAATCTAATATTACCAATATATGCTGCTGTCCCCTAGCAGACTTTAATAGGGGTCCTACTAGATCCATAGCAATCCGGTCAAATGGTACATCAATTATGGGAAGGGGTACCAATGAGCTATGATACGCTTTGAACGGGGCGGTGATCTGACATTCTGGGCATGAGGAGCAGTGATTTGTCATTTCTGCCAGAACCCCAGGCCAATATAAGCTTCGGAGAATCTTTTCTTTTGTCTTTTCCACCCCTAGGTGTCCCCCCAATGGGTGACTATGTGCGAGGTTTAATACTACATTACGGAATGTCCGTGGTACCAACAATTGCTTAGTTATAATGGATTTCCTCCTATCAACCCGATATACTAGGTCATTTTCTACCTCGTAGTAGGGGTAGGCAAGTGACCTATCTGGTTGGCCAGGGGTACTATTCTGGTCCCGTATATTCCCCCTTGCTTCGGCTAATGTGGGGTCTTTCCACTGGGTCTTCTTAAAACTCCCAGGACTGACCTCTAGGTCAGCGAAGGTCTTACCCTGTTCTGGGGTGATAAGAGCCTGTTCAACATCTTGATTTGGGGTAATCCCTACCAAGGTAGCTATGGGAAAGGGAATTTTACAGCACTCTTCCTCTTTCCCCTTTTTATTTAGGCCCTCGTCAACCTCCATTTCTGAAAAAGGGAAGGGATTTGTTTCTTCTGTTACTTCTTTATGGTCCGCTATTGAACTCTGGGCGCTATTCTGAGAGGAGGACCACATTTTTAGAAAATGGGGAAAGTCGGTCCCTATTAACACATCATGTGCCAGTTTGGGTACTATACCCACTTCTAAAGAACCAAACTCTGTTTCAATAAGAACATCAACAGTGGAATATTCGTGTGTATCCCCATGTATACAACAAATTGCCACTCTTTGTGAACTGTTTACCTGTTTTTCCCAATGGGCAACAGGTATTCAGACACTAGTATAACCATACTCCCAGAGTCAAGAAGTGCCCAAACCCTCTTACCATTTACCTTTACAAATGCCCAGAGATGGTTATTCAAGGGGTCCTCTAGGCTAGGGCCCATACATTGGGACCACAACGAATAAGGTTCAACGCTGTTGGATTGCATTGGTTCACAATTTAGTGGGCAGACTTTCGCGCTGTGGCCCCTCTCATAATAATTTACACATTTAGGTACATAATCTGTGTCCCACTTAGAGCCCTTTTTCGGCTCCCCATGTTGGCTGTTGCCCTTAGTATGCGAGCCACTGTTGCTGGTGCTGTGTGAAGGCGGTCGTCACTCTTCAGCCCCCCTTAACCATGGTACCCTTTTACCATCTCTGGAAGAGTCCTGGAACCTTGGGTAGTGGGGATGCTCCATGACTATGGGTTGCGGGTGCTCTTCTGCTGCATTGTACCTTTCTACGAGGGCCACCAGCTATTCTGCATTGTGTGGGTCACTCTGACTGACCCAACGGCGTAGGGCAGAGGGAAGTTTCCTCAAGAACTGGTCCATGACCAACCGTTTCACGATGTGGCTTGCTCAGTTGATCTCGGGTTGTAGCAACTTCAAAGCGAGGTGGATGAGGTCATACATCTGGCTTCGGGTGGCTTTATCCAATGTGAAGGACCATGCGTGGAACCTTTGGGTGCGAACAGCCGTGGTTACGCCGAGGCGAGCGAGGATCTCGAACTTCAATTTTGTATAGACGTTAGCTTCAGCTGGCTCTAGATCAAAGTAAGCCTTCTGGGGTTCGCCGCTTAAGAAGGGTGCGATTAGACTGGCCCACTCAGCTTCTGGCCAACCCTCTCTCTGTGCCGT
The DNA here is from genome assembly GCF_040206685.1 of Ascaphus truei. Taxonomy (NCBI): domain Eukaryota; kingdom Metazoa; phylum Chordata; class Amphibia; order Anura; family Ascaphidae; genus Ascaphus; species Ascaphus truei. Next base: position 470,960,444 of record NC_134483.1, on the reverse strand, counting down.
GCATTCAAAAGTGAGGAGATAGTTTCAACATCATCCGAGGGCCCCATCTTCTGAAGGTAGTGGCTTGCCCTGGTCATTTTCGGGACTGGGGCTGCCTCTGCCAGTGGAGTCTTAATGATAGTCTCTCTCAGGACCTCGAGTTCCTGCTGTAAGCCCTGGGCGAACCGTTGTTGCTCCTCTCTCAACAAGCGGTTTGTCTCTTGCTGCGTTGCATTCGCATTTTGCAGGGCTGCATTCATCTGTTGCTGGTTTGCATTAATCTCTTGCTGGGCTATAAGCAGCTATTGCTGGGTTGCATTCGCTTTTTGCAGGGCTGCATTCGTCTGTTGCTGGGTCGCATTTTCCTCTTGCAGGGCTGCATTCGTATCTTTCTGGGCAGCAAGATTGCGTACCAACGCACTCACGACGTCTTCCATCTTGTTTGGGAGGAAAAAAAACTTTTTTTTTCTGCTTTAAAGTTCTTTTACCCGCAGACCTTTTAGTGTTCTGCCCGCATTCTCCACCATATGTGACAAACGGCTTACTCCGTGCTCCACCATCTGTCCGGGACTGTTAAAACACGGTCTTTTAGGGTAGGTTAAATGACGAGGCGTAACGTGCTGTTCCTTTAAACAGGCTACTGCCTGGTTTATTCAGTACCAAACACTGAGACTGCCACACTGAATACAAAAGAAAACAAGCAAAACAAAACCCTGCTCACCTGAGCAATAACGTCACCCTGACTGGGATTGGGGCGGCTTATCCGCTTCCAACAAACAAAAATAAGGGACTTTGCAATTTGATAAAGGAACAGAATGATTTAACCTGGTTGGGGAGAGGCTTTTCCCCTCTCTGCTTCAAGCAGCCTTCCTGCCTCCAGTCTCTTAGGGAGAGGGGAGAGGAACCAGGAAATCATCCTTACATACCTGATTTCCATCTAGCAGGACAGGTGACAGAAATCAGGCAACAGACAAACTCTAGTCTGGATCCCTCACCCCTCAGTTCCAGCACTTGCCAAACAGTGGGATGGAGTGCATGCATTCTGAGGCTGCACTTTCCAGCCTAAACAGGATAGAAGCTGTTCAATATCCTGGGAGCTCTATATATGGAATTTATTACCATCCCCTGGTTTCTGTCACAGTATCTATGTCCCTATGGATATACATACATTCACGGACACTGAATGGGTGTATTCTATATGATTTTTGGATGTAAATGCATTGTTTTTATGCTCTATTATTGCCCCTGTATGTTATGTATATCTATCTATATGGATAGACATACAGGGATAACAAATTCATTGTTTTGCTAATGTTTATGTTCTTTTCATGTATGTCTAATGTATTTAGCAGCTTTATTTATACATTGGTGTGAATAATGTAATTTGTATTTAGTTACAGGTTATATTTAATGGCTTATTTCTGGTAGTTAGATTGGAATGATGGTGGTTACGTTCAATTAGAATTCTTTTGGCAATGGTTTGGCTTTTGGAATTGAATAGGGAATTCTATAATTGATTTGTATTGTATTGTAATTGGTTTAGGAAATTGATTAATTGATTGATCGTAAATGTATTTATGTTGCTTAGTTTCTATTTGATTTTGATGATAGCATTAATGGTTAGGGGACATTGTTCATAGTGTATTTTATTTTTAAATATATTTTGCATAGTGTTACATGATGCACAGATTAATTGCATCATGTACACACTCAATGCAATTGTGTGACATTTCATATACATTTGTGTAGCTGCCGGTTTGTTGGTTTATTTTTACAAGTCCTGCTTGATTAATTGTAACATGCAATGTGGAGATTTTAAGATTAAGAATTCATGTTTTTATTTATGCATGTTTTATGTGTTTCATAATGGGCAAATAATCTATTATCCATATGTGGATAATAGTTTTTTGCCCATTACTGTACTGTATGTGTTAGGAGGGGGGGGAAGTGTGTTGTATATTGCTATGTTTATTGGGGCAATTGTCCCCAATAAACATGCTATTGTGCCTAAACCCCTTCATTGCCTTAGCAAATAGCCGCTAAGGTAATGAAGCTGCTTTAATGTAATTTTAATAAAAGTGTGCGGGAGCACGGGGTCCCCTGAGCTGAACCGCATTGATTTCTGCCTCAGGGACACCCTGCTTCCCGAGTTACAGGCCCCGGTTTGGGGCATCGATGCCACTGTCGCCGCCATCTTTATAGAGCCCACGTCACGTCTTGGACGCTATAAAGATGGCGGTGACATTGGCCTCCGATGCCCCATACCGGGGCCTGTAACTCGGGAAGCAGGGGGTCTCTGAGGCAGAAATCAATGCGGTTCAGCTCCGGATACCCCCTGCTCCCGCACACTATTATTAAAATGTACATGAATGCAGCTTCATTACCATAGCGGATAGCTGCTACGGTAAGGAATTATTGTTTATTGTTATGTGTGTTTTGACAGTAGTGTAGATGAGTAGGGGGTCTCAAGAGCTGAACCACATTGGTTTCAGCCTCGGGGACACCCTACTTCAGGAGATACAGGCCCTGTTATGGGGTGCCGGTATCCCCTGAAGAATGTAAATATCCCAGTCACGTTATTCGGGAGCATGAAAGTGCAGGGGATACCGGCACACCATAACGGGGCCTGGATCTCCTGAAGTAGGGGGCCCCCGGACCTGAAACCAATGCGGTTCAGCTCAGGAGACCCCCTGCTCATGTACACTATTATTAAAATGTATTTATTTAGTGTACGATCGCCTGTAACAGCCTTGCATGGAGATACAGAATCTCCATGCAAATGTTACAAGCAGCTAGCGTACGTGAAGGTTAAGAACGCTAGCAGGGGTGAAAAAAGCAACATGTACGCTGTGGCTGTTTTGATCACGTAGGTTAAAAAATTGGCTCAACGCTTTAGTGAATCGTGTCTCCGGCCTCACTTTTTAACGAACGTGCTTTTTTCTTTCATCCGGACGCAAAAGCATTGAGCTTAGTGCATAGCCCCCTAAGACTCTCTGGCTAGGGAGCGTCCAAGCAGGCTTTTTTATACATTTAATTTCCTTTGTCTAAAATGTGTTACCAGGCAGATTATACTAGCCACTCCTTAATTCTTAAACCAATCATTTTACAGATCATTTAAACCTGGATAATACTAGTAAGCAAAACACATTTAAACACAAACTCTTACACACAAAATGGAGACTGAAAACATAACAGACAAAATTGAAACAGAACAGTGCATTCAATTCTTCTCCAGAGACCCCACCAGTCCATTCAGTAATAGAAATAGTATCTTCATTTTAGCAATTTTACTTCACCAGTCCCTGCTCTTATACTTTTCAAAATCTTCAGTGAGAAACCATGTAACTTGGCTTTCCTAATAATATTTCACCCAGCCACATATCTGGGGAAGAACTGGGAATGTGTAAATTGTCTGTAACAATGTATTTCAAACATGTATTCTTTTCTTTGTGACAATCCTTTCCGCAATCGACATTATTCTGTGATGTGATTTGGGCTAGCAGTGTGTAATGCTAAGTCCTGTCTTTTACATAATTACTGTATGCCTGTATTTTTGCCTGTGTTAGCAATTCCCCCCAGCTAGATACAGTAGTTAGGTATTGTGTGCTGTTGGAATTAACATGTTAGCCCTACAAATGTAAATTAAGTTATGTGCCTGTCATTTGTATGGAGAAAGACTAGTAATTCACTCAGTTGATGCTCTCCATAGAAATACTGTAGATCCGAACAAAGGTAGGGGATTAGTTAAATTAATCTGTCAAAAGGTCTGAGCCACCAAGGGGTTTATAAGGGGTGCTGCTGGACAATGCATTAGGTTATCCCTCAGAAGGAGAGGACCATCTGAGTTACCCTCAGAGGGAGAGACACTCTGGGAAGGAGTGTGGAGATTCCCTCAGAAGTCCATCAGAAGTCCACCTGTGGGAAGGAGTGTGGAGTCTATCAGAGGGAGAGACACTGGGAAGGAGTGTGGATATACATTTCAGAGGGGCTGCTGTGTGCAGCATTTTGATATCCTGGAGCAGAGAAGCAGACAGGGGAAACCCATTTGAAGTGTGTCCTTGCACCTAGGAAAGGTAGATGTCAACTCCCAGATGCCTATTGACGCTCTAGAATGGCGATTTTCCCCCAAATCCAAACGCCAGGAAAAATTGGCAAGTTGGTGGGGAGAAGCTGGCGATGAGCGGCGATAAGCAGAGACGGGACTTAGAAAAATCAGGCATTTTTCCTGCATTGGATTGATGCTGGGGGTCTACGGAGCTGATACGCATTAATACCAGCACCGGAGACCCATGGCATGAATCCGATGCAGGAAAAATGCATTTGCAGCCCACTTCATTACCTTAGCGGCTAACCGCTAAGGCAATGAAGGGGTTAACCACCTATGCCTGGCTTATTGTGGGTAGCGGGTGTGGGTGAAGGGGGTATTTGGCCCTTAGTGGGTGTTTAGGCCTTGCGGGGGGAGGGGGGGTCTCAGGTGGACTTAACCCCTTTATTACCTTAGCGGTTAATACTGCTACAGTAATGAAGGGGTTAACCCCTCCTGCTACCCACCCGCAAGGCCTAATTGACCATTGAAAGGGAGTGGCTGAATCTCCATTTTGTTATAACTATTCTGCTTAATATATGTAATCAGAAAAACGACCTCCAGCTTCAGCTTGCTGTTTTCAGTGAAAGTGGAATTGTTTTGCTGGTCGCATGCCAGTACTGTTTTCTGTTCAGACATAGGCAATAATATGTAGAGTAAAGGTCGCTTGCATAAAATAAGGTTATTAGCATTATGTGAATAAAACTCTGTATTTTTCCATTTACTAAGCAGAACCCCTTTAGGGGCGTATTACGTATTGAAAATGTACAAAATGTACTGTCATTTATTGTTTTAGCAAGGAGCTTTACTTAATAAAATATTATATGAATCCCTTAGCTGCCATAACGCGCTAGTCATAGAAAATGATTGCGATTAAAAATGTTGGTCTTTTAGAGAACAAAAGGAGGGCCTGACAGGGTGTGGCAGAATCTCAATTTTGTCATAACCATTCTGCTTAATATATGTAAGCAGAAAAACGACCTCCAGCTTCTGCTTGTTGTTTTCAACCTGAGGTCCCCGGCCCATTTTAACTGGCAAGAACCTTACACCCATCCTTGGGGCTAATACCCCCTTCACCCACCCCCGCTACCCACAATAAAAACAATACACACAACAGCCCCAATTCCCACCTCCTAGGCCCCAATAGACATTTACAATATTTAATAAACACCAATACACCACCCCGCCGTGCACGCCATAATGTAAAACCATGATATACTTTTTAACATACAGGATTCATACCCCAGACCGACGGTGGTCCCCGGTGGGCCCGATGGGTGTATAGAGTCCCCACAGTGCACCCCGGGGGGTGCCCACGGGTGTCAGGGGCCTCCGGGTGGTCCCCGCTAGGTGCTGTGGGCCTCCAGGTGGTACACATGGGTCACTGTATGCCCCAATGGAGTCCACGGGTGGTCCCGCAGGTGTCTAGGGGTCCCTGGGTCATCCCCACAGGTGTATGGGGTCCTCGGGTTGTTCCCACGGGTCTCTGGGGGCCCTCGGGTGGTTCCTACGGGGGTCTGGGGTCCTCGAGTGGTCCCTGCGGGTACCACAATCAGATTGGAGAATTGGTTCCCACGATCTGATTGCTGAAATACCGGCCATCTTGGATTGATTGATGTCATGTTAAAAGGAAATGAAGCACAGCCATTCTGATTGGCTGGCATCATTCCCTTTAATTGACGTCATTAAAAAAATTTAAGTCGTCACATGGTTTTAACAGCCAATCAGATGACTGTTGAACCAGTTCCCACATAAATGTGATGTCACAAGCCCTATTTAAGGCCGTGACACCTCATTTGAGCCCAAGAAGACGACGAGACAACATCGGTTGGGATCTACCATGGGGCTTTTTGGATTACAACAAGAAGATAGAAGATAAAAAAGATCAAGAAATAATGACAGATAAAGATAGAATAAGCTGATTAAAGATAGAAGAAACAAGATTTGGGTACCTGATCCGGATCTTCATGGCGGATGGCATCGGATACTGTTACGTGAGCTTCCTGTTTCCCCGGAAGTCAGAGGGCCAGCGCTTCTAATGGTAAGTAAAATATTGTATGTTTGTGTAGACCTCTTTCCTACACTCTAGAGAGACTACGGGTACTGCACACACCTGTGGCTCCAGGAGATCTGAGCCTCCGCTTAACTGGAAGCCTGGGGTAACGCTTATCTTAGCGGCAGCGCCTCCACTTACCCAGGATCCCCATCATGTAAGATTCCCCTGGGCAAGAACCATAGCAACCCACATATACTTTGAACTGTTTTACTGTAATACACAGAATAACCCTTATACTTTATATGGCAATAACACATTCATTACTTATACTATACTTATAACGCTAGTGGCTCGGCCACTCTCATAAGGAGTAATGTCTCTGTCCCATCACCGCGTGCCCCACACCGTGTCCATGTAATGTATTTGTATATAGGCTCAGTCCTTTGGCCACTCCACTTAGTGTCCCCAAACAGTGTTCCCTAAGGTGGGATCAGCGCCTGTTGACCGGTGTTGGTGCACTTTATTTAAATACCTTCCGGTCACTGCAGTGACGGGTGACAACTTCAAAAAGGATCCACTGATCCAGCGCAGTTGGTCTGATGTCACGATGCTCAGCAACCTGGTCCCAGATGACCGCAACAACCGCAACTCAGCACACTTTGTCCCTAGCTGTTTATTCAGTAAGGGGATGATGTCACTACCACGTAGGGCTTCCCTGCAGTCCACAACCTACGGTGACTCAGGAAATCTATTTGGGCCTTCAGGAAAGATCTAACCTATGCAGGTGGGTCACGGACCCCGTGCACGCACACTACCTCCTTCCCTGCTCCTCTGGCACCCTCTGACTAGCGTGGTCCCTCCCACACGCTTCCCTTTCCTGCCTTCCAGGAATCCAGCCCTCCTATTGGCTCCCTAGCATCAGGTGACTCCACTAATGCTCCTGGGAGATGTAGTTTACTGGCTGAGCTTCTATCTTATTGGCCAGCCGTTCGCGCGCTGTTCTGACAGTGCCCTCTGACGATTGCGCAATAAACATGGCGGCGCCCTATACTGTCGGACTGCCGCGGAACCTTACACCACTCCCTCCGGAGATGCACTGCAGCAGCAGAAGGCAACCTAACACATCCCTACATTTGTAAATGTATTTTTTGTTTTTTTTACAGATTTTTACATTGGATGCGCTTTTTGTTTGCACTCTGACTGATAATGTATTAATTTGTACCACTTTAGGGTACAAATCAATACATTATTAGGACAATATTTTTTTGGCATTTCTTGCTTTGTATTGATGGTGATGTTTGCAATGTCAGTTTATTATGTTGATGTAATTGGTTGGTATTTTGCTGCTTTATTTAAATAACATGTTGGAGATTGATTTTCGGTTTTAATTAATGATGTCTTGTGTTGGCTAATGCTGTGAATGGTTGTGTTTCAGATATTTTTTAATAATTATTTTTTTTGTAGGTTGTTTCAATTAATTAATTGCTGTTGTATTCATTAATTGGTTTGATTGGTTGCTGCTACAATTAATTCCTTGTTGTTTTATTAATTCATTTGTTTAATTGGTCACTGGTTTAATTAATTCATTGTTGATCTGGTTATTGCTTGTATTAATTGCATTAGCTGGCTTGTGTTTTTATTTAGTGAATTGTGTGTGTTTTTTTTAGTTTTGTAATGTTTTATTATTGTGTGTTTTGAGCATTAATGTATTGTGATTAGGGTGAACATTGAGTGCTTTAGAGGCTTATCATGCCCATATTATTATATGTGTATGATGTACCACTATACTACTCAATGGGTACAGGGTGGGTGGTTAGGCCTCCTGGTTGGGTAGCGGGGCAGGGTGTGTTAACCCCTTAATTACTGTAGCGGTTATTAACCGCTAAGGTGATTAAGGGGTTAGGTTCTATTAGAATGTATTTATTATGTATGTATGCTTTCTGGCAACGGAGGATAGGGACCTGCCTCATCCTGATGAGGATGCCCTTCATATTACTGTGGTAAGTAGAACTATATTTATTTAGTGTATTTATGCTGGTTAATGTTGTGTTTAATAATGGGCAAATAATCTATTATCCATATCTAGATAATAATTATTTTGCCCATTACTGTACTGTATGTTTTTGGTGGTGGGGGTTTATTTAAATGTAGGCCATGTTTTATTTGTTGACATTAAACAAAAAAGTTGGAGCGCAGAGAAGAAGAAAAATTGGAGTTAAACAATGGTCAATATATTGTTAATACACTATATAATATAACTTACAATGAGGTAAAACTGTGTGCACGATGGAGTATCCACAGTCAACTGCAGTCCACGCCGTCGAACCCCCTGCCCAGACCGTACTCACCTACTGCAGAGAGAGTACGAAAGTACGGTCTGGGCAGGGGGTTCGACGGCGTGGACTGCAGTTGACTGTGGATACTCCATCGTGCACACAGTTTTACCTCATTGTAAGTTATATTATATAGTGTATTAACAATAAATTGACCATTGTTTAACTCCGATTTTTCTTCTTCTCTGCGCTCCAACTTTTTTGTTTATTGGGATTGAATGTTTGCCCGGCTGATCACCAGAGAGTGAAGGAGCTGCGGGAGAAGATTATCATTTCAAGATTGCCCCTGAAGACACCGGATGAGCGCGGCCCTTTTTTTGTTATTTGTTGACATACAGGGTTGGTACCTTAGGTCTGCGGGGACCTATGGAGACCACCTGAGGACCCCCAGATGCCCACGGGTACAACCTGCGGACCAATGGGGAACACCTGCAGGGAAAAACTTGGGGGGGCCCCCGCAGACTCGCAGGGACCATGCAAGGTCCCCAGACACCCATGGGAACCACCTCATGGCCCCCAGACACCTGTGGGGATGACTCAAAGACCCCAGACACCCGTGGGACCAACCGTGGACCCAATTGGGGCCCACGGTGACACGCGGGTATCACCTGGAGGCCCACGGCACCTATCGGGGATCACCTTGAGGCACCCAGACACCTGTGGGCACCCCGGGGTGTATTGTGGGGCCTGGGCCCACCAGGTCCCCTGTTGGTCTGGGGAATGAATCCTGTATGTTAAAAAATAAATCATGGTTTTACATTATGGCGGGGCACTGAGGGTTAATGTATTGATGCTTAGTAAATGTTTTTTAATAAACATTTAATTCCTAGTCTAGATTTGCAGGGGGTCTCCGGAGTAGAACCACGTCTGTTTTATGTCCGGGGACCCCCTGCTTCCTGAGATACAGGCCCTGTTGTGGGGTGCCGGTATCTCCTATGCATTGGATTCCCGTGTAATGTGACCGGGACATTTAAATGCACAGGAGATACCGGCACCCCCTAACGGGCCTGTATCTCGGGAAGCAGGGGGTCCCCGGACCTCAAACCAATGCGGTTCTGCTCCGGAGACCCCCTGAACATCTACACTAAATGAAAATGTATATTAAAAATCATATATTTCGGGTGAGATTTTCGCTTGGAGAGGTGGCTCTCTCTGAGCAGCTCTCTCTGTAGCAGAAATGAATCGCAGGGTTAGGCCTTTTCAGAGGGTCGATCTTATCGCTGGCGGCAACAATCACGGACTTATTCCTTCTTGTGGTGGGACTTCCGGCGATCACTCAGACCTTGGGGAAAGCTGCAATTTCATGGTCGGCAGCTCATGTAGACCAAGGGCATCCAATCGCCTGTTCCATCTCATTTTAGCTCAAGAAGACGATGTGACAACTGTTCCATCTCATTTTAGCTCAAGAAGGCGATGTGACAACTTCCGTTGCTGGATTTACCATGAGGAATGGATTACAAGTAAAGAAGATGGAAGAAAAGAAGAAAAGAATTACAAAAGCTGGAAGAAGATAAAAGAAGATGGAAGAAAGAAGAATGTTTTACCTGATGCTGATCTTTGCGTAGGATGGTGGCGGATTGTGGTGGATGATGTCACGGGTCAAAAGCTTCCTGACACGCCGGGATTCGGAGTGTGAAGACTTCTAAAGGTAAGATAAATATTGAATGTATATTCAGGTAATTGTCTTTTTTCAGATTTTTTTATTGTATTTTTTTTCTTTTTATGTTTTTGATTGCCCATTGACTGTTAATGTATTTATCTGTGACCCTGTAGGGTACAGATAAATACAGTGACAGATAATGCATTTTTTGGCAAATGCTTGTTTTGAATTGATTGTTATTTTTTCTATTTATTTTTATTGTTTTGACTAAATTGTTATGAATTTGGATGTCTTGTTTTTATTACATTATTGAATTGGTTAGCGGTTTTATTTCTTTAATTGTTTTGTTGGTTAGCTGATAAATGTATTTGATTGTTTTGTTAGTTAGCTAATACATGTATTTAATTGTTTTGTTGGTTAGGTGTTTATTTAATTTTATTCTTGTATTTTGGGATAACAATATCCAATCTATAGAATGACACAACGCTCAACCTAATACACAGAAATAGTATACTCAGATGCACTGGGATATAGAGATATATGAGAAACTAACGTTGTTAACACATGGTTAACACTAGAACCCAGATAGCTGCACTCAGAGTGTTGTATGTTTATAGACTATAATAGTCAGGGTATTCAATTGTCCCACTATAGGAGTTAAATTACTCCCTTCCAAAAGACACACTAGAGTGAGTATTTATCTCAAAGACACAAAAAATAATACATTATTATGTGTAATTAATCAACAACTAATCCCCCCCTGACGAAGTATGCTGAGACATACGAAACGTACGTAGGGTTTTAGGATGTCACAACGGTGGCGTCAACGAAGGAGGCAGCTCGATTTGGCTCTGTCCTGTACTCAGAAGTTTCCCGCCCTGAACACCAAACTGATACAATTGTATAGAAGTGATATTTACTAACAAGCATTGAGTATGGAACATTCTTGCTTCCTCTGAATATTGGGCTACATTTGTTGACTGTTGGCTGTGTTAAGAATTCGGTGGTTATATACTCTTATAGTGGATGCTGAACTTGGCTATATTTTGTAGTGATTACAGCTGTAGCGCGTATGGCACGTTGCAATATTTAAGGGTTACTTAGTGGTCTAACTAACGCAAAATTGCTTGTTATAAGAGTACATATTGGCAATAGGACATTCACTTACAACCTAACAATAGCAATTAGTTGCCTTTATTTTACTAAGGGGGCTATGCACTAAGCTCAATGGCTTTGCGTTCTGATGTTCCAAAAAAGCAGGTTTGTTAAAAAGTGAGGCCGGGGATGTGATTCACTAAGGCCTTGAACCCATTTTTTAATATACCTGCTCAAAATAGCTCAAAACAGCCACAGCGTACGTGTTGCTTTTTTCCCCCTGCTAGCGTTCTTAACCTTTACGTACGCTAGCTGAAAAAAAGCCGCATTTAACATTTGAATGGAGATTTGCCATCTCCATGCAAGACTGTTACAGGCGATCGTACACTAAATAAATACATTTTAATAATAGTGTATATGAGCAAGGGGTCTCAGGAGCATTGGTTTCAGTTCCGAGGACCCCCTACTTCAGGAGATACAGGCCCCGTTATGGGGTGCCGGTATCCCCTGCACTTTAAAGCTCCCGCGTCACATGACCGGGACATTTAAATTCTGCAGGGGATACCGGCACCCCATAAAGGGGCCTCTATCTCCTGAAGTAGGGGGTCCCCGAGGCTGAAACCAATGCGGTTCAGTTCAGGAGACCCCCTGCACATCTACACTAGTATTAAAAGACACATAACAATAAACAATAATTCATTACCGTAGCGGCTATCTGTTATGGTAATGAAGCTGCATTCATGTACATTTTAATAATAGTGTGCGGGAGCAGGGGGTCCCCTGAGCTGAACTGCATTGATTTCTGCCTCAGAGACCCCCTGCTTCCCGAGTAACCGGCCCCGGTATGGGACATCGGGTGCCAGTGTCGCCGCCATCTTTATAGCGTCCAAGACGTGACGTGGGCTCTATAAAGATGGCAGCGACACTGGCACTGATGCCCCAAACCGGGGCCTGTAACTCGGGAAGCAGGGGGTCCCTGAGGCAGAAATAAATGCGGTTCAGCTCAGGGGACCCTGTGCTCCCGCACACTATTATTAAAATTTACATTAATGCAGCTTTATTACCTTAGCGGCTATCCGCTAAGGCAATGAAGGGGTTAAGGCACATTAGCATGTTTATTGGGGACAATTGCCCCCAATAAACATAGCAATATACAACCCACATCCCACCCTCCCCCTAACACATACAGTACTGTAAAGGGCAAAAAAACTATTATCCACATATGGATAATAATGCATTTGCCCATTTTAAATACATATAAATTACAATAAATACAGTCAATATATTATATTTACCTTTTACAGGCACCCACGATGAAGGCCGTCATCATCCTCATCTTCATCCTGCCCATGCCCCCTCTGATGCTACAAAACATACACAAGAATAAAAACATCCAATGTAATGTCCCCTAACCCCTTAATCACCATAGCGGTTATTAACTGCTACAGTCATTAAGGGGTTAACCCACTCTCACCCATCACTCGGGAGGCCTACATACCCTCCCCCACTAACCCCCCACCACATGAGGCCTAACCCCCCTCACCCACTACCCAGCTGGGACGCCTACCCACATACCCTTGGTGCCAATACCCCCTTCCCCCACTCCCAGTACCCACAATAAAAACAATACACAGCCCCACAATAAACATCATTATATTTATTAAATACATAACCCACCCCCTGTGCCGCCCCATAAATACATGATTTATTATTTTACATACAGAGTTCAAACCTCAGGTCCAAGGGAGTCCCCGGTGGGCCTAACGGGTCACCTCACAGACCTACAGGTTACCAGCATCATGTTTCACACATGGTCTGGAGGCTTGTTGGTGGGTCCCGCCAGGCGCCATGGTCCACCAGGTGGTCTCCGCGGGTCACCGTGGGCCACAATGGGGTCTCCATAGTAGGCCCGCGGATGTCTAGTGAGCCCCGGGTCAGACCCACAGGTGTCTGAGGGGCCTCGGGTGGTTCCCATGGGGGTCTATGGACCCACGAGTGGGCACTATGGGTCCGCAGTGCCCCCACAGATGTGGGGCCACCGGTTCTTCCCCACAGGTGTCCCCCGTGTCCTACCGTACCATGTGTCGCCGGCCATCTTTGTTTTGATGACATCATCTTAAAGGCAATTGAAACTCAGCCATTCTGATTGGCTGGCGTCATTGCCTTTAAATGACGTCATCATTTTTTTTCACGATCAAATCACATGTTTTTTACGGCACAATCAGGACCGTGGGAAACATTTGACCAAAATGTGACGTCATAGGCCTATAAAAGCATATATCACCTCATTTTGAAGCCAGACGCCGAGGAGTAAACCCCTCCCTTACTAAGAAGAGAAGAAGGTTGTGGCAGAAGAAGCTGGAAGAAGACGGACGAAGACGGAGAAGACCCCAAAGAAGAAAAGAAGACCCCAAGACTGACGGGAAGGATTACAAATAGAAGAAAGACACCGTTATGGATTGTAAGGGTTTATTTTTTTATGGTTACCTGTGGATTGGTTCCAGTGCTTCCGGGTCACCTGGATTTCGGTGAGTGGGCATCTAATGGTAAGTAAACAAAAGAAAAGTGTATTATTTTTACTTTGACAGGTTTTTTTGATTTCTGATTCGTGTCTTTTATTTTTTCAGTCCCATTTAATGCCCTTGAATGTATCTATGTACCTATGGCTATACATACATTCACGGATACTGAATGGGTGTATTCCATGTGATTTTTGTATGTAAATGCATTGTTTTTTATGCTCTATTATTGCCCCGGTATATTATGTATATCTATCTATATGGATAGACATACAGGGATAATAATTGATTGTTTTGCTAATGTTTATGTTCTTTTCATGTATGGCTAATGTATTTATCAGCTTTATTTTGTCATTGGTGTGAATAATGTAATTTGTATTTAGTTACAGGTTATTTTTAATGGCTTATTTCTGGTAGTTAGATTAGAATGATGGTGGTTACTTTCAATTAGAATTCTTTTGGCAATGGTTTGGCTTTAGGAATTGAATAATGAATTGTATAATTGATTTGTATTGTAATTGTTTTAGGAAATTGATTAATTGGTTGATGGTAATTGTATTGATGTTGCTAAGTTTCTATTTGATTTTCATGATAGCATTGGTGGTTAGGGGACATTGTTCATAGTGTATTTTATTGTTACATATATTTTGCATAGTGTTACATGATGCACAGATTAATTGCATCATGTACACACTCAATGCAATTGTGTGACATTTCATATACATTTGTGTAGCTGCTGGTTTGTTGGTTTATATTTACAATTGCTGCTGGATTTATTTTAACATGCAATGTGGTGATTTTAAGATTAAGAATTCATGTTTTGATTTATGCATGTTTTATGTGTTTCATAATGGGCAAATAATATATTATCCATATCTGGATAATAGTTATTTTGCACATTACTGTATGTGTTCGGGGGGGGTGAGGGATTGATGTATTGAATGTATAGGTCCGGTTTATTTTTTTTACATACAGGGTTGGTTCCTTTTGGTTTGCGGGGGACCTCTGGAGACCACCTGCGGTATCCTCGGGCTTCTCACGGGTACTAGGCTGGCAGGTCCACGGGGGACACTTGCGGGGAAGAACCGGTGGCCCCACATCTGTGGGGGCACCGTGGACCCATAGGGACCACCCGTGGGTCCCCAGACCCCCGTGGGAACCACCCAAGGCCCCTCAGACACCTGTGGGTCTGACCCGGGGCCCCCCAGACATCCGTGGGCCTCCCGTGGAGACCCCATTGTGGCCCACGGTGACCCGCGGAGACCACCTGGTGGACCAAGGTGCCTGGCGGAGACCACCCATAGGCCTCCAGACCCTGTTGGAAACCAGGTGCTGGGCTACTGTAGGTCTGTGAGGTGACCCGTCAGGCCCACCGGGGACTCCCGTGGGCCTGGGGTATTAACCCTGTATGTAAAATAATAAATCATGTATTTATGGGGGGGCACAGGGGGTGGGTTATGTATTTAATAAATATAATGATGTTTATTATGGAGCAGTGTATTGTTTTTATTGTGGGTACTGGGGATGGGGGTAGGGGGTATTGGCCCCAAGGGTATGTGGGTAGGCCTCCCTTGTGGGTAGTGGGTGAGGATGGTTAGGCCTCACTGGGTGGGGGGTTAGAGTGGGAGGGTATGTAGGCCTCCCGAGTTGTGGGTGAGGGTGGGTTAACCGCTATGGTGATTAAGGGGTTAGGGGAAATTACATTTGCTATTGTAATTGTTGTGCATGTTTTGCAGCACCGTAGGGGCATGGGCAGAATGAAGATAAGGAAGGGTTAACCCTTAATGACTGTAGCGGTTAATAACCACTATGGTGATTAAGGGGTTAGGGGACATTACATTGGCTGTTTTTATTCTTGTGTATGTTTTGCAGCATCGGAGGGGGGATGGGCAGGATGAAGATGAGGATGATGATGGCCTTCATCGTGGGTGCCTGTAAAAGGTAAGTGTAATATATTTTTACTGTATTTATTGAATGTATTTAAAATGGGCAAATGCATTATTATCCATATGTGGATAATAGTAATTTTGCCCATTACTGTATAGTATGTGTTAGGGGAGTGTATTTAGTTATAAATACTGTTTATTAATTTTGGAGGCGCAACATTGGTACCTCAGGCCCGCGGGGACCACCGCACTGCTGCGTGGACCACCGCACTCCCGCGGGGACCCCCACTTGGTGAACCGGGGACTCCCGGACCTCCGTGGGGTCAGCTGGGGACACCCTCGTGACCCCCGGGCTCCCTCGGGGACTCCCGCGGGGTCAGCCACGGGGACACCCGCCCTCCTGTTGTATGGGGTTTGCGCATGCAAAAATAATTTTTTCTAAGTCCAGCTTTTTTTACATCTACCTTGAGCTGACGTGTTCTGATCAACGCAACTTTCGCGTACGCTAAGTTTGAGTTGCTTAGTGCATCCCGCTTAAGGGCAGTATTTAACGCAAACAGGATAATGAAGGAGCAAAGTTGGACTTAGAAAAAATTCCTGAAAAAAGTCGGTTTTAGAGCGCAAAGTGCCTGTTTGCGTTGCTTAGTGCATCAGGTTCAGCGCAACATCGCGTTCTAAGAGCACTTTGCGCTCTAAAAGTGACTTAATGGAGCTTAGTGCATGATCCCCTAAGTATCTAACTTGGTGAAATCATATGCTTTGCTACTAATCAAGTGTTACAATTTATGCATGCAGCTGATACTCTTTTTAATCACCACACTTCTTTGTGTAGGCTTTTACATATGTAGCTACACGGAGTTAAGAACTTGTTGCCTGACTGTCAAGGATTGAAAGTGATACAATCTATGCAGACAACAAGAGATATGTTAGTACTCTGGTGTGAGCATCAACTTTTGAGTCTTTAGATTTGCTAGACTCCACTAATATAAGCGACAGCAAGATTAATACAGATCTCAATATCAGTATCTTGCAAGAGTTTCATTATTTTGATTATGATCCATTAAGGGTATAGTTAGATATATTCATATACTGCTGCGGCTCATCTGAGTCTAACACATCGCCGGTTTTTCCCTGGCTTTTTCCTGGAATGCGACGGACTTCACCTGTTGCATGCCGCATTCATTTTGTGTTCTCAGCCACGGGTCATGCGCGGTTAACACGCGGTTGATGCGTTTATTGAGAATGGTTCGGATTTAATAGGTTGCAATTCTTCCCGTATCCGCCAGATGCAGATATTCATGAATTTTAATGCGCATGCGCTTCAGTAATGTGTCGATTTGCAGGTGTTTCGTTTAAAAAAGATACCACAGTGTGCTATTGTAACTTGGCCTTGAGACTGAAGGAAGAGGTTGCAAAAATGTATCATTTTAGGCTTTTCATATTAAAGAAAGACAAAGACCAGTTTTGGTTACAGTATTCTCCAGAGACCCGCCGCCCGCCATGAGTGTTCAAGTGCAGCCCGTTTTCCAAAAACCCGACAGAAGTTACACGTATTATTCATGATTATTTTTATATTTGTGTTTTTTGATTCCTGATAAAATAAAATAAATACAGTTAGGTCCGGAAATAATTGGACACTGATACAAGTTTTGTTATTTTGTCTGTGTACCAAAATAAATTCAAGTTGCCGTTAAATAATGAATATGGGCTTAAAGTGCAGTCCATCAGCTTTAATTTGAGGGTATTCACATCCAAATTGGAGAAAGGATTTAGGAATTACATCTCTTTAATATGTAGCCCCCTCTTTTTCAAGGGACCAAAAGTAATTGGACAATTGACTCAAAAGCTGTTTCATGGACAGGTGTGGGCTATTCCTTTGTTATTTCATCATCAATTAAGCAGGTAAAAGGTCTGGAGTTGATTCAAGGTGTGGCATTCGCATTTGGAAGCTGTTGCTGTGAACCCACAACATGTGGTCAAAGGAACGCTCAATGCAAGTGAAACAGGGCATCCATAGGCTGCAAAAAAGAAAAGAAAATCCATCAGAGAGATAGCAGGAACATTAGAAGTGGCCAAATTAACAGTTTGGTACATTCTGAGAAAAAAAGAACGCACTGGTGAGCTCTGCAACACAAAAAGGCCTGGACGTCCATGGAAGACAACAGTGGTGGATGATCATAGGATCCTTTCCATGGTAAAGAAAAACCCCTTCACAACATCCAGCCAAGTGAAGAACACTCTCCAGGAGGTAGGCATATCCTTATCCAAGTCTACCATAAAGAGAAGACTTCACGATAGCAAATACAGAGGGTTCACCACAAGGTGCAAACCATTCATAAGCCTTAAGAATAGAAAGGCCAGATTAGACTTTGCCAAACAATATCTAAGAAAGCCAGGCCAGTACCGGAACAGCATTCTTTGGACAGATGAAACTAAGATCAACCTGTACTAGAATGATGGGAAGAAAAAAATGTGGAGAAGGCTTGGAACGGCTCATGATCTGAAGCATACCACATAATCTGTAAACACCGTGGAGGCAGTGTGATGGCATGGGCATGCATGGCTTACAATGGCACTGGGTCACTAGTGTTTATTGATGATGTGAGAGAAGACAGAAGCAGCCGGATGAATTCTGAAGTGTATAGGGATATATTGTCTGCTCAGATTCAGCCAAATTCAGCGAAGTTGATTGGACGGCAATTCACTTTACAGATGGACAATGAGCCAAAACATACTGCGAAAGCAACCCAGGAGTTTTTTAAGGCAAAGTAGTGGAATATTCTGCAATGACCGAGTTAATCACCTGATCTCAACCCAATCGAGCATGCATTTCACTTGCTGAAGACAAAACTTATGGCAGAAAGACCCACAAACAAACAACAACTGAAGACAGCTGCAGTAAAGGCCTGGCAAAGCTTCACAAAGGAGAAAACTCAGCGTTTGGTGATGTCCATGCGTTCCAGACTTCAAGCAGTCATTGCCTGCAAAGGATTCTCGACAAAGTATTACAAATGAACATTTTATTTATGATTGTGTTAATTTGTCCAATTACATTTGAGCCCCTGAAATAAGGGGACTGTGTATGAAAATGGTTGCAATTCCTAAACGTTTCATACGATATTCTTGTTCAACCCCTTGAATTAAAGCTGAAAGTCTGCACTTCTACTGCATCTCAGTTGTTTCATTTCAAATCCATTGTGGTGGAGTGCAGAGCCAAAATTATGAAAATTGTGTCAGTGTTCAATTATTTCCGGACCTAACTGTATTTATTCAAATTCCTGCTAATCATAATCATTGACAACAACCACAATCCCCCCCCCCACCCCTACAGTACACAAATGAATAAGTATGAATGACAAAACAACATGAATCAGTTAATGGTTTTTTTAACTCTCAATTCTCACAATGCTGTGCAAATCGGATTACATTTCAAAATCGAGAAGGGATTTTCCAAAGCGTTACCGTAAACAAAGCCTCAAAGGGTTGGGGGGGTGGGGTGATTACACACAGGCACACTGAGGCTTCGTAGTTCGGCTATGGACGGATTAAGAACACAATGGCAATATTCAGAAAATTAACGACTCTGTGGAGAGACGGGGTTGGGTGACTCATGCGCAGTAAGCAGCTCCCATCTCAAAAAGGATTACACGCAGGCGCAGTGAGGCTTTGTAGCTCGGCTATGGACGGATTCAGAACACAATGGCAAGATTCAGAAAATTAACGACTCCGTGGAATTTCAAATCCTTGAGCTAGCGTTCGTGGGGGAGGGGGCTACAGGTACAGCTGCATGAAGTTCAAAGCTAAAGACATACTTTAATTTCAAAAGGCAGTTCATCATAATAATACACCCCCAAATATAGTACGTAAAAAGCACACAAATCAACCATGTGCAGTCAAATGCACAGGGTCGCAGTCAAAAGCTACAGCACAGATTGAATATCATAATACCGTAAGATGGTTTTTGCAGGCTTGTGGAGAAAAAAAAATTACAATAAAAATTTTTTTTTAATTTTTTTGGGTCATTCCCTCAGGCAAGCAAGCAGTGGTGGGCGAAGTTACAGGCGCATGCGCAGTAAATTCCTGCTGTCAAGCAGGAATGTGATTGAAACCAGACACACGTTCAAAGGAATGGTGTGGGAGAGATGTACTGCATTGCACAGAAGATAAGAAGTTGAAATACCCTGCAGTGCAGTTAATTATTCTGAGCGAGGGGAGAGCGCTGTATATGCAGAAATGTGACACTGTTACAGTACTGTACATGCCTATGCGTTTCAACAATTTTAAAATGAGACATACTGTACAGCAGCACAGCACTGCAAATGCATGTATACTTTAAATATGCAAATTTACAATTACTGCGCGCACACACACAGACTGTGTACTGACGTAGGTTGAACCGCGAAGGTATTAGTTTTCAAAGACAACAGCTCGCAAACGCCCCCTGAGTTTTTACACGGCATTGCAGTATTGCAGACAGCGAGAATAAAATGCTAATATCACGAGCGCGAAAATAACGCAGTTCACTCCGGGCGAAAACGACAAAAAAATGCACCTAACCGGGATAATTTCAGAGCCGCGGATCTAGCCGACTTAGACTCAGATCGTCCGCCACTGTATATCCATTCCAGTCAGCTAATATCTACCCTGAGCCGCCCAATTTGGGGATTTTAATATTGATGTGCTATGTATATATTTTAACGTCATCGCTGTTGGTTAATTAAAAATAAAACTTTATTATGTTTTGTGTCTTTGAGATAAATACTCACTCTAGTGTGTCTTTTGGAAGGGAGTAATTTAACTCCTATTGTGGGATAATTGAATACCCTGACTATTATAGTCTATAAACAACACTGTGAGTGCAGCTATCTGGGTTCTAGTATTAACCACGTGTTAACAACTTTAGTTTCTCATTTTGGGATAACATCCTTTTTATTCTTTTGCTGGTCTGGTGTTAGATTAATTTTTATTAATGTGTAGTTGATGCTTTTTGGTTCTTTTATTCCTGTGGTATTTAGGTGCTTGTTTATTTCTTTAATTGTTGAGAATTTTTGGGCTTGATGATTTTTGTTATAGGTTGGCCATTGACTCTTATAGTGGCTTATCATGCCTATATTATATGGGTATGATGTACCACGGTCCAATCAATGGATAAAGGGCGGGTGTAGTGGCCCCGGGGTAGGTGGTTAGGCCTCCCAGGTGGGTAGCAGTTGAGGGGGGGGGGGTTAACCCCTTACTTACTATAGCGGTTATTAACCGCTAAGGTGATTATGGGGTTAGGGGCCATTAGATTGTATTTTTGATTATACTCTTGCTGCCAACAAAGGACATGGACCTGGAGTATGGTGATGAGGATGCCCTTCATCATGCCAGGGGTAAGTAGAAGTTTTATTTACTTTATTTATGCTGGCTGGATAATGTTTTATTTAGAATGGGAAATTAGCTATTATCCATATCTGGATTATAGTAATTTTGGCCATTACTGTACTGTATGTGTTGGGGGTGGGGTTGTTGGGGGTAGAGGAGGTGGGTAGTAGGGTTGTTGTATTTGTTTTTGTTTCAGGGGGTCTCTGGAGCAGAACGTGTTAATTTCAAGTCCGGGGACCTCCTGCTTCCCGAGATGGGGTACCGGTATCTCCTATGCATTTAAATGTCCATAAATCAACGTGGTTTTGCTCCGGAGACCCCGTGCTCACATACACAAGTACAGTATTTAAATTTTTATTATAACCCTGTGATCACTGGTGAGATATGTGCAGGGAGAGGCACCTGTCTCTGTGCAGCTCTCTGTGCAGCTCTCAATGCCACTGGATATAGTCAAGTAATAGGATACCTGGGGCTCCAAAAATTTGCTGAACACCCTATACAGTATGCGTTAAAACTTCTTAGAACAATAAATGGATGAAGTATTCCTACAATATTTTTTCTACATTTGAAATGTACTTTAAATTATAATTATCAACAAATTAATTATTTAGATCTAGTCTTATTTGTTGTTTTGGAGTTACGTATCAAACTATGATGGATAAATGGTAGTATAGTGGCCATGGGGTGGGTGGTTAGATCTTCCGGGTGGGTGGCGGGGGAGGGGGGTTAACCCCTTTCTTACTATAGCGGTTATTAACCGCTAAGTTGATTAAGGGGTTAGGGACCATTAGGTTGTATTTTTTTTATTGTACATGTAGCCCTTTTTCTGATGCTCTAAGAGACTACGGGTACTGCACACACCTGCGGCTCCAGGAGATATGAGCCTCCGCCAGCTGGGAGCCTGGGGTAACACTTTATACTTAGGGTCGCGCCTCCACTTACCCAGGATCCCCATCATGTAAGATTCCCCTGGGCAAGAACATATCCACACATATATACGAATGCTTGAACTGACTTTATTATAATGCAATATAACCCTGATGCTTAACTGAGGCAATAACACATATCACACTTATCACTTTATCATGGCAATAACACGTAACACGTAGCTAACTTGAACTGTCCTTATAACACTAGTGGGTCAGCCACTCTCCTAAGGAGTACTGTCTCTGTCCCGTCACCGTGTGCCCCACACCGTGTCCATATACTAAATAATTGTCTAGGGTCAGTCCTTTGGCCACTCCACTAGTGTCCCCAAAGAGTGTCTCCTAAGGCGGGATCAGCGCCTGTTGACCGGTGTTTGTGCACTTGTGGTAAATACCTTCCGGTTACTGCAGTGATCGGTAACAGCTTCAAAAAGGATCCGTCGATCCAACGCTTTGCTCTCTGATGTCACGATGCTCAGCAACCTTGTCCCAGATGACTGCAGCAACCGCAACGCTGCCTTTGTCCCTAACTGTTACTCAGTAAGGGGATAACGCTACTACTATAGGGCGTCCCTGCAGCAACTCACTCTACAGTGGCTCAGGGATTCTCTTAGGGCCTGCCGTGAAGATCTGTCCTATGCAGGCGGGTCATGGACCCCCTGCACCCACATTACCTTTTCCTTTGCCCTCCAGTTCCCCTCTCCTAGCGTGGTCTCTCCCCCACGCTTCCCTTTCCTCCTCCCGCCAATCCAGCCCTCCGAAAGGCTCTCGAGCATCAGGTGACAGCGCTAGGGCTCATGGGAGTTGTAGTACACCAACGGAGCCTTTCCCTTATTGGCCCGTTGTTCACTCGCTTGCATTGCGCATGCGTGAACTCTCTGCTCTGCCAGTGCCCTCCGCTTGTTGCGCAATAAACATGGCGGTGCCCTATACTGCCGGGCCGCCGCGGAACCTTACACCACTCTCTCCGGGCACGCACTGCAACAACATAAGGTACCTAACACACCCCTACATACACTTGCTGCCAACGGAGGACATGGACCTGGAGTATGCTGATGAGGATGTCCTTCATCATGGCAGGGGTAAGTAGAAGTGTATTTACTTTATTTATGCTGGCTGGCTAATGTTTTATTTAGAATGGGCAAATGAGCTATTATCCATATCTGGATAATAGTAATTTTGCCCATTACTGTACTGCAGGACTGCAGGCCTGCACAACTCCTGTCCTCGAGGGCCGCAAACAGGCCATGTTTTTCAGGATATCCCTAGTTCAGCACAGCTGGCTCAATTAGTGGCTCAGATGCAGGAAAAATTCATTTTGTTTTCTAAGTCCCTCTCTCAGCCATCTCACCAGCTTCACGCCAACTTTTTCTGGTGAGACAAATTTGGGATAAAATCGGCATTCTAAAGCCTTGATAACATAATCGAAACTACTAAAATTGCATGATTTTCCCAAAACTTGCAATTAGGGGCTTTTTGCTGCACACCTCGCGATGTGTTGGGGCAAGAACCAAAAATGACAATTAAATGCTTTCACCGTGCACTTATCGAGGCTTTCTGAATAGCTTTAGCTTTTTTTAGCAGATGACTTCTCAAAAGCCTCAATAAGTGGAATATCGAGGCTACTAGAGTATGCTCCTATATCTTGATCCGCTCTCCTCATAGCGAGGAGGGGGTTGAGTAAAGGTTTGATATCCTTGTTATCTCTTCCCTGTCTGTCTCTTCTAAAAGTACCTTCTCTGTCCCTCTGTGTTTCTCTGGGTAACTTATTGATTGATTATATAATCCTCCTCGTGTTCTGGGTGGTGAATTAAAGTTTTTTCCTTTGTTTCTGTATTGTCTTTGGGGTTTTCTATCTTCTCTCTTCATTTTGGGGGTTCCTGTGTTTTCTCTGTAAGGGTCTTACCTACAAGGTTATAGGTAGCTTTTAGTATTTCAGGTAACCTTGCTGCAGCTGGTATATCTTGTATCTGTCTTTCTAGATCTAAAAGGAGACCTTGACCTTTAATAAAAGGTTTCAGACAACCCCATACTATGTCATGATTTCCTTGCATAAATCTGGCTCTGGCTGAAATAATGGTTCTGCCCGGGGGATGCGTGGCGGACTTGTGTATCTTTGGTATGGTGTAGAGGACGGGCGTCCGTGGATGATCTTGCATGAGGAACTTACTAGTATCCTCCGAAATCCACATATTGGAAACCCCCAACCGTATGATGGCATCAACTTCTATTTTATACGTAGAAGTAGGATCACCAGATAGGCGCTTGTAGTTCCTTTCATCCGCCAACTGCCGCTCCACTTCCATTTTGTAGTCCTGGTAGTCCAAGACTACAATGCCTCCACCTTGGTCCGCAGCTTCCATGATGATGTCCTTGTTGTTGCGTATGGCCTTCAGTGCCCGCCTTTCATCATCACTGAGGTTCCGGAAACTGGTTCTGTTAGTCCGAATATTACTCTTAGTTTCCTTCCCTAGTAGATTCATGAAGGTCGCGATGTTGTGGTTGGAGACCTGCGGATCAAAAGAACTTTTGGCTCTCTATATATATATTATATAATACAAACAAGACTGCGCCTTAAAGTGTGAACAGATCCCCAGCTAAATGTTGTGACAATTTAATTGAAGTTACATTTTTTTTTTAAATGGAATTAATGAAAAATAGCCCAAAAATAGCGGACTTTTAAATTATGACTTAATTTTTTAGTAATGCAACACCCTCTTACATTTCCACATCTACACACACCATTGGTATACACTCCAACTCCACACACACATTTTGTAAAGCGCTGTGAGCGCTTTATACATTTACATACATACATACACACACATACACACTCTTACATCCCTAACATTCAGGGACTATTTAACACCTCAAGTCATAAATCACATACTGCACAGGGGGGAGGGATAGTTTCAGTCACAGATACATTCCAAGATGCACTGTTTTTAAGTTAAACCTTGCTTGCATAATTCATTGTAGCAACGCCAGAAGAAGAGATCAGTGTATCTCGAAAGGTCGTATAAATGAAAGCATTTTGTTAGCCATAAAACGATATTGTCTATATTCATTTTTGATTATTAAGCTCGGCTAATATGGTACAGATACCTCTATATATATCTATCGATCTATCGATCTATCTATCTATCTATCTATCTATCTATCTACTGTATCTATCTACAGTATCTACCCAGCTGCGTATATGTAATATATACATATATGCCAATCACAAGGCAGTTGCTATTGTAGTTGATAAGTCACTGTAGTTTTAAAATAAATCACATGTATTCATGAGGATATACATGTTCAAGAGAGGAACAATTTGATGTTCTAGACTTTGCAAAAGCTGAGCTGCTGTTCATCGAACCTTCTGAGGAGCTGCCAGGGTGAGGTTCTAGGGAGGACAGTTAGGATTTGAATAGGGAAGTGTAAGTTTAATGGAGACTTAGAGACAGGACTCAGATAAAGTGATATGTACTGTATATATTGACATCAATGTAAGAAAATGTAAATACATGTTTTAAAATGCCAAGTTGTGCTACTGTATGTTCCTCCTGCCTCCCCTTGGAAATTATGGTGAAGATGTCCTGCCTTTTATTTGGTGAGTAATTAGATAGATTTCTGGAACCATGGAAATGGGACCCAAAACTTTCTTAAACCAGTTTGATAAATTTTTTGTTTATTGAGATTTACATTAGTTCTTGCATCTTAACATTGTGTATTTTGCCTTCTAACTTATGAGTTTACACTAGTTAGGAATATAAACAATGTAAACAATATAAACAATGCCATGAAGGAAGGGAACATTATAAACAATGTTCCCATCTATATGCTAACTAAAAATGACAACATTGGCTTGAACAGCCATGGATATAGCATTTCTATGGCAACCCTTTGTTCTGCTGTGGATGATATGGTTCTGCATTGATTGACTCTTGTAAAGGATTATGGAAGGAGCTGAGAGTAAAGTCTCCCATTTTGAAAGTTAATTGGTAAATTAAGATGCAGGTAAGATGAAATTGGAGGATAAAGAAAGATTAAAATACTCTGACATTTTATAAATAGGCAGATTATTCACAGCTGAAAATGAATGAATACAAACTTAACTCAACCACTTGGTGATAATGTGTTTGTTTGACAAAAAAAATGTAGTTGGTCACTTTCATCAAAAATGTTTGTCATTTATGTTGAATATTTTTTGTCAAGCTCACATGCAAGATATAACATAAATATCCAGTTCTGAGAAAAAACGAGTAATGTAAAGTTCCTAAAAAAGCTCCAGGCCCTATATGAATACTGTAAGTAAATTGTTCTTTAATTCATCTCTAACGTTAAAAATATGGAAAAATTATAAAATTGTCTATCCTAGATTGACATAATTAAACACACATTAAAAAGCTTTTCTCCAATAAAGTTTAATTAAAAAACAATTTTCACGTTCTAAAATACCAATAACTTTCTCTAATGCAGTGATTTAATGGGTAGCCAATGGGTGTCTTGCTTTTTATATTAAAAATTATATTAAAATTTTCCTCCTATTTGATCTTTGCTTATTGTAATGTGCTGATGCTATCACATCACTCAATTATGATTTATTATTAAATGTTCTATCACAAATATTAGACATGTCCTGTAAATCCTTGTTTAAATAATTTGAAATTCAATCATTATTGCTCTTTCTGCACTTCACCTACATTTTATTTTTTAACATTATGGCATATTCTATATAAAAAAAAATTCTAAACAAATATTGTCCAATGTGCAGAAAAGAAACCTCTACCGAAGCAGAGCTAAAATGCCATATCAATTCTCAAAGGGCTTGCACTTCAGCTCTGACATTATTTGTATTTATTTTTAAACCCAAACATTCTAAATATATACAACTATACTGTACAAATACTGCTAAATAACTGTACTGTATATACCTGGCATATTCAAAAAACAAATAATGAATGAGCCTATTTGTAGCCATAGTGGCTACGAAGGCATGCACCATGCATGCCTTCATGGCCGTTAAGGTAGCTAAGGGGTTAAACCACGTAACTACCTAGGAACTACCAATTATATATCATAGTGGTATAACCATTATTGCGAGATACAAAATAAAAGATGAGTGCAGAAAGCAATCCAAAAACAGCCAGAACACACTGTATATATATATAGAGCCAATGGTAAGTTGGCAGAGGAACACCTATACACTGAAAGATGCACAGGTTTTAAGCTGGCAACCTCACACACTGCCTCAATGATATAGCAAGGGGTTGTGACAAATATCATTAAAAAGGTCAACAGCTACTTAAAAAACCTTGTGTAAGTAAAAGGTCCTTAAATGGTGTCTTTGTAATCTTTTGAAGGTTAACACTTCTGTGCTGTTCCCGATGGGTTGTTGCACCCAGCGTTGGATCACAGGCCCCCTTGTCACAGGTAGGTGACCCCGGTCAATATATAGACATGGAGAGTGAGTTGAGATAAAATAACAGATATTTTTTATAAAAATACATTCACACGCACATCTAAGAATATCCTGGTAGTCACTGCAGAGTCCGCTCCCTCCGCAGTGCAAACGTGTCCTCGCTGCCACGTCCGGCCATCTGCTAAAGCACTCCGTCGGCACCCAGACGGAACAGACTACTATGGCAGCTGCCAAGGCTCAAAATGGTCCAAACGAATAGAGCAACACGTTTCGCCGAACTTGGCGATCCACTGAGCCTGAGGAAGCCAAGTTCGGCGAAACACGTTGCTCTATTTTGCACTGCGGAGAGAGCTATATTTACCACTATAAATATGGTACTAAGATCAAATCTGAATTTACGAGAAGGAAAGATTCCCATATGATGCACTCTACCTCTACTAATATTAAAAAATAATACATTTTTATTGAAAGATCAAAAAACAAAAAATATATGACATTTAAAACCTATTTCAGAGCTGGTATACAGCTAGAAATATTGCAGAAGTAATGGTGAAATCTCAAAAGCAGATGTCCCACAAAAATCACACAGCCTCAGCTGTAGTGAGCTAACATGGATATTGTATGACAAATAATGTCAATACTAATATCCTTAGCTAATAGATAAATATCCTATGCTAAACATGGTGAACAAATTCCTACCATACATACAGGTTCTTATAATGGATGTAATTTTAGTACAATATAAGACTATGGCTTCTCTGATACTGTAATGCAAACGAGTATTCTAAAACAAATCTGGAGCAATCACCAACAAGACCCAGGTACATGCTGGGTACATGCTGGGTACATGCTGGGTACATGCTGCAACATTTCAGTGATATTTCTGCAGACAGGCTAATGGCCAATCAGATTAACAGCGGGGTTCCCTGGCAGTCCCATTCAAACTGAACGGGACTGCCAGGGACCAATGATGTGTTAATCCGATGGGCCATTAGTCTCTGCAGAAATGTCACTCAAATGTTGCAGCATGTACCTGGATCTTGTTGGTGATAGCCTCAGATTTTCTAAGGCAAGTTTTATAATACTTGTCGGCGCACCTGTATGTATGGGGTTGCCAAATATTATACTATTGTACTTCAATATATCTCAGAGTATTCAGGATACTTAGGCCAATAATTATCATTATTATCCGTAGTACAGTAAGTGCAACTAGTAAATTAATGGCGCTTTGCGCCATGCAAGGAATCGGCCATGGACGGACAATGTGGTGGACTTTCTGGATTAATCACGGGAACTGTAAGACCATAATGTTGGGCTGAACTGTGCTGTACTGTACATGTTTTGACCTGCCGTACATAAATAAAGAAGATGTTGTTGTGTGTTTTTCAACTTGTATTTATACAGAAATGTTTTAACTTGCTGTACACACACACAGGACCTGCACAATTCCAGTCCCTGAGGGCCGCAAACAGGCACGGTTTTCAAGGTTGTCCTGAAAACTGGGCCTGTCTGCTGCCCTCGAGGACTGTAGTGTTGCAGGCCTGACTGACTGTTTTGCACACCACCCCACTGTACTGTATACTGTATTTTTCTTTAATAAAGTAGATGTTGCATTTTGTATACTGTATTTTATGAATAAATAATTTTTGTAATCACAGGTAAGACCATACTGTTGTGCTGAACTGTATTGTACATGTTTTGACCTGCTGTACTTAAATAAAGAAGATGTTGTTGTGTGTTTTTTAACTTGTATTTAGACAGAAATGTTTTAACTTGCTGTACACACACACAGGACCTGCACAATTCCAGTCCCTGAGGGCCGCAAACAGGCACGTTTTTCAAGGTTGTCCTGAAAACCGGGCCTGTCTGCTGCCCTCGAGGACTGTACTGGTGCAGACCGTTTTGCACACCATCCCACTGTATATGTTTTGACTTGTCGTTCTTTGATAAACGAGATGTTGCGGTTTGTATATTATGTGAATAAAGAATTTGTTTTTAAAACATGTGACTGTAAACCATACATTTACTTTCTATACATAAATGATTTCACAACTGTAGCAGTAAACCATACACCTGTTGATGTTTTGAATTGCTGTGCACTTAAAATGTTTCTACATTGTACAGTATTTGTAAATAAATGTTTTTGTACTTACTCCACCAATAAAAGAACATGTTGATTTGTTTTACATTGTTCCATTGGCTCCTTTGCTACTGTAACAAAATACAGTGTTTCTAGAATGTACACTACTGTCCAGGCATACTGTGCTGTATACTGTAGGCATGCTCAGTACAAGAGTATTAAAAAAATAGAAGACACATACAGTACTGTACTGTACTGTATGTACTGGCACTGTATAGAAGACACATACTGTAAGTACAGTACTGTAATACATGTAGAATAAATGCATAGTTTTAATTTTTTCGGGTTTATTACACAGTATACTGTTTATAAAAAAGTATTGTATACTGTACGGCCGCAAAACATCAGCATAGTGTACATCAGCCACTAAACTGTAGACTCCGGTACGTGGGTTTTTAAATCCGATTCAGCAATGTGCAGGCATTGTTACACAAAGCGATATTATCCATCGAAATCCCTCCATTAGCCGTTTTCTTTTCTGAGGAAAAACAAAAAGAAAAGTTTTACTGTAATGGTCTAAAGAATATCCCAGCCAGTCCCACCAATAATTTTCTCGGCGGGCGTCTCCTGTTCACATGCCCATGCGCCTACCGTCGATGTAATGACACGCATACTGTATGCGTTTCAAGAAGGTTACAATGTGCATGCGCCTAGCGTTCCACCAATAGTTCAGTATCTGCAGTACAGTACTGTAGAAGCCGCTCAGCCAATAATATTGCTTACAGGAGAATCGCTTAACTTTCGAATCGCACCGATATTGATACTGTATTGTCAAAATAAAAAAAACAGAAAATAATACGGCAACAATACTCACTGTAGAATTTCCCATTCAGCTTGCGCCAGCGCCGGTCCACTGCCAGTTCAGCGTTCTTGATCATCCACGTCGATAGTTTGCAGCGGGACTAGTCCACCTGTAGTCAGCTGATGAGGCTGGAAATTGCTTAGGTACATGCAAGCTTGATCGAAACTGCACGCGAAATCCGGCTCAGGCTCAGGGTTGTCACTGACGGCGGGACCGTCATTGGAAGCCGGTGCTGGTGCATTGCTTGGCAGCGACTGTCGTTTCTTAGTTGGTTTTAACACGACCCTTCGCTTTTTGCTTTCTGCATGATCATAGATACAGGAAAAAGCCGGTGATACACACCAATACCCTCCAATAAATTGTGGCTCAATACGATAAAAACAGGGATCGCTACATAACCTTTTCCTTATTGCATGCTTCCACGTATGAGGAGCTGGTGAAAATTTGTAAAAGTCATAGTTTTCGATAAAATACTGATAAATTTGAACAACTGTTGCATTAATCGCGGTCCATATCAAATACGCGTAACTTCTGTCGGGTTTTTGGAAAACGGGCTGCACTTGAACACTCATGGCGGACGGGTCTCTGGAGAATACTGTAACCGAAACTGGTCTTTGTCTTTCTTTAATATGAAAAGCCTAAATTGATACATTTTTGCAACCTCTTCCTTCAGTCTCAAGGCCAAGTTACAATAGCACACTGTGGTATCTTTTTTAAACGAAACACCTGCAAGTCGACACATTACTGAAGCGCATGCGCATTACAATTCATGAATATCTGCCATTTGGCGGACACGCGAAGAATTGCAACCTATTAAATCCGAACCATTCTCAATCAACGCATTAACCGCGCGTCAACCGCACATGACCTGCGCATGACCCGCGGCTGGGAACGCAAAATGAATGCGGCATGCTCCAGGTGAAGTGCGTTGCATTCCAGGAAAAAGCCAGGGAAAAAACGGCGATGTGTTAGACTCAGATGTGCCGCAACAGTAGATTAAGCAAAAAATGCCCCATTCGTAGTAATCCATAAATAGATTGTAGTGATGCATAGTTGTTTCCCCATAGTGGGGGGCTCATTGTGAGAATATCATGGTAATCACCTCTATATAAATATTAATAAATGTGACTATATATAGTAATTCGCCAAACAGACGTGAGAAAAAAATGACGATCCCTGTTTAGACAGTAGAAGATTTAAATATTCTACATACAGGAGTGAATAAGGAAACAAAAAAGGTGTATAGGAGAGGTGATTCCTTTAGATAAGTTGGAATATCCCACACAGGCAATCAATATTGCCACCAGGTCAATGATGAATGAGTGCTAATATTAGTGATATGTAACTACTGTCCTTGACTTGTGAAGTGTCAATATTTTATGGATTGCTAAGTGTTAGTAATAGTAACATGAACGTTAGATAACATGTGAAGAACAATAGCATTTTAAAGTTAACATTGTTTCACAAATCTTTAGTTATTCAATGTTTGCTTTCTGTTGTCCTCACATGTGAGTGTTGAAACTTCTGCTATATTACAGTACATGTAATTAATGTATTTACAATAAGGTTGATAGATACAACCCAAAAGATACCTAGCTCACAATTAACTATAAATGGTCCGGAAAAATGTAATCCGTGGGCACTAATGTCCCAGTTGGCCACTCACAATAAGTTGTAAACCTATTAAAAAAACTATTTATTAAGGTATACTACAGTAAGGTATGTGACAAACAAGTTACAATTATTAAAAATAAGGGGAGGTCAATGCGGTACTTAATCATCAAACAAACTACGATTAATCTGTATATCCCAAATTGGGCTATGAAGATACGTCTAGCGAAGGGATACTTCTATCAAAATAGAAGCAAAACCTAGTTATTAACCGTGTATATAAACTAGGTAAGTGGATGGTTTAACACTTCAAAATAGAATCAAATTAAAGCTGCAGTTCAAGCTGCGTTTTTTTTAAAGTGTTGTTTTTTTACTTCAATAGTTAAATGTGTGTAATACCAACTTACCTATTGAAGATCAAAGCTGCAGGTCAATCCGTTCTCGTTTTTGATTGATCAGTGAAGATTGGTGATGTCATTAGGAGTTGGTATCTGATAAACGCCCCCTGTTTCAGTGGGAGTGAAATGCTTATGAATATTCATGAGCACTCCACTGACATGTGCAAGAGGGAGGGCAGGGCTCACAAAAGGGTGTGCCAGGGTTTGTGACAGGACATGAAGGGGCTGTGCCTTAGCAAATGGTTGTTATAGGAACAAATATGCTTGTTAAAATAGAATACAAGAACATTGGTCTTTCAAAGTTGTTTTTTTAAAAACAGAAAATGCTAAAAGTATTTTTTCTTAATACAGAAGTGATTTATTAAAAAAACACATATGCAGAATACTGCTTGAACTGCAGCTTTAACATATACATGAATAATGCGTAGTCGCAACAAATGTTATTTACTAATACGAGGGCAACAGTTAGAGAAAACCCTTTAAGATGCATCCTGTTTAAGTCATAGGCTCAGCCATACTCCTGTTAAAATGTAATCAATGCAACTGTTTTATGTAAAAGTATTGTTACTCTTAGATTGGTGCGGCACTTGCGAACAACAGTTCCTTTGTTATATTTGTTCTCAAAGGATAAAGTTGTATACACAATAGCTGGGAGCTGTTAAAGTGAGTTGCATGCCCATAATCACATCAATGAAATAAACCATGTAACCACGTATGGAAACTGTAAAAATAGATACCCTTTTCAGTAGTAGGGATAAGAGTGTATTGCGTACCAGTGGTGGAAACTGTTTGTAAATAAAGCATACACAACATATAGCCCGATCTTTGCTATATGTACCTGTATGCAATTAAAATCGCAGTGCTACACAATAAGTCATCCATTCAATTTAGCTAGAATAACCACATAAATAGGTGCTATATACGTATATAACAGATGTGGTATTGAGAGTTGCTTAAGTAAACAGCATAGCTAAAATATAACCTGCTAGGTATATTGCATAGGTAATGCGGACTGTATAGATATAATTACAGATGCCAGCAACAGCTATACTACAAATGTGAGACAGAGACGCTTCCACGATGTACGCAAATACCCCTCAGTGTGCCTCCTATAAGTGCAGTGAATGCTACCACTACATAAATGATCCTATATAATGAATACAATGTATATCGCCATACGACCTGAGCTGTATGTACTCAGCTCCCCGATCCGTCACTCCCTCCACCGGTGTTACCGAAAGAATGTCATAAAACTGAAGTACGTTTCACGTTATGCATAACGCTTTCTCAAGGTAGGAGGAGTGATCAATACTCCATCACAATACCTTATATATCTAAGAAGGGGGTGTATGTGGACTCCAGGGCCAATCATCCGGAGCTCAGACCGCTAATGTAAATAGACTTCTCACCTGAACGGTGATGAAAGTGAAGTATTTTCTCCCCTTATTAAAACCCTGTCTGTGGTATAAAACAAGGGTAAACCGGTTATTAGTATAGCCGATAGTTGTATGTATGTCTTTATTTATATAGTGCCATTAATGTACATAGCGCTTCACAGTAGTAATACACTTGACAATCATAAATAACAAATAATAAAAATAAAAGATCATGGGAATATGTGCAGCAGACATAAAAGTAACATTGTGGAAGAGGACTCCCTGCTCCGAAGATCTTATAATCTAATTGGTAGGGAGAACGTACAGAGAAAGTAGGAGGGCATTCTGGTAAGTGCATCTGCAGGGGGCCAAGCTTTATGTATCGTGTATAGTATTAGCCACAGTGCTACTCATATGCTTTTTTAAGCAAGTGTGTCTTAAGGAGGTTCTTAAAGGTAGATAGAGAGGGTGCTAGTCGGGTATTGAGGGGAAGGATATTCCAGAGATGTGGGCAGTCAGTGAGAAAGGTTTAAGGCGGGAGAGGGCTTTAGATACAAAGGGGCTAGAGAGAAGACATCCTTGAGCAGAACACAAGAGTCGGGATGGTGCATAGCGAGAAATAAGGGCTGAGATGTAAGGAAGAGTGTAAAGCTTTACAAGTGAGGAGAATTGAATGTGAAATGCGTGATTTGATAGGATGCCAGGCGAGGGATTTCAGCAGGGGAGAGGCTGAGACAGATTTAGGAAAGAGTAGAGTGATTCTGGCAGCAGCGTTAATGATAGATTGTAGGGGAAACAGGTGAGAGGCAGGAAGGCCGGACAGCAGGAGGTTACGGTAATCAAGACGGGAGAGAATGAGGGCCTGAGTCAAAGTTTTAGCAGTCGAGTAACAGAGGAAAGGGCGTATCTTTGTAATATTGCGTAGGAAAAAGCAACAGGTTTTCGATACGTTTTGAATGTGAGGGGAGAATATGAGAGAGGAGTCGAGTGTTACCCCTAGGCAGCGTGCTTGGGCTACTAGGTGAATGATGGTACTTCCAACAGTTATGTGGAAGGCGGTAGTAGGGCCAGGTTTTGGAGGAAGCATAAGGAGTTCTGTTTTTGCCATATTAAGTTTAAGTCAGCGAAGGGCTATCCAGGATGATGTAGCAGAGAGACACTCAGAAACTTTAGTCTGTACAGCAGGTGTAAGGTCAGGGGTTGAAAGGTAAATGTATGTGTCATCAGCGTAGAGGTGATATTTAAACCCAAGTGATGTGATTAGGTCACCTAGAGAAAGTGTGTACAGAGAAAAGGGTTGAGGTACCCCCACAGAGAGATCGATTGAGGAGGAGGAGGTGTTAGCAAAAGAGACACTGAAAGTACGATGGGAGAGGTAGGAGGAGATCCAGGATAGAGCTTTGTTACGAATACCAAGAGTATGGAGAATTTGAAGGAGAAGAGGGAGGTCCACAGTGTCAAATGCTGCAGAGAGGTCAAGTAGTATGAGCAGAGTGTAATGACCTCTGTCTTTGGCAGCATGGAGGTCATTAGTTATTTAGTGAGGGCTGTTTCAGTGGAGTGAGCAGTGCGGAAGCCAGATTGTAGCAGGTCTAGGAGAGAATAGGTGTTGAGAAATTGGAGCAAACAAGAGAATAGAAGATGTTCAAGTAGTTTGGAGGCAAAAGGCAGGAGGGAGACAGATTGATAGTTAGAAAGACAGATAGGGTCAAGCTTGCTGTTTTTGAGTAATGGTATAACTATTGCATGTTTGAAGGAGGAGGGAAAGGTATACCAGAGTAGAGGAAAGAGTTAAACATGTGTGTGAGTTTAGGGATTATAGTAGGAGCAAGATGTTTTAGGAGATGAGAGGGAATGGGATCAAAAGGGCAGGTGGTAGAGGGAGAAGAAGAAATCAGCAGTGTCATATCCTCCTCCGAGACAGCGGAAAAAGAGTCAAGGAAGGCAGGAGGAGAGTTAGGATGGGGTGTTGGATGGGAGGAGGAAACAGAGGGGATATTCTGATGTATGGTTTCCACATTTTCCTTAAAATAGTCAGCAAAGTCCTGAGGTGAGATGGCAGAAAAAGAGGAGGCAGTCGAGGATGGTCTGAGTAGAGAGTCAAAGACAGTGAAGAGTTTGCGAGGGTTAAATTTGTGTGTGTTGATTAGTGAAGAAAAGTAGGTTTGTTTAGCCTGAAAGAGGGCAGAGTTGAAACAGGACAGCATACATTTGTAGTGAAGGAAGTCTGCGAGAGTGTGAGATTTCCTCCATAGGCTTTCCAAGGAATGAGTGGAGCATGCGCGTGTGGGTATTTAACCAGGGTCAGGGGTTAGAAAGGCGAGGACGGCAGAGAGAAAGCAGGGCATGAAGATCAAGAGAGGATGATAAGGCATAGTTGTAGTTCCTGACCAGGTTGTCAAGGTATGTAGCAGAACTGAGTGAGGAGAGGGAGGAGCGTAAAATGGAATAAAAGGCTGGTAGGTTAATAGAGCGCAGATTTCTGCAGAAACGAGGGGTAGATGGAGGTGGAGAAGAAAAGCGAGAGAGAGAAAATGAGGTGATGGTCAGAGAGAGGAAAGGGGGAAATGGAGAAATCAAAGCGAGAAAAGTTTTTAGTGAAACCAGGTCTAGATAGTGACCATTGTGGCGATAGGGGGTTAATCAGGCCATTAATAAATGCTGATTAACCCTAAATTGCATTGGGACTAAAGGGGTTAACTGTATGTGCACCACACTGATATGTTTTCCCCTACACCATCTTTATTGTCCCCATTTTGCAGCTCAATCCCTAGCTGCAGTAATAGAACTGTATGTGAACTGTGCCAATTGGTTTTGCGGCACAAGGGGGAGCTGCGAGCTTTAAACCAAGCGCTGATTGAAGAAGCGTGGCTGTGTATGGGTGGGCCCTTAGAAGCATAGGTATCACTTTCTAAGCCATCAACCTCGTAACCGCAAGGCTAATTGAGTAAGTGGTTTGCGGTCTAGCCGAAGTGCTTGCTGTCAAAATGTATCAGCTACCTTGTTAGCTTCCTAACTTGAAATCAGGAAAGTAAATTGACGTGAGAAGTAGGTAAATCTGCAAACCACATCATAGCCCGTTAAATTAAATAAGCTAACTCGCGATAGGAGTGAGCTAGCACTCTAATTTCTGGGGTGCAGCTGGGAATAAAGAAACCATACACACACATAATGTATAAAGTTGATAGTAGTGGCATAAGCAGACATTACTTTATTAATAAACTGTATTATTCTGATGGTTTTAAATGTAAAGACGGGAAGTTTTTTCTGTCAGCCCAGGAATAAATCCTTTAACATGCAACTATGTTAAGGATGAATGAACTGAGGGATTTCTCAACTCCGTACTTCAAAGGAACCCTGCAGAGTGGGCGCCTCAATGTCTATGAGAAGTCCGGTGTTGAAAAGCCTCAGCAATCTTAGGTGTTATGGTGGCCGGGATATTGTAAGTGCCAGATACCGGTGTAAAGTATGGGTACTTCACACTTGGTGGCCAAACCCCAGACTTAGTGTCACCAGGAAATCGGAGGGTCCCAGTATGCTAAAGAGCCTAGGTGTGAAGTTAGCACCTGCTCCGTGCAAACCAGGATGCAATTTCTGCCCTTTCTGCAAACTACTGGCAAGTCGGGGATAGGTGGGAGAAATGTTCCCACGGGCGGGATTGGTTATGTATGCAAGGTATAGGACCCTCAACCCTATAAAATGCCTGCTGGCCAGTCCCAAGCAGATTCACCTGATTTAACAATGATTTGACCAAGTTCCAGTGTCAGCGGTTCCGGAGTGTGAGGGGTTAATAATATCGTAACCAAGGATCATCCCCCTCTTCTGGAATTCGTTAGAACTAAGGGTTCCCGAACGAACCCTGTAAGGACTGAATGAACTTTTGCCTTTTGGCGGAAACATAGGCGTGGCAACTTGTGCCTCTAGCCAGGAACTGCTACACGGATCATTTTGCGCACCCACTTGCATGCGTGCAGGGGTGCCCTTTGTTTAATTCAAGGGACATTTATTTTCCCCATCCCAGTAAGTGTTTTATTAAGTGTATATTGTGAAGATTTGTGTGTCTGTCTGAAAAGAAATAAATTACAATTTATTTTGCTCAACTTGTGTGCTCAGTGCAGAATCCCGGTATTAATTTGTGTATAAGTCTTGGTCTCCCGTGACAACCATCCTTGTGAGTGATAGCTGCAGTCCACTGTTGAAGGCCAAAAGAAGAGGTTAGAGAGAGAAAGCGGGCAGCCCAAGGGAGAGAGGGGTCATCAATGTGCCAAAGTCACCAAGGAGTAGAACAGGGGAGTCTGAGGAGAGAAAGAAAGAGAGCCAGGATTGAAAGTGAGAGAGAAAGACAGAAGGGGGATGAGTAGAGGTACTGTAGGTGGGCGATAGATGACCGCCACATGGACAGGGAGAGGAGAGAAGATCTGAACATTGTGAGCCTCAAAGGAGGGAAAATCAAGAGAGGGAGGAATAGGAAGGGTTCGGTAACATCAGAGAGAGGAGAGGAGGAGCCCCACACCTCCACCCCTGCCATCAGGGCACGGAGTGTGGGAGAGAGAGAGGCCACCGTAAGAGAGGGCAGATTCCAGAGCAGACTCAGACTAAGTGAGCCAGGTCTCAGTTATAGCAAATTGGAGCAGAGAGTGAGAGAGAAAGAAGTCATGCACAGAGGAACTTGTTAGAAAGGGAGCGAGCATATCAAAGGGCACAGTAGAAAGGTAGAGAGGAGGGAGGGTGGCAGGGGATGGGTATGAGGTTGGTTGGGTTTATCCCAGAAGGACTAGAAGTTGCATTTGGCAGCCGAGGACGAGATCATGCAGAAATAAAGAAGGGACCAGGATTGGGGGAGATATCCCCAGAAGCAAGGAGGAGAAGCATGGAAAGAAAGAGAATGTGTGAGGCTGATTTGTAGGGGTGTGTTTTAGTGCAGGGGATATAGCTGTGCAGTATCAATGGGCACAGTTAAAAAGTAGTTCATGTGAACATAGAAGTCGTGAAGGAAGAAGAGATGGAGATATACGAATAGAGTTAGACACATGAGGCTGGTAGAAAGAAGTACGTATTTTGAAAAGAAGAGAGGTCACGGCAAATAAACAGTAGTAGCGGCATGGCAGGAATATTTTAGTGCTGAGATGTTCAGTCTGGGATAGATCATGTCCTCCTTTCCAGTGTAGTTCAAAACCCAGGAATCAGGGCCAGTAGGTGTTGTGTTGTCCACTTGTTTCACTCCTGTTGAACTTCCTGTTCAACTCCACACTACAAGCTACTTTAAAAATGCTGCTGTAAATGAATGCTGCTTCCCCAGTGTGTCTCTAGCTATAGTTACTGCAGAAGTTTAATCACCACTGCCTCACATGTAGTTTATCGTGTCATCACACAGACTATTAAAGTACTATCTTCTGTGACTCTTCATGGATATCCAGACAAAGATCTATTAGAAATAATGATTTATCCCAAATATTATATCTATGCACTTGGCAAAGGTATATACGTACAGTAAGTCCAAGCGAGATGGCCCCGGTGAGTAGATCTTCTTTCTTTTCTGCTTATCTTTTTTATATTATTTTTTTATATTTCCACCAATAGCCAGATGATCAATGGCAATATCGAATTGTAAATTTGAAAGGAGGCAACTATGCCTAGTTCCTGTAAACAATTTAAAATATTCTGAAAATGTACCACTAAAGGAGTGTCACAAGTGCTCACCACAAACAAGGCGGGACAGCGAGGCCGAGGTGGGGATATTGGTAGCCACCGACCTACAACTGAGCAGGCATGTCCGGAGTGCAAAGTGGTTGTCGTGAAGCAAGTCAGGGTAGGAGAGATCCGAGTGGTCTAGGTACTTGCCGTGGTAAAGGAGAGGAGAACTCGGATAGTCGTTGATGTGATGCCAGAGTCCAGGGGTAGAGAGAGAAGAACAGTCGAGTCCATAGCCATGGCCAGGGGTCAAATAAGTCAGGAGTCCAGGTGCAAGCTGTGGTCAAAAATACAAGGAACAACAAGGCAAGGCAACAAGAAGCAAGGAGGTAAGCACACAAGAGAAAAGTTTATGCTCAGCGAATTTGCCAAGGGGCTGGCTGAGTATATAAAGGAGAGAGAGACAATGGGAAGGCTGCAGGGAGTGAGCATCATCAGTATGCTGTATAGTTATGGGCAGGGGTGGAGCCAGTAGCAGCTGTGGAATAAGTGATCCCATTAACCCCTTGAGTGTCTGTGTCCGCACACCGTCTTAACATATTCCGTGTGTGCTGTATGTGCCCCTATCATCACGGAGGCGGGACCTGGAGGAGGTCCCTGCAGTGTCAGTCTTCCTAGCAGGGCGGTGCCTGCGCACAAGCTGTGACTGACGTGCATCACCTGTGATGTCGCAGGATGCATCATGGGGGACGGAGCCAAGGAACGGTCCCTGTGACATCTGCCCTTCCAGAAGTGTGGTGCCTGGGAGCAGGTTGTGACAGGTGCACATCATTGGTGACATCCCGAGATGCATGATGGGGCGGGACCTTTCCCTGATCTTCACAGTAGCCCCCTTCAGGGGCGACCTCTGAGCATCTCAGGAATGGCATGAGTGGAATGCCCGGACGAGCCTAGGAGCGTGTAACTAATTCCGAGAGATCCAGGAATACTCCTAGGGGCCAAAGCCCCTCCAATGGACGAGGGACTGGAGCCTTCCCCTGGATCAGTACTAACTGCACCTCAAACTATTGCTGTCCATCTATAAGGAGGGGTTTTGGTGGTGAGGATGAGGCAGCAGAGTGAGGATCCTGTATACATGGTTTCAGGAGGGATGTGTGTAAAACGTATGGGATGCGCATGGAAGATGATAATTGTAAGTGATAGGCCACCGGATTGATACTCTCAGAGATAGTAAATCGACCAATGAATCTGGGTGCTAGTTTCGCTGTGGGCACTTTAATCGAATGTTCTTAGTAGAAAGCCACACCTTATCTCCTGGTTTGTATGCTGGGGTTCCTCGTCGGTTTCGGTCCACCTGTTTCTTCTGTAGGGAATCTGCTTTCTTGATATTCACTTGAATCCTCTCCCATGAGTTCTGTAACTGTTGAATCCTGTTGTCCGCTACCCCGGATCTGGGTCCTGTCATGGGAAGGACTGATGGGTGAAAGCTGTAATTTTTGAAGAATTGTGAATCCATCGTAGACTCATTCTGTAAATTATTGTGAGAGAACTCCACTCAAGATCTTTCCAGTTGTCCTGGGTGCCAGATATAAAACATCGGATAAACTGTTCTAATGATTGGTTAGTCCGTTCTGTCGGACCGTTGGTCTGGGATGGTAAACAGAAGAAAAATGACGAGAAATCCCCAGTTGCTGGCAAAAGGAGTGCCAAAATTGAGAAATAAATTGGGAACCCCGATCTGAAACAATAACCTGAGATACCCCATAGAGACAAAAAAATGTCTTGAACAAAAATTTCAGAAAGCTTGGTAGCATTTGGCAGGCCCCTAAGAGGAATAAAATGAGCTTGCTTGGAGAAATGGTCCACCACTACCAGAATGGTGTTCATGCCTTTAGATATTGGTAGTTCATCAATGAAGTCTGAGCCAAGTACTAAATCAATGGGGCAATCGAATGACCGGTGGGGTGGTAGTTCCTATGCTTGTGCTTTATTAAAGACATGGTGGGTGAGGGATATTCTCCCAAAATCGGGTCTCAGCTGTCCCAGGGATAGGTATATATAATGTAGTATAAGTCTTTGAACAAGGTATATAAGAGCAATGATAAGTGCTATGGGAGACTCAAATTAGCAATAAATGCAGTGGTATATGTGTACTGGTAAAGCTGTGTGGCTGGCTCAGATCTCCATATATACCATAAAGGTCCCAAACAAGCCCCAGCAAAACCAAAATGTAAATACCATATTAGTCCATGATATTGAGATCTCCCTCTTACAACACAGCTCTGTCCTTGTTGAATGGGTGCATCACGTCCAGCAGAGTAGAAGGAAAGATGGTCCCAGGGGGGGCCTTGGCGGAGCACTACCGAAGAGAAGGAGGGGGCTGAAACCAGTAATGAATAAAAACGCTTTATTGAGTGGTCAAAAATAAGTACATGGTCACTTTGACGCGTTTTGGGACCTGCGTCCCTTTATCAAAAAGTGAATTCACGTTTTGATAAAGGGACGCAGGTCCCGAAACGCGTCAAAGTGACCATGTACTTTTGTTTGACCACTCAACAAAGCGTTTTTATTCATTACTGGTTGCAGCCCCCTCCTTCTCTTCGGTAGTGCTCCGCCAAGGCCCCCCCTGGGACCATCCTTCCTTTATTAAAGACATCCCGGAATTCGGGGTAGATGTAAGGTAAGATGATATTTACCTGTTCAAGTAGAGAAACACTGCTTAGTTTTTTTTAGAGGAACTGAAGCAGTTCTTTGAGCACTCAGGACTCCATTGGAAGGGTTTCTATGTCGGTCCAGTCTATGCTAGGGTTATGTAGTTGAATGCCATGGAAGTCCAAGGATGACGTCAACCGAGGGAGTGTGGATGATGTCCAATTGGATCATCTCGGTATGGACCTCTCCTGTGTGCAACTGGAATGGGATGGTCTGGAGAGAAATAGAAGCAGGTTGTAGATGACGGCCATCGAAGGCCTCTAGGCCTACTGGATGTTGCTTGTGTACAAAGGGAATCTTTCCTCTCTCTGTGATTCCTTGGTCAATAAAATTACCCCCTGACCCGGTGTCCAGAAAAGCCTGTGCGGAGACACGAAAGGTCTTACCGGTTAAGGTGACGAGGGTTAGAATCCTAGTAGGCATCTTTTTCTTTTGGAGAGGAGAAGGAGATATTGTTCCCAATGTGATTCTCCTGGCTCTCACTGGGACTTGGCATATCCCGACTTGTTAGGGCAAGCAAGTGCCTGATGTCCAACGTTAATGCAGTATAAGCAGAAGCTGGCATTGCATCGCCATTGTTTCTCGCCGGGTGATAGCTAATTACCTTCGAGTTGCATGGGATCCTCCGGATCCGGCGGAGGTGGGTTGACAGCCCCTGAGAAGAAACTCAGAGGGGTTGAATAACTTGCTTGTGCCAGGTTTACTCAGATCTCCTCTCCTGTAACCGCTGGTCTACTTGGATACAAAGTG
Organism: Ascaphus truei; assembly: GCF_040206685.1. NCBI lineage: Eukaryota > Metazoa > Chordata > Amphibia > Anura > Ascaphidae > Ascaphus > Ascaphus truei. Next base: position 470,917,832 of record NC_134483.1, on the reverse strand, counting down.
CGATGAGCTCCTCCAAGTCGGTGGGGCGTTCCTGTGCTACTAATTCGTCCTTCTCTGAGAGACCTAACCAGAAGGCGGCAATTATAGCTGCAGCGGCAGTTAGTCGAATACATATCGAAATGTAATTTCGATATATGCTGGTGATCCTTGTGAGTTGTGCCTGGCAGACTAATGGCCCGCCGGAGTCCCTGCTGCGTGAGTCCTACCGTAGTTTGCCTTTCTGTAATAGACGAGCAGTAAGGGGCTGAATCAGTTACTCTAACTGCGCGTCTTTCACAGGCAATTGCGGGGGTTTTATTAAAATTGTAATATTACAGTAATGTAGCAGGGGGTCTCCGGAGCTGAACCGCATTTATTTCAGGTCCGCAGTCCCCTAATTCCCGAGATAAAGGCCCCGTTATGGGGTGCTGGTATCCCCATGTTAAAATCCTGTGGGTCACGTGACCGTGGGATCTAAACAAAGCAGAGGAATACCGACACCCCATACCGGGGCCTGTATCTCGGGAAGTAGCGGGTCCCGAGGCTGAAATCAACTTTGTTCTGCTCAGAAGACCCCCTGCTCCCTCACACTAGTATCAAACACCCCCCCCCCCCTCCACTAGGCCAGTAATGCTTGCATCTCTGAAGAGATAACACAGTGGGGGTGCCCGCTTCTGAATGGGGCTGCCGCAGCATTATTCCTAACAAGCGCCCCAAGTCTAAGAGCTGAGCAGAGAAATCAGAGAGAAGCAGTGTCTCTCTCTGTGACTCCAGCACAGATGTTATAGCACAGTGGTTCCCAAACTTTTTCGGTTCAAGGCTCCCTAAGGCGATCAGGATTTTTTCAAGGCTCCCCAAGGCGATCAGCCTTTTTCCACAGCGCCCAAAGTGAAAACAAAGTTGTATATACATACCTAACAGTTGCAGTGCGCAGTTGGTGTCTCTCTCAGACACACACTCTCTCACTCTCTCAGACACACACACACTCTCACTCTCTCAGACACACACATACTCTCACTCTCTCAAACACCCCACTCTCACTCTCCCAGACACCCCCTCTCTCAGACATCCCCCTCTCACTCTCTCAGACACCTCCTCTTTCAGACACCCCCTCTCTCAGACACCCCCTCTCAGACACCCCCTCTCTCACCCTCTCACCCACCCCACTCTCACCCAACCGCACTCTCTCACCCACCCCCACTCTCTCACCCACCCCCAATCTCTCACCCACCCCCACTCTCTCACCCACTCTCACTCTTTCACCCACTCTCACTCTCTCACCCACTCTCACTCTCTCACCCACTCTAACCCTCTCACTCTCTCACTCTCTCAGACACCCACTCACTCAGACACTCACTCTCTCACCCACTCTCACTCTCTCACCCACTCTCACTCTCTCACCCACTCTCACTCTCTCACCCACTCTCACTCTCTCACCAACTCTCACTCTCTCACCCACTCTCCACTCTATCACCCACTCTCACTCTCACCCAATTTCACCAACTCTCTCACCCACTCTCACTCTCTCACCCACTCTCACTCTCTCACCCACTCTCACCCACTCTCTCACCCACTCTCACTTTCTCACTCTCTCACCCTCTCACTCACTCTCACTCTCACTCTCACTCTCTCACCCACTCTCTCAGACACCCACTCTCTCAGACACCCACTCTCTCATATACCCACTCTCTCAGATACCCACTCTCTCAGATACCCACTCTCTCAGACACCCACTCTCTCACACACCCACTCTCTCAGACACCCACTCTCACTCTCTCAGACACCCACTCTCACTCTCTCAGACACCCACTCTCACTCTCTCAGACACCCACACACCCACTTAGACACACACACACACAGACACACACGCACACAGACACACACACACACACACACACACATACACACAGACACACAGACATTCTCACATACAGCAAGGGGGGTGAATCAGAGCCAGGGGTGGAAATCGGAACGACGGGGGGGGAATCGAAACGGGCAGAGGGGGGGGGGAAATTGGAGCAGGGTGGGGGGTGGGAGAATTGGAGCAGAGGGGCAATGGGGAAGCAAGAAAGGCATGGAGCAGTACTCACCACGTGCTCCATGCAGGAAGGGGCGGGCTTCGCTTTGCAAGCTCGTATAGAGCTAGCTGCAGGCCCAAAACAAATCCTGGCAGCGAGCAAAAATGCGCCAGCCAATCAGGAGAGGGGGGAGGTTTTTTTTTCTTTTGCAGAGACGCACGCGCTGCCTGGCACATCGCAAGCGGACTAAATCCTGTCACCCCGTGGTGACCGGATGACGGGATTTATCGAGGGGCACGGCCGGACCCCCTAACTCACAGGGCCCGGGACGCCAGTAACATCTGTCACCGGGACAAACATTTTAAGCAGGGCCGCCCCCCTCCCCCCGTATCAGCGGTATTGCCCGCCCACCCCCCCATTTCACACCTCACAAGCCCCCATCTCTTTCCCCCCCTTCCCATGTATTTCTCTCCATTCCGTCTCACCCTCCCGCCTTGCATGTATTTCTCTCCCCTGCTTCTCACTAGCCCCCTCTCTCCTCTCCCTCAGTCAATTACCCCACGCTCACTCATTCCGTCCTCCCCTCACACAATTCCCCCCACAAGATATATACCAAAAAACTTCCCACCCCCGAATACATACAAAAAAAACCACCTACCCAATATATACACACATATATATATACACACACACACACACATATATATATACCAGCAATGTCGTGTACCTCATCATGTGCATGAAATGCCCAGGGGGCTGCTACTACATAGGTGAGACAGGACAGGGGCTAAACAAGAGAATGAACCTGCATCGCCACAGCATCACACGCGGAACAAGAGACAGTCCTGTTGGCGAACATTTCTCTGACTCTGGCCATAAGATGAACGATCTGAGGGTTGCCATACTCAAAGGTAATCTTAAAACTCCAAAAGAGAGACGGTTGCATGAATACAAATTTATGCAACTGTTCGGGACACTTAGCAGTGGCCTAAACAGAGATCGAAATTTTATGAGTCATTACTGACACTAGCGAACTCTCTTCCCATGAGCGCTAAAGGCCATGTCTGTACATACTGTGCTATATGTATGCACACACAGCTGTCTCTCACACATACTAATACTCCTTATTTTTCCATCCATATACACCAATAGGGACCACATAGTATCCACACACACTTTTAGTTGTGCTACAAACTCTCACATTTCCACACCCACCCACACCATTTATATCCCTCTCACTCCACACACACCTTGTGTAGAGCACTGTTTATACTGTGGGCTCTCCATTCATTTTTATTCACACTGATACACATACACACTCTTTCTTCACTTGCTTTCAGTTACCCTTTGACACCTCTAGCCATAAAACACATCCACACGGGGGAAGGAACAGCACAGATAACATTCCAAGAGACACTGTTTTTAAGTTATCCTTGCTTCATTCATTGTAACATCGCCGGAAGAAGAGATCAGTGTATCTCGAAAGCTCGCACAAATAAAAGCATTTCGTTAGCCACAGAACGGTATCATCTATTTATTTTTTGATTATTGAAGCTCGGCTAACACGGTACTGATACCTCTACATATATATATATATATATATATATATATATATATATATATATATATATATATATATATATATATATATATATCAAACACACAAAAGGAACTCACACTATATATACTAAAGGCTAAACCAGGACCCAAATATGAATGATAATATTTTAGTTATAAAAAACCAAGAAAACCAATAATGCAATAATACAGGGAAACTGGTGGTGCTAAGGGATTAGAATAATATAAAAAACACAGAAAAAGACAAACAGAATCCCTTAATATAGCACTCAAAAAATACCTTAAAGATAAGGAAGATATATATGTAGGAGACCAAAAATCTAGTGCAGAGTCAAAGTAGAAAAATGGCATAGATTTTAATGATGAGCAATAGGACACACTAAGAATTTAAAAAAAAATAAACACACTAATGGCAGACTAACAGCAATAATGAGCACGAACACTGAGCAAGGAAATATATACAATAAAATAAGAAATGTCACTGGATACTAAACTGTGCAGCTGAAAAAATTATAAGTATCAACTAATAACCCTAAAATAAATGGGGTGATACAAATAAGATGAATAGTAAAGACACCCCTAAATACTCCTAACTGTCACGGATAAACAGTAACAAGGAGACCAAAAGATATATGATGACTAAACTTATATGTGCTAAAATAAGGCACACATCGAAATAGGAGATCTTAAACTAAGGGGGAGACACAGGGGAGAAAAAAGGAGACAAAAATAACTCAACCCTGTACAAACCAGCAACAAATCAAAAAAATATATAATGAAAATAACACATAGGTGCAACAGATATCCGTGAAAGTACACAGATAAGGCATAGGAGGAGAAGCAGCAGTGGAAAAGCTTCCTCAGTATGAAGATAATACTGAATGTAAATCAATGCCAAGTTCTGAGTGAAAAACGCCAGATAACATGCAAAGGGATACTCAGCTGACGGTAGTGAGTAGATGGAAATAAGTCCTTTGAGGAATCCTGGAGTAATCGGGTTCCCAGATGTGTCTGAGTCACTCAGATTATGCACCATAAAGAAAAGGTCGTTCCGTGAAAATCAGGTGAGAGCTGCCATTAGGGACACTCAACGCGTTTCGCCCGTGGGGGGCTTCTTCCCGGAGTGATAAAGGGTAAGTGGAGGTGTGCTAGGCTTTATACAACAGGCAATGAGTATCAGCATCGCCTCCCCTGATTCTAACCAGTAACGGAGGTGCGCGAGGGCGGTGACGTCATAGGAACAGCTTCACAGGTAGCCGGGTGATTGCCAGTTCCGAGTAGTGCAGAGAGAATAGCCACCGCTGACAGCGGTGATCATAGTGCTCATGCGCAGTAAAAAATTGTCTCGGAGCGGCTTTGGCAGATAAGCATGTGAACATCAATAGCAGCATGTAGTAATATGACCCATCTCCTTAGTGCATAATAACATGCCAGATCTGAGTCCAACCAGACACTCTAAATGGATAAAGCTAAAGACAAAAATAAATTAGTTTAACAATAAGCATGAGAGATATACAGTGTCATAAAGGAAAGAGCATAAGTCGCATGAAAAATAAACATGTGTAAATTTTAAGGCTGATCAGACACAAATGATACTAGTTAATGTTTAAAAATATAAATAGTTAAACAGAAAAGAGAGAGTAAGGGAGTACACAGGGGGAGAGTAATTATTTTAAAAGGAAGAAAGGTAATAATAAAAACGAGGGAAATAAAGTAGAAATAGAGATGCTATAAAAACATAGCAAACCCCAGAGAGTCATTCAGTCCCCTTGGTTGCATGGTATTAAGAAGGACAATCCATCTACATTCTTTCTTAAGTAGAGCTTTTTCTAAATCCCCTCCTCTAATACCCAGTGACACTTTGTCAATAGCAAATGCTGAAACATGCGACCTATCTGCTCCATGACACTTTAAAAAGTGTCGTGCAACAGCTGTAATCTTTTTGAACGCATCTAAGTCCCGTTGAGCAGATCTTAAATTTCTTAAAGGCTCCAAAATTCTGAACCTAAGTTCACGGGTCGTCATACTGTACCTATATACATATGTTTACAGGGACAAGTAAGAGAGTAGATTACGCCTTTAGATTTGCAATTTAAGGTATAACCAATTTTGTATTTTTTAGTGTCATCACTGGTAGAGAAGGTATCAGTCTGTAACATAAATTTACAGGCTGAGCAACTAGTACATTTAGTAAAACCTTTCCTTCTAGTTGTAAGAAATGTCTGGCTAACATGGGGGGTGTAATGACTATGTACCAGACGATCCTGTAAATTTGGAGAAAGTAAAGTTTCAACATATTGGGTGATCAATTTCCTCTATTGGTCTGCCCAATAGGAAGGTCAGTGGATCAATGGGAATTGTGAGGCCTGTGACCTCTTTTATTAAATCTTGTATTATGAGCCAACATTTCTGAATCTCTGGACATAGCCAACAGATATGGGCCATGTCCCCTCTTTGTCCACAGCCTCTCCAGCATAAATCTGAGGCCAGAGGGTATATTTGTTTCAGTCTCACTGGCGTAAGATACCAGTGATACATTATTTTATATATGTTTTCCTTCACTGTGGTACATATGGAAGTTCCTGAGGCCGAGTCCCATATTTCTTCCCAGTCCTCTCTGTCTATAACCATGTTCAATTCCGCTGCCCATTTGAGCATATAATCTTGTGCGGTGGGGTTCGCTGGCTTCTCCATTCTGGCATATTTTTGTGTTAGACCTTTTTGGTGTGCCCCTTCTTGCCACAGCTTCTCAAATTTTGTGAGAGGGGGAAATTTCAACATTGGGGACATTTTTTGTAAAAAGTGCTGAATTTGGAGAAATTTGAATGTATCTAACTCAGGTGCGTTGAATTTGGTGAGTAAATCTTGGAAACTCAGGAACTTTCCATAGCTTAACAGGTCGGTAACCGCTCTGATCCCCAATGATTTGAATAGTTCGAATTGTTTACTTTCTTCCTTATCTTTAAGGTATTTTTTTAGTGCTATATTAAGGGATTCTGTTTGTCTTTTTCTATGTGTATATATATATATGTGTGTGTGTAAAAAGTATACATTACCGCATAGCAGCAAAAAGGAGACAGCACTCAGGTGAATGAAAATAAATGTATTAAATACAGCACATAACTCCAACGTTTCTTTTTAATTTATCGGACTATACCCTCACCCCGGCAGAGGTGGTGGTACTCCATAAAGGGCTCTCTTTTGTTCCCACTAACGCTCAACAGCCCTTTGACTGGGAAGTAGACCTATACAGGATGAAATATACAGCTGAAATTGAAATTGAAAGACTTTTTTTGCAAGAGAGATGAGTACGTTACTATTGGCAGAGGATTGAGCGTCTATTCGGATACTAAAAAATTCAGACCCAGAAGTGTTTTTGATCCGCAGATTACCAATCATAGCATTTCCACCTTCATGGGACTGGTTGAATCAAATACTAAACCACGAGTTCTGAACCGTCAGATTAGCTATCGCAATCTCACCAAGAGTGAGCGTCTGGCATTAAGATCCCTTAACAACAGAAGGGAAATTATCATCAAGCCTGCGGACAAAGGGAGAGGCATTGTAATAATGCCATACTCCGATTACCGCAATGAGATTCTGGGTCAACTCGCCCCCCATGACCATTATAAAAAGCTAACCGCAGATCCCACAGCGGTATATAAGCGTGAGGTGGATTGAATCATCACAATGGGACTAAATAATGGCTGGATCTCAGAGGATTTGGCTAAATTCTTGACCACTGACTTTCCGATTATGCCTGTACTCTACACCTTGCCTAAGGTATATAAGTCTATTATAGCCCCGCCGGCTAGACCAATAATCTCGGCGCGGTCATCACTATGCCACCCATTGTCACAGTTTGTTGATTTTCACCTACAACCTATGGTCCTACAGATGTCATCATATATTAAAGATACTACGGACTTCATAACTAAACTGTCAGCACTATCATTAGATTTAACAGATGTCTTGCTTGTGACACTTGACGTGTCAAGCTTGTACACTAACATCCCCCACCAGGAGGGGATGGAAGCTGTCAGGAGCCATCTACACTGTACCGGCCGAGGAGATGGTCCTCCATCGGAGTTCCTTATGACTCTGATAGATCTTATATTACGTGATTATATGAAAAAGAAAAATAAAGGCAACATAGTGTGATACAGTCTCAATTCTTTCTTTCTAGTGAAAAAGGTAATCCACTCACAATTTTCCTTTAAAAAATCAGGCATTACAGAGACACTCCTCTCTCTGTTTAGAGCAATGAACATGGATATCCACAGGTGTAGACCCCTTTCACTTTTTCTCCACCACCGCACGAATACCCAGAAATAATAAGAAATACCAAAATTGCGCAATAACGTCTTAAAATGTATTGGAGATCATCACAGATAAAACATATGGCTATGCACTCACATAAGGAATAATAGGTACAGTCATTGTACGAAATCCTGATAGATAAAGCAATTCACCGGTACACAGTGTGTTTCTACCCTCTGCTTCTCTGCTCCCATCAACGTCACATCCGGTTGACGCAGGGCTGTGGGTGGAAGTGCTGTAAGGGGGATCTCCTGAAGAAGTCGTACCGACGAAACGCGTAGAATCCTGTGTTCAGCATCCAGTCTGTGCAAGTCACAGTTGCGAAATCCTGGCAGCCGGAGATCCCCCTTACAGCACTTCCGCCCACAGCCCTGCGTCAACCGGATGTGACGTTGATGGGAGCAGAGAAGCAGAGGGAAGAAACACACTGTGTACCGGTGAATTGCTTTATCTATCAGGATTTCGTACAATGACTGTACCTATTATTCCTTATGTGAGTGCATAGCCATAAGTTTTATCTGTGATGATCCAATACATTTTAAGACGTTATTGCGCAATTTTGGTATTTCTTATTATTTCTGGGTATTCGTGCGGTGGTGGAGAAAAAGTGAAAGGGGTCTACACCTGTGGATATCCATGTTCATTGCTCTAAACAGAGAGAGGAGTGTCTCTGTAATGCCTGATTTTTGAAAGGAAAATTGTGAGTGGATTACCCTTTTCACTAGAAAGAAAGAATTGAGACTGTATCACACTATGTTGCCTTTATTTTTTATTTTTCTTTTTCATATAATCACGTGAACATTCGCGCTCCCCTGAATCTTTGAGGAATTCTGCAATCAAAAAGACTAAGAGAACAGTCTTTACAAGGGTTTTGAGTAGCTTTTCTATTAGCACCTTTTACACTGGGTGGTGGATTTATCACATGATTAACTAATAGATCACAGTTCACGTTGTAATTGAATTTATAGATAATATTTCTGTCATTTGCTTTTAAACACATTGTTACACATATTTCACTTTTTTAGGACATTGTTATAAATAAGCGCCGTTGCAATCACATTTTTTTCACTAAGATCTTATATTACATAAGAATTACTTCAGATTCGAACGGACGTACTCATAGGAACTGCTATGGGGTCTAATATGGCCCCATCTTATGCGAATATCTATATGGACACATATGTGCAGACACACCTTCTACATGATGCTCCACACGCTGAGTCTATTTTATATTATACTAGATTCATCGATGATGTGTTCCTCCTGTGGGGTGGGGGCAAACATGAGCTGTTGGAATTTATTCATTATGTGAATCTCATACCATCCAACATATGCTTCACGTACCAGTACAGTGCCACTAATATAGTGTTCCTGGATACCGTGGTATATAAGGAAAATAATGTATTGTGTACTTGAATACATACCAAGGACACAGATAAGAATACTCTCTTAGACGCTCAGAGTCATCATCCTCCCCCTCTCAAGAGGGGACTCCCCTTTTCACAAATGCTCCGGGTACGGAGAGTTACAAGCGATCCTACGCATGTTGAAGCAGCTTTACAGAAAATGGCAGATCGCTTCAGAGAGAGGGGCTACGATCGGACCGAAATTGATCAAGCACTAGCCAAAGCACGTTTACCGGGGTGATCTACTGAAACCTACGGTGACAACCAAGGAAAATGATCGGTTTCACATAGTAGCAACATATACTGTAGTACTGCCTCAAGCCAGATACAACGCAGTATAAAGCAAAACTGGCACATTTTGGCAAACGATAAACGTATCGGAAAACACTTTAAGTCCCCACCCCTCTTTTGTTATCGGCGGGGTCTTGAATGTGGGGGATTACCTCATAAAGGCGGATCCAGCGGATAAAAATGCAGTGAAAACGACCTGGCTCACAAAGGCTCCGGTGGTACATAAGTGCAGAGGTTGCGTAAATTGCCAGTATTTAATGCTGGGCAACACTTTCATGCATCCGCATAAAAGTTATCCAATTAAAATTGTGGATTTTCTCAACTGTGACTCGAAATCTGTCGTCTACATTATTAAATGCCCCTGTGGGCTTATTTACGTGGGCAAGAGATCGCGTATGCTTAAGGAACGAATAGCAATGCATCGTTCCACAATACGCAAGGCCCTTGCTGACCCCACCAATTCGGATGATCTCAAGTTGTTACCAGTGGCAAGGCACTTTAAGCTTAAACAGCACAGCTTGGCCACCTTTCGATGTATGCCCGTTGTACAAGCCCATACTCCAGCCAGGGGAGGAAATAGACACAGGCTTTTGCTTCAGCTTGAGGCGAGGATGATTCATAGACTGGATTCTATGGCCCCTAAAGGCCTGAATGAGGACATGAACTTGGGTTGTTTTTTGTAACTTTTTGTAATTATTATTGTTCAACATCAACTGTATGTATATATGGATCAGCGTAGTTTCAAAATGATTAGTTTAAAATGCATTTATTATATAGTATAATTTATTACAGCTTGTATATTCTTGTCATTCAGCTTCTTCCATTGACTTCCTTTTCCCCTCCCTGTTCACTTCACTTTACCCTCACTGTGTATTGGGTGTCCTTTATTCCCCATTTTTGCAGGTCCGTACACTGTATATCTGTAGAGTCCTACAGACAGCATGTTCCTTTATTTGACTGCACTTTGTGCCTTCAGCAGTACATGGTTCACTATGGGTTAATCAGCAACCTATGTATATCCATGCCGTATGTGATGCCGTCAGGTGTATTATGAGTTACCCGACTGTGATTACAGCGGGTTCCATCTGCCATAGTATTCTACAGATATACGCATGCCAGTATCTGTTATTCTTAGGTGCTGTTTAGGACCAAGTTCATCACTGCTATAGTACATACACATCTCCAGTGGTGTATCTATGCACGTGCAGTACCCATGACAACCACTGGTGTCTGCTACATTTAAAGAGTTGAGCCATAGCACTCATGTGGTTGCCTTGACAACTGGGCCTGCTGATGCAGCATCAGTTTTTTTACATGCAATCACACTGACAGCTTGGGTTTTATCATGTGACTTGGATTCCCCAATAGGAGTACAGACATGGAGTTGGAGCATGATCTAATTAGATTGTATTATGCACAGCTGCTTTATCGCCCGATGATGTGGAGATGTTTATGTCACTTGGGTGTTGGGGTATATAAGTCACTCACTGTCCTGTGTCTGTTGCACCCCCCTGAGGAAGATCCCCCTGTGGGATCGAAACGTTGGAGTTATGTGCTGTATTTAATACATTTATTTTCATTCACCTGAGTGCTGTCTCCTTTTTGCTGCTATGCGGTAATGTATGTATATATATATATATATATATATATATATATATATATATATATATATATATATATATATATATATACAGTGCTCGACAAACCCGGTCGCCCACTCGCCAGCTGCGATCAGATATTGGCTCGTGGCTAGTAACCTTTCCCCTGCTTTGCAAAAAAAAATCCCCTGCTCGAAAAAAAAAAAAAAATCCCCTGCTCGAAAAAAAAAAAAAAAAAATCCTTTGCTCGGAAAACATAAACAAATCCCTCTATCTGAATGGCTGTGACGCGGGATGGTGTTGCCAGGACTTCAAACCACCCTTCCTTCTCTGCACAGGTAAGTAATGATGGGGGGGGGTTGGTGGGGAAGGGGTGTGTGCGTGTGTCTGCTCCTCCTCCTCCTCCTCCTCCTCCTCCTATCCTTCTGTATAATTGTGTGAGCTCCTGTAACTTACAAGACCTGCACTGATCCGGTCATGGAGGATTTTGAACAGATGCTTGAGGTGGGGGGAAAATAATGCACTTTAAAATATTTATATATACACTGATACATCCTGCCCCCGGTCCCTGGCGCTCCCGCTGTGCACGCGGGTCGGGAGATAACCCCCACCTCCGGCACTCTCCCGCTGTGCGCGGGGGTCAGGAGAAACCGCCCCCACCTCCGGCACTCTCCCGCAGTGCGCGTGGGTCGGGAGATACCCCCCCACCTCTGGCACTCTCCCGCTGTGCGCGCGGGTCGGGAGATACCACCCCACCTCCGTCACTCTCCTGCTGTGCAAGCGGGTCGGGACATACCACCCCACCTCCGGCACTCTCCTGCTGTCCGCGCGGGTCGGGAGATACCGCCCCCCCCCTCTGGCACTCTCCCGCTGTGCGCGTGGGTCAGGAGATACCTCCCCCCCCATACGGCACTCTCCCGCTGTGCGTGCAGGTCGGGAGATACCCCCCCACCTCCGGCACTCTCCCGCTGTGCGCGCGGGTCGGTAGATACCCCCCCACCTCCGGCACTCTCCCGCTGTGCGCGCGGGAGATACCGCCCCCCCCCCCTCCGGCACTCTCCCGCTGTCCGCGCAGGTCGGGAGATACCGCCCCCACCAACGGCACTCTCCCGCTGTCCGCGCGGGTCGGGAGATACCGCCCCCCCTCTGGCACTCTCCCGCTTTGCGCGTGGGTCGGGAGATACTGCCCCCCCCACCTCTGGCACTCTCCCGCTGTGCGCGCGGGTCGGGAGATACCCCCCCACCTCTGGCACTCTCCTGCTGTGCACGCGGGTCGGGAGATACCGCCCCCCCTCCGGCACTCTCCCGCTGTGCGTGTGGGTCGGGAGATAGTAGCCGGGTGTTTCTCCCCCCCCCCCCTCTCTCCCCTCCAGCGCTCCTGAGATACTGTGAGGTACTGAGAGAGAGTGTGTATATGTGAGAGAGAGAGAATGTGAGAGAGAGAATGTGAGAGAGAGATTGAGAGAGAGATTGAGAGAGAGAGATTGAGAGAGAGTGTGAGAGAGAGATTGAGAGAGAGTGTGTGTGTGTGTGTATGGGAGAGAGAGATTGAGAGAGAGTGTGTGTATGGGAGAGAGAGATTGAGTGTGTGTGTGTGTGTGTGTGTGTGTGTGTGTGTGTGTGTGTGTGTGTGTGTGTGTGTGTGTGTGTGTGTGTGTGTGTGTGTGTGTGTGTGTGTGTGTGTGTGTGTGTGTGTGTGTGTGTGTGTGTACGTGTGTGTGCAGGACACCAGTTGTAACCCCCCCAGTCAGTCATCCCACCCCCTGCCCAGTCAGTCATCCCACCCAGTCACCCATTACACCCCCCACCCAGTCAGTAATCCCACCCCCACCCAGTCACCCCCCACCCAGTCACCCAGTCAGTTATCCCACCCAGTCACCCAGTCAGTAATCCCACCCCCCACCCCCCACCCAGTCACCCAGTCAGTAATCCCACCCAGTCACCCAGTCAATAATCCCACCCAGTCACCCAGTCAGTAATCCCACCCAGTCACCCAGTCAGTGATCCCACCCAGTCACCCAGTCAGTTATCCCACCCCCCACCAGTCACCCAGTCAGTAATCCCACCCCACCCAGTCACCCAGTCAGTAATCCCACCACCCACACAGTCACCCAGTCAGTAATCCCACCACCCACCCAGTCACCCAGTCAGTAATCCCACCCAGTCACCCAGTCACCCAGTCAGTAATCCCACCCCACCCAGTCAGTAATTCCACCCAGTAACCCAGTCAGTAATCCCACCTAGTCACCCAGTCAGTAATCCCCACCAAGTCAGACACCCCCCCTCCCACCCAATCCCCCAGCCAGTCACTCCCCCCCTGTCAGTCAGTCATCCTCTCCCACTCTCTCCCAGTCTCTGTCTCTGGGTCTCTTTCTCTGTCTCTGGGTCTCTTTCTCTGTCTCTGGGTCACTGGGTCTCTGGTCTCTCTGTCTCTTTGGGTCTCTCTCTCGCTCTCTCTGCCCTATACTACACTTAAATAACCGATACTGCTTTCTTCCAGATCTGACTCTGGAGCTTCACATGGGAGACATCGGAATCCCCGCAAACCCAGAAGACAGGTAGGGAACACCTCCCCTCCAACATATAACATTGTGGGAATGAGAGTAAATGGACATTGAGGGACTGTGGATCAGGTAAATCCCAGGCGGGATTGCTGCTTTAGATATTGTGAAGAGGGGGCGTCCAGACACTGGTTAATGGGTGCAAGAAATAGTCTCACACACACACACACATGTAACAAGGGCTAATTGTAGTAACATATAAATGTAATACAATAAATAAACTTATGTCAAAAAAGAATGTTGTTTTACTAGGAATTTACTTTAAAAAAAATTATGCGGGGCTGGGGGCGGAGCTGGGGAGGGGCTGGGGGCAGGACAAGGTGGCGAGTAGATTTTTTGGTTTGGCGAGTAGATTTTCGGGTGATTTGTCAAGCACTGTATATATATATATATATATATATATACACACACACATATATATATATATATATATATATATATATATATGAGAGAAAAAGAGAAAAAAACAGGCGCACACTTAGTGCATTAAAGTAAAACAAACATTTTATGGAACATTAAAAAGACAAATGCCCACTCACAAATCAGAAGATAATAACGAGCATTTATGAGATTGGCCCTCATAAGCCACTGGCAGCGTCTCAATCAGCAATGGAGTCTTCTCCTACACACGTGTTGCGCAGTCTCCTTCGCCGGAAATGACCTCATTTTTAGTTATTGTTTTTCTTTTGGATTTTTCCAACAGTACATTGTGGATGCAGCATTGAGAGCGGCAAGCCATACAAGAAGGAGCTGGCAGATTTCCACTATCTTTGGTGGTACAACAGCAAGAACGAAGCAGACACAGTCCTTGTTTCCTGGAGGGATTTCCTGTTGCGGGACACACGCCGGGAGGACGTCATTTCCGGCGAAGGAGACTGCGCAACACGTGTGTAGGAGAAGACTCCATTGCTGATTGAGACGCTGCCAGTGGCTTATGAGGGCCAATCTCATAAATGCTCGTTATTATCTTCTGATTTGTGAGTGGGCATTTGTCTTTTTAATGTTCCATAAAATGTTTGTTTTACTTTAATGCACTAGGTGTGCGCCTGTTTTTTTCTCTTTTTCTCTCATAGGTATTTTCAAGGGAGTTGTGATCCCTTTCAAACGGGCTGCCATTACCTGGATGCACTTTATTGGAACGGGACTCTATGTTTTTTAAGGTTCTTTTTTTTGGTATTCACCTAAGTTGTTAATATCATTCAATATTTTTTATTTTTATTTTTATATTTTTAGTATTTTTTCAATTTTTTATATAGCATTTTTATTAAAGTTTTTTATTACATGCATATCTTTATAACATAGGATCCTTTTTTATATTACCACCCCTGGCCACCCCATTGGTTGTATCAACACAGTAGCATACATACTCACAGTTAGGCAGGTTGTTTATAGTAGGCGCTCCTTTGTATTTTTGTTTTGTTCTGATATATATATATATATATATATATATATATATATATATATACACACACACATATATATATACACACACACATGGCGGCTGTGTGGGGTGTCTGAACGGCCTGGTCAGTGCTGCGGGGGCTTTTGCCACGTTGGGGGTGGGCCGGTGTACTGCAGGGGGGGGGAAGGCCAATGTGCTGCGGGGGGTTAGAGGGGGGTGTGAAGGTGCACCAATGCTGCCGTGGGGGGTGGCGGTTGTGGCCAGGGGGGGTTAGTGCTGCTGGGAGTCATCTGTCTCCCGGTGCTGCTCCTCCAGCGCACGCCAGGCCTCCCTCTCGCGCCGGAAGCTAACCCAACCTACTTCCGATGCTGACAACAGGGAGACCCGGCGCTGACAACAGGGAGACCCGGCGCCGGGTTCAGCGGTTTTTATTTTTTTTACTGGCCCTTGTTCCCCGCTGCTGGCGGCCCTGATCACGGCGCCCCTCTAGCCAAGCCACGGCTCACCAGGGCGCCGCGGCGCACAGTTTGGGAACCACTGTTATAGCATATTGTGCTGTTTTTATTTTTAGTACTCTCTGCACAGCTCTTACACTGGTGGCGGCTCATTAGGATTAACACAGCGGGAGTCCCATTCAGAAGCAGGGACCCCTGCTGCGTTAATCTCTTGTGGGAAATTTACTCTCAGATGGGTCGTGAGAGTGGTAAGCCATGAGGCGGCCACACTGAGGCTGCACTCCATCTGCATCACCTTGAGCCCAAGCTGCAAGTAAATAGCGCTACATCTGTATATGTAGTGCATTTATTTATCTTGAGAATTGAACCACATTTGCCTTGATACTTATGCCCCTAAGACCCAGCAGTGGTATTGTCGGCTAATATTAGAGATAATGATTATAATGGTTAATAAGATACCATCAAATTAAACACATTGGAACAAATTTGGAAATTAGTTTTATTTATTAAACATTAATAGGCCCAATTGAGACACTATAGCAAGGAAACTACCACTGACTTGAAAAGAAGTTTCTGCGCTACATTGCCCCAATCAGCACTATCACAGTTTAATTAATTAACCCATTAACATTTATGGCAGACAGCCATTTCAATATTAATAACAAGCATCCCAAAACTAAGGTCACACAAAAAGAAAAAAGAACAACACTGAATGAAGGATCGGCTCAGTGAGTAAATGCACTAACTCTGGAAACAATTATACTAAGATTAAACTAGGGGAGACTGGTTCAATTACCGGTTGCAATTCCTTGGGACCTTGGACATATTACTTTACCTCCCTTTACCTCCGGCATTAATAATAGTTTATAAGCTCTAAGGCGAAGGGCCTCATGCAAAAATTATTTGAAAGATTGTTGCATACACTGTCAGTGCTATACAAGAAAAAACGATTATAATGTAAATAATTGCTGTATTTATATCAGATAATTACATAAAGAAAAGTAGAGAACTTCTCACATAATATAACCTTGCACAAAGGCTATTATTTTTTCTATTTCAATATTTTCCTTAAGCTGGTTGCCATGCCAGTGCTATTCTGATTATGTTCATGGGCCAGTGCCAGTTAGATAACAGCTGTTTAGCTATCTCACAGCATATTAACATAGTAACATAGTACTTTAAAGACCGAAGGGACTCATAGTCCTTCAAGTGCATACCTCCCTTTACATTTAGTTAATAATACACATGGTACACATGTTTGTAGCATGATTTATTCATAAAATAACCTTATATAATAAATATGTATATTATTTTACCAATAAAAATGTTCATGTTCAATTTGAGTTGGAAACACTTAAACATTTTGATTAACAATTGTTTTCATTTAATAAATACTCATGCTGCAACATTTGGAACCCAATTAAATACTGTATATGATTTTATTTTACATTTGAAAACTGTGCTGTTAATATGCATATACAGTTTTAAAAATATTTAGGCCTTTAAGATCAATCATAAAAGTTATCACCCATCTGCTATAACATTCCAATTTCTAACATTAGTAGACAAGAAAAACACACAATAGGGTATATTTAAAGTCTTACCAAGGCAAATGATATACAATTTATGAAAAATGACTTCAGCCTGTTACAGTAGTTTACAAATAATTTACAGTACACACCATGTATGTATGTGTAACACGTGTACCCCCCTGGTAGATACACTGCTAGTTACTGTCTCTGTGGTGCTGAGGCATAACTGTTGGTTCAGGAGAGCTGAATGGATCTACGGTGTAGTGGAGATCAGGACAGGCTTGGGATGTCAGCGCCTCCAGCTTCAGGGAACTCTGGTAGTACCAGAGGCAGACTCCATCTGAAGCACTCTCTCATACACCTCCTCACTGACTCAGTCCAGGCAGGTATATCTTAGAACAGAGACTTTATTGCATCACTGCATAGATGTTACCACAGCGGTTACAGGGTGCTGGATGATGCATGCTCTTTTTGGGTCTGGAGCCTTTGATCTTAGAGACCAGTCAGCCTTGCAGCCTGACAGGCCTCTCACATTCCCAGGAGAGGAGATGAGGGAACTCACGTCCACTCCTTGCAAAGGGTGAACACTGACTAACTCACTAACTTTTGGCCCTTCCCTTCAGAGAGGAACCAGAAGGGGCGGGCTCAAGGTCTGTATCTATACCAGATAGGCTGTTACCAGTCCATGAGTCACCACCACCCTCTGTCACTCAAAAGGGAGCAGAAGGGGGGTCAACAAGCCCACAGATTTAACCTGTTAAAGCCTGAAGCTAGCAGGGACTTACATAACAGGGGGAAAGACAGGTAGAAAGAGACATACCTTGTTACACACTCCTCTGGGTGAAATCCCCAACGTCCTCGCTTGGGACCAAATTTAGTGCACCATCCGTCATTCTGGAACCTGCAAGATGAAAAACAGGTTACACATAAAAGGGTACACATAAACATGATGAATTCCCTGGTCATCCACTGATAACAGCGATGATATACAAATAACTCTTTAACTGCAAAGAGTATGGAGAAGCCACTTAATATTTGGGGAAAGCTTCCTAAGTACCTGCATTTTCTCTCTTTATATATATGGTTTTATCCTATTATATATTATACCCTATAGGTTTAAGTAATCCAATGTAATTGCGATTTTAACATTAAATTAGTATGTGGGAGGTTTAAATAGCTCCCTCCCACTGCTTATGTCACACTCCTTGAGAAAGGGCAGTCTATGCCCGAAACGCATGGGAGGAGGTTCCCCTAGTTTTGTGTGTCCTGAGTGTCCCCCTTTTTTATGTAATTCAAAAAAGCATTTCATTTTAATATTCCTCTAGTGAGTCCCAGTACCTTGGAGCGGCTGCTGCATTGATCTTTTACTTCTTCTCTGCTGCTTTGGATCGTGCCCGTGCCGGGGAGTGATGTCACTAACCCTTCTGGCACACGTGACACGGGGAGAGAGAGTGAGAGCAACAGAGGATGGCTTCATCGTGAGTACTAGCACACTCCATACCGAATCCCACAACACTGCATATTATGCAGCTGACACTTGAACTGTCACAAACTTGCTAGCAGTGATCTCTCCAACACTCTCTCCCCTCCTTCATGCTCCTATCATCTCCATTTATGTCTATATCAGGCTTTTGCCATAAGGTGGACTGCCTTTGAACTTCACAGATGGCTCTTTCTACTTACATATAAGAGGGTACACATAAACATGATGAATTTCCTGGTCATCCACTGATAACAGCGATGATATACAAATAACTCTTTAACTGCAAAGAGTATGGAGAAGCCACTTAATATTTTGGGAAAGCTTCCTAAACACCCGCCCATTGGAACTTTAGGAGCACATTTAGAGTGAAAATAGGATCCCTAACAGTGGCTTGAGCAGGGACAGGAGGGGTCTGGACCAAGTCCACAATATCTTGCACAGGGTGAAATGGGATGGGACATGGAATGCTAGGGCCAGTGGTGAGGGTGTAGCAGAGTCCATGACCTGTCCAGCATAGTGAGGCTTTCCATGGCCCCAGAGAGAGAAATGGGGCCTGGTGGTAGCGACACAGTGACCCTCTCCCTCACAGTGAGCCAATAAACAGGGTGCCTCGGGTGGAAGCAGGATCACGCTCACCGCTTCTGGTGCTAGCGGTGGTGTAACAGGCTCTGCAGGCGCCATCTTGGTGACATCAGTAGCAATCTCGGGAGACCACCGAGTAGGCTCAAGCCCGGCGGTAGTGATGACATCATACCCGGTTAGACCGTATGTTCATCACCGCGCTGCGCACTGGACAAGGCCGCAACTGGCGCCTCTTCGAGGTACGCCGCCACCAGGTCCTGGCGAAGCAGAAGGAGCGGGAACTGCACCAGACGTCAGGTAAGACACATCTGCACTGGAACTTCATCGTGGACAGCAGGTAGGAGAAGAGCTCTTCTCCACAGGTTCCGCCCGGCTGAAATCATATGGGACAGCAACGGATGGAGACACCTCTGCCAGGACATGATGCCGAGGTGAGCAACTCACCCTGGCGGCCATGCTTATGGAGCTACCATGCTCTGCGGTCACCTGGGGACTCACAACATACATCCCTGGGGCAGTCCACTCACCCTTCGCAGACACGGATCCCAGTCTTGGGACTGTCGGCACCATCACAGCAGGCTGGAACGTCAGTTGTAGGGCACACAGGCCCATGACATCCTCCGTGGAGTAGAGATCTGGGTAGACAGGAGCAGCTGGGACTGCATTAGGATATACCATAGGAGCCACACCATCTGATGTGGAGGCCCAGTTGATGGGCTGGAATACAGCGTGGGTAGGCACAGGTAGTAGTCCCCACAGTGCAGCACTGTATCTGTTCTCACTGGCTCAGCTCACAGAACTGAGAAGGGGCAGTGTGACAGGGTGAATAAACGTCACCAGCCCTATGCCTGGCAGACCTATGTTTAGGTCTGCAGTGCAGCAGTGACGAGGTTAACTTTCAGCTGAGAGGGCTGATTAATTAGTCTGATCCCAGCTGCCTCATCAAGGAGCTTTAAAAACACCAGGCTGTACACACATGCAGCCTGTCTGATCAAGAGAGAGTACTGAAATGCTGAAGTAGGATTACTGCTATAAGGTCTGTCTTCAAAATACATTTTTTGATGAACTGTTTGTGTACTGTTACGCTGGAATCTAAACAGCCCTTGTGAGGAAAGGGCAAGCCCTGCTCAGGACTTATTTTCTGTTTTGTATGCTGAAAAAAAGCTGTTTTTGTGTGCTGTATTTTTTTAAGGTTCATTAAATAAGCCTTTGCAAGAAACCCACGTGTGGTTGCATGTTCACTGCAACATATTGTGTCAGAAGTGCCGGGATTTTGAGAGGCCCCTGCAGTTGAAGGGCCACACACACACAAATGGATTTTTTTTTTAAAGTGTTTCTTTGCGAGCAGATCAGGCAGCAGGGACTGTTAAGGCAGAAGCAGACCAAACAGCAGGGACTGTTAATGCAGGAGCAGGCCCAACTGCAGACAGAGAGAGATGAAAAACTATTGCAGCAGCAAACCCAGCTCCTAACCCAGCAGCAGGCAGCACAGGATGAGCGGATGGCCAGGCTGCTGACCCAATTCCAGGGGTCTGCCAGTCCTGAACTTGCGAACAAACCCCCGGTCCTCTGAGGAAAATGGCTCCGAACAAGGATCCAGAGGCTTTTCTACTGACGTTTGAAAGGGTTGCCGAAGCCCAGGGCTGGTCTGCAGATCAATGGGCAATCGCGTTGGCCCCACTCCTCATAGGAGAATCCCAGGCCGCATATCAGGGCCTCCCAGCGGACCAGGCAATGGTTTACAAACAAGTGAAAGCCGCCATACTGGATCGCTTAGGTCTGACCCCAGAGACCTACCGGCAGCAGTTCCGGAACCTGAAGTATACCTCTAAGAGGAGACCCCGGGTCCCAGTTCAGCGGTTATTAGACTTTTGTACTCGCTGGATACAACCTGAGCAACACACTAAGGAAACTGTTCTTGAATAAGTTGTGTTGGAACAATTTCTACGAGTAATAACCCCTTCTGCATGCTCTTGGGTATAACGCCATGCTGCTGATACCCTAGCTTTGGCTCTCCGACTCGTTGAGAACTTCCTTGGGGCCAACAGATCCGACATTACCGGCGCTTGCGGACGCCCAAAGAGGGATACCGGACCAACAGGGAAACTACGGCCCCTACATACAGTGTATGTACGCCATTAGCGCTTATCTATTGAAGTGGCCACCGCGCGGGAAACTCCAATTCAAATCGGAGAAAAGCCCCACGGTTGGCCCGCATTTAACCTGGCAAGCTTTAGAATAAAGCAGGCCGGGACAGTACGCAACTGCCAAGGGCCACAAAAGGAGCAGTCCTTCCAGCAAGGGAAAGGTCCAAACACCGTTCACTGCCGAGACTGTCCACAGATGGATTGTTCCTTCAGCAGGACCGTCGCCTCGGCCTTCCCCAGAGAAAGTTGCAAGCCCTGGATACTTCCAGCCCAGATTGGGGGTAAAACCATCCAGGCCCTTGTAGATTAAGGCTCAGGAAAAACGCTGGTCTTCCAGAAACTGTTACCGCCGGACGTGCTTTCCTTTGACTCCCCATGGAGTATAGAGTGTATACAAGGAGATGTAAAATGGTATCCGACGGACAAAATCCTGCTACAGGTAAAAGGTCAGGGGGCCAGGATCGAAGTAGGAGTCGCTCCTTGGATCCCTGCCCCCATTTTGCTCGGCTGTGACTGACCTTTCTTTTCAAACCTAATGGCTCCAGTTTCTCAGGAGGAGCCTCATTCTCTGGCTCAGGAAAAACCTGGTAAACTGTTCCCCTTCTCGGCAGACCTGTTCCCCAGTAGATACCAGGTTCCAAAGACTCGGAGGCAAAGACGCTATGATAAACAGGACTGGTTGCAGAAATCTGGGTCTCAAGATAGCCATACAAATAGGCATGTCACAAGTAATGACTGTGGATGGCCAGAAGGAGGGAGAGATAGGCCCTGGGGATTTACCAGAGCTATGTTTCCCTGATTTTCACCAGATGCAGAGGGAAGACCCAGTCCTTGCCAGACAATATGACAAAGTGGTAAAAATTGATGACCAGATATTGAATGCACAAGGGGTAATGGTGTTCCCTCATTTTGAATTGTCGATTGATATCCTGTATAGGGTGAACAAGCAGACACAAACAGGGAGGTCACCAGACAAATATTGGTTCACAATGCGTTTGTTAAAACTGTCTTCACCCTAGCCCATACTGTCCCTTGGGGTGGTCACCTTGGTACAGATAAAACCTTGGACCGTATTTTGTTCCGCTTCTATTGGCCAGGGATGTATAGTGATATTGCTATGTTGTGTGCGACATGCCCTGAATGCCAGCTGACTAGTCCAAAGGGACAAAAAACAGCCCCCTTGGTTCCTCTACCCTTGGTGTCAGTTCCCTTTGAGAGGATTGGAGTAGACTTGGTAGGACCGTTAGAACCTTCTGCGAAAGGACACAGGTTTATTCTCGTAATAGTTGACTATGCCACAAGATATCCTGAGGCGTTACCCCTGAGGACAGCAAAAGCGAAGCAAGTAGCCAACAAATTGTTGGAGCTGTTCTCACGGGTTGGACTTCCCCAAGTTATGTTGACCAACAAAGGTACAAATTTTTTGGCTAAACTGATGCAGGATGTCTTGAAATTACTAGAGGTCAAGTCTGTTCGGACATTGGTCTACCATCCACAGACTGATGGATTGGTGGAAAGATTTCACCGAACTCTAAAAGGGATGCTGAGAAAATTTGTAGATTCAGAGAAGAGAGCCTGGGATGAACTTCTCCCTTTTCTGCTGTTTGCAGTGCGTGAAGTTCCACAAGCCTTCCCGGGATTCTCTCCATTTGGACTGCTGTATGGCCGCCAACCCCGGGGTATCCTAGACCTCCTAAAGAGTTCTGGGAGGAACAGCGGTCCCCTTCTAAGAATAGCCTGCAATATGTATTGGACCTTAGGAAGCACCTAGATGTGGTCGGCCATTTTGCTAGGGAGAATCTTAGATCAGCCCAGGACAGTAAGGAGAGACATTACAATCAAAATGCTTGTATGAGAGTGTTTCACCCGGGAGACCAGGTGATGTTATTGTTACCCAGTTGTCAGAGCAAACTCCTAGCCAAATGGCAGGGCCCATTCGAAGTACTCCGCCACACGGGTGATGTGGATTACGAGATCGCTCAACCAGGGTCCAGGAAGGATGAACTTGCTGAAACCCTGGAAGGTGCAGTGGTCTCTATTCATCCACCCGGTGGAGGAGGAAACAGACCTGGGTCCTCAGCCCCCATGAGGGAACATCTGTGGTGACGAGAAAATCCCAATGGGTTGACAATTGTCCTCTGAACAAAAAGGGGACTTGTTAGAAATAATTACACAATTCAATTATGTTTTTTCTGATTTACCAGGGCAAACTAATTTAGTTTCACATGTGATAGAGACAGCACCTGGGGTAAAAGTATGTTCTCTTCCTTACAGGTTGCCTGAAAGCCATAAGGCCCTGGTAGAGAAGGAGGTACAAGAAATGTTACACTTCGGCGTGATTGAGGAATCGTGCAGTGAGTGGTGTAGTCCACTAGTTATGGTCCCTAAACCCGATGGGAAGGTAACATTTTGTGTGGACCTCCGAAAGGTCAATGCAGTATCCAAGTTTGACGCATATCCGATGCCAAGGGTGGACGAGTTAATTGACGCCCTTGGTAACGCGGAATATATATCCACACTGGACTTAACAAAAGGATACTGGCAAATACCTTTAGAGGAAAAGTCCAAGTGCAAAACAGCCTTTACCACTCCCATGGGTTTATACCAGTTTGTGACAATGCCATTTGGACTGCATGGAGCCCCAGCCACATTTCAGAGGCTTTATGGATAAAGTACTGAGACCTCATAGGGCTTATGCCGCGGCCTATCTATCAGCTGTAAACACTGGCGGGCCCATCTAAATAGGCTGAAAGCGGTCCTCAAGTCTCTAAGAGAGGCAGGGCTCACAGCCAACCCTAAGAAATGTGCCTGAGGTAAGGCGGAAACCAAGTACTTAGGGTATGCAGTGGGAGGTGTAAAAGTAAGGCCACTAGCCGACAAGGTAGTGGCTCTGAACGAAGTTCCGACCCCCCAAACAAAGACGCAGGTACACTCTCTGCTGGGTTTAGCAGGGTACTATCGGCGGTTCATCCCCAACTACTCGGTAGTTGCAGCCCACTAACAGACCTCACAAAAAAGTGTGCCCCTACAGAAGTGGTATGGTCAAGGGAGTGCCAGAGAGCCTTTGAGGATGTAAAAAGGTGTCTATCAGAGGGTCCCATCCTTAGAAGCCCAGACGTCGATAAGCCTTTTATCGTGCAAACTGATGCCTCAGAGATAGGGCTAGGGGCAGTGCTCTCTACAACAGTTTGAGGGAGTGGAACATCCGATTCTTTTTCTGAGTAGAAAATTGTTCCTGAGGGAAAAAAACTACTCAGTGATTGAGAAGGAGTGCCTCGCAGTAAAGTGGGCAATCGATGCCTTGAGGCATTACCTGGCGGGAGTCCATTTCACGTTGGTAACAGACCATGCTCCATTGAAGTGGTTAAATAGTATGAAAGACTCTAATGCTGGGTTGACCAGGTGGTATATGGCCCTTCAACCCTTCTCGTTTGAGATTCAGCGCAGACTTGGAAAAGAAAATGCGAATGCTGATTTCTTCTCTAGAGAAGGGGTGGATGTTTGGGCTTCAGCTGTGCATGGCCCCAGCCATACACTAACAGGGGAGGAATGTGACAGGGTAAATAAACGTCACCAGCCCTATGCCTGGTAGACCTATGTTTAGGTCTGCAGTGCAGCAGTGACGAGGTTAACTTTCAGCTGAGAGGACTGGTTAATTAGTCTGATCCCAGCTGCCTCATCAAGGAGCTTTAAAAACGCCAGGCTGTATACACATGCAGCCTGTCTGATCAAGAGAGAGTACTGAAATGCTGAAGTAGGATTACTGTTATAAGGTCTGTCTTCGGAATACATTTTTTGATTAACTGTTTGTATACTGTTATGCTGGAATCTAAACAGCCCTTGTAGGGAAAGGGCATGCCCTGCTCAGGACTTAATTTCTGTTTTGTATGCTGAAAAGAAGCTGTTTTTGTTTTTGTGTGCTTTATTTTTTTAAGGCTCAATAAATAAGCCCCGAGGGGCAGAGACTGCAGACCACCGGGGAGACCGCGCCACGCACCAAGACAGGAGGGGCGATAACGCACCCCATGCCCAGAGACCAAAGGGTACCACGCAGAACTCGCACGCCATGCGTAAGTACCACCGCCAGGTTGCCCTTCTTGAGTTCCATGGTAGTCCAATGGGCGAGTGAGGGTTAAAGGGGCAGGAGCAGCAGAACGGCAAATCCTCACACCCTGACCCAGATGATTCTACATAAGAGCAAGAGTTACTTGAATGTGACAATCAGTAAAAACAAGATATTGAAGATCCTGTAACAGAAGAGTTAGGGGACAGTGACCCTCTACAACCAGGCCACGGGATAAAACATGTGCATCTGCATTGTCTTAATTTAAAACAGCAGAGGAGATGTTTTCAAGCGTCAACAGGCTTTGGCAGCCAATCAGCAGCAAACCAATCACACCATTTGTCAAGAAATGAAGAACATGCAAGTCCTTTTTCAGGAACAACTGGAGACTCTAAAGGCGATTTGTAATAGTCTAACTATTATTGCACAAAATATGTCACAGGCACAGGTCCAGCCACTGGCACAAGCACTGGCAAGTACAAGCCAAACTCAGTCCTGTTGTGGCCCCAGCAATACCAGAATATGTGTCACCTATTTGTGCGCCACCTAGCACTTCAATAACAGTATCTTCGACACCTACCAGTCAAACAGATACAAGCTCAAGACCTACCAAAAATTAGGGATAAGGGAATGCATGTTCTGATAACAATCAACAATTCATCTTTCATGATTTGAACATGTCCTGCTCATGTATAGTGTACAGGTATGTACAAATACTGTACATGTGCTGCATTGAATTCTATATAGTACTGTACATGTATGAGGGATATCTTTATTATAACTCTATAGACAGTGAAGTGTGACATGAGTATACATTTCATACAAACGTACTATACTTCAGTAATGCTAAAGCCACATCCTGAACAATGTGACATTAGTAAGTGTGTATGACAAAATATTTAATGTGCATACATATGTGAACTAAACAACACTGCAATTCTCATGTCTTTTGAAGGATTATTATCATGCTGACATGAGAACATTTTAGTTATTTAGTACACACTGAGAAACATACTAATTAATTCTTGTGATAATTTTCAAATGTTCTTTAGACACAAAGTTTCCAATTAATGTGTGTTTCATAGTTTGGCTAATAAATGGTTTTGAATATTCAAACCAAAATGATCCAAAACACTCCCTGCACCTTTATGTGGGAGAAGATTACATGGACACTTCTTCCTTTGTATGATGACCTTGTACAGTCTTCTCGGCATTGTGAACATTTTGATACTTTTTTACACAAGCTAATTTTAAGGAATAGTTTGCGTAACTTTACTCTATTCCATGGGAATACATGCCATTAGAAATGTCTTCATACAAGAAACCTCTGTTCTGTTACGCATAGCTAATATATAGTGCTATTAAATACCAAACAGAGAAAAGTGCAACTGTGTCAGAGAAATATGAATATATCACTAATACCCATTTTATCAAAATAATCCAAAGCCTGATGTATGGCAAAATTCTAACCAACAGACTTTATCAAGCAATGATTTTTTTATTCGAAACCCACCGTCCCCTGGAAAGAGGGGTATGTTGGTCAGTGCATGAATCATGGATACGTATGTTTGCTCATGGAAATGTAAGAAGAAGAGAGTGAATTTTCAACCACAACTACCATGATATAGGTGCCCACAGTGGTGCCCTAAATGTTCAGCAGAATTTATATTCTTTTCAACCAGAGTGCTTCAACCAATACCAGAACCATGATGGACCTAACTATTACGAGAACATGCATAATAATGACCTTGCTCCAGCAGATGAAATGCCACGAAGTAACTATCTGGATCCACCTCAGTACATGACACAATATCTAAACTACTGTATTATGGAGCAAGCTACAACCTGAACAAACTGAACACACAGAACAACCAATTGATTGACTGCAGCAGCTACCTCCGCAACACACCTTGCATCACTGCACAGAAAATGAATGCAATATAATGCAGGTAACTATAAGAAATGTACTTCATACAATCTGTGAATCACTTATACCTGAGTGACACACATATGCGTACTATTCATGACACATGCGGGTGCCATAGAAAAAAAAATTCCGTTTATAAAATTTTCCATGCCCCTTTAATTTCTTCTCTGCCATCTGTTAATATTACAGAGATTGCGGCTTGAATAGCACACATGCCGGAACAGACTTCTGCAATAAGAAGGTAAGGGCCAGTTAACGATGACAAAGATGAGATATTAGGGGGTCTGGCATAACAACATAACAGCATTTAGGATGAAGCCATTTTGTGTGAATATTTCAATCCGCCATCTTATCTTGTCTCTGTGAGTCTTAATTTCTGTGTTACATTTCTGTATAAACAAATGTGGGAAACAGGAATGGAATGTTATCGCTCTTAGCTGAATTTATTGACCCTTCCTCATCCAATCAGCTTCAAATTGAAAGTGTAAACAGGCTAAAGTTTATGAGAACCCATGAGATAAACTTAGATTCTCGCAGTGAAACTAGTTCTCACACAAATGCCAGGTGGTAGGATAGGCACATCCCATTTAACCCCAGAATGGTTTCTAGCTGACAGGCAGTTATACAATATTATTATGTATTACAAAATGACATCAGCTTTAGTATTGTTATGTATTACAAAATGAGGTAATGTTTAGTGACGTGCAAGCCCCCCCATAAAGGGGTGGAGCTTTAGGATTTAGGGTATAAATATATGGCGTACCATGTTTATTGTTTAGAGAGCTTTTGTTTTGAAGCTGTCTCCGTTGTGCACTTGACATGAATAAATTCACGTGTTATTATGTTTTCAAAATAACCTCAGACTGTGTTTCTTATTTACGTTTTTCTTAGATGGCGCCCGAATAGGGACTCAATATCATCGGAATCGAGCACCCGGATGAATCACTCCTCCATCACTCAAACCTGAGCGCTCATATGAATCAAGGTAAGGCTACCTGCATTTTTTAGACAAACAGCCTGATTAAATTGTTTTGAGTGGTGCGTGGAGCTGATTTTTGAACGGTGTCTTATCTGACGAGTAAGAATCCCTAGCAGTTTCACGTGAATTTATTATTCTCTGTTCCTGTATTCATTTTAAAGTGTAAGAGTTGTTAAGAGTTGTTAGGGGCTAAGGTAAGAGTCCCGTTAAAGGTTTTGGTGTTTTGGTGAGGAAGGTGAGTGTTTGTGTGCTTAAAGGGATTGTTTTCAGACCGTCCTGGGTTGTGATAAATACTTTTGTTGTCTGAGCAGGACGGGTCCCTGATTGTACATTTGCTCTGTTTTGTCATTTACATACCAAGTGAGTTATTCATGGAGATCTGGTTAGAAAGTCTTATCTGTATCCATGTTATAAAAGTATAAGGTTTATCAGGACTGGGTTGGACCCGCTGAAGTGATTCAAGTTTTTCTTTGGTATAGTTATGGTGAGAAAATGTGATTGGGGAACAGTCTTGTGACAGGTCCTTATCTGCATATTTACACTATTCAGAACAATAACATGCCAAAAGAGTTGTACGTAATCAGCTTGCATTGATTATTGTAATGCTAAATTGTACAGGTCAATTAACAGTTGATTGCTGTAGCCGAAGTATTGTACAGGTCAATTAAATTTGATTTCTGTAACCGAAGAAGTATTGTACAGGTCAATTAAATTTGATTTCTGTAACAGGGGAATAATGGGAAACCAAAAATTCTCAAAGGATTGTGTGTCTGCAAACAAAGATAATAAAGAATGAATACAGAGAACGAAAAGAGACAATATAAATATATTTTGTTGGCCAGTGAATGGCACTGTTTGTACTATTATCAACTAATTGCGCAGATGTTTAAATGAAAGAGGGGTCTTTTTCTGTGGGATTGATAAGCTCAGGGAGCGCCGTCTCGTGTGTTTTTGAATCCCACAGGGAAACATACCTTACGTTAATATGGGTCAAAAGAATTATGTTGAGGGACAGAAGGATCCCGCTGCATTAATTTTTACCATTGCCAGGACAGAAGTTAATATAATAACAAGTGAAAAAGAAAGTTTTTGGAAGGGACAGAAAGTGTTATAAGTGTAAAAAGGTAGGACATGTTGCCAGTAATTGCAGAGCAACCCTAAGAGAGAGAGAGTAGAAGAAAAATAATGGAATTTAAAAGGTTTGTTCGTACTGGCCACACGAATAGGTCTTTTGAACCAGAAAATATTCTTTTTCCTTCTGTTCTAATGGCAACTAGAAAGAGAATAAAAGCATGTTATTTATATGAGAAGCTGATTCGCTGTGTAGGAGAGAAGTTTGTGTCTATGTTCTTTGTGTGTCTGTATTGTGGTTTCTGTATTGTGTGTAAACCAGTAAAAACATGTCAATTGCATTTCTATAGGATTAGGATATGTTGGAGAGATTTTAAGCTTGCACGTATTGTTTAAATTATATAGGGTGTGTTCATAAATTGATCTAACCTCAGTTTAGTTCATTGTCCCATTTTTATTTTTTGAGAGGCCATATTTTTATTTTTGAAAGGTCATATTTTTATTTTTGAGAGGCCATATTTTTATTTTTGAAAGGTCATATTTTTTATTTTTGAGAGGCCATATTTTTATTTTTGAGAGGCCATACATTTTTTCGGTTTTATTGCTGTGGAGAGAGCTCCATTTTTAACTTTGAGCTGAAGTTTCAATCCAGTAATTAATATTTAGAAGACGGAGAAACTGTTTTGTTATCTGCTTTGCACTCAAGGTCTTTTTTTGGCGAAACGCCCGGGCTGGCAAACTGGCCAAGATAAACAAGCTCTGAAATTTTTCTCTGAGTGTCTTTAAAAAATAACGCTGTCTGTGTGTTCGGCACTGTGCAAAGAGATTATATTACAAGAAATTTAGTGTGAAGTCCTATACAAAAGCATTTGACTATTATCTGAATATGTGATATATTTTATAACTTTTAACCATTTATTTTTTCCATAGGTGTTCTATTTTATTATAAGCAGTAGTTATTGTTAAAATATTTGTAGAATGTTTTGCCAAAGTGGTGCATTGGGAGTCACCTCTCGTTTTTGGATATGTTCTAGGTATAGAGTTAAAGGACAGGTGATACCTAGTTGCAAATACAGTTACATAAGTGAGCAGGGTATATATTATATGCAAGGCATTTCATATTTTTAACAGAATAGTTACAATGGAGTGTTTGGGGTGGAGGCCTGACTGGAATTGGCTAGGGGCATTTGTCTTAGTATAGTAATTGTTTAATTGGGAGTGAACACATTTTTGTCCATGACATTGGATAGTAGTGTATTGTAGTGTATGAATTTATGTACAGCGTCAAAAATGTACTCAGCACTTCACAAAGAATACAGTAGAGGGAATTATAATTGAATAATAAGTGCAGCAAAATCAGACAATAGGAAAGGAAATCCCTGCCTTTAAGAGCTTACATTCTAAGGTTTGAGGGGAATTTACAGAGATAGCAGGTGAGGGAATAAGTGCTGTAGATGGCAGTGCTTGGCCACAATGGGTGTGGTAGGAGTGACTGTGTGTGAAATAATAGCCATGAGTGCAGGCTATTGTGATGTTTAATTTGTGGGGCAAGTTTTAAGGTTAGTTAGTATTTTATGAAAAGGTTGATACCATTTGCATCGGAGGAGATGACAGTGAGGCATGAATGAGAGCAAGTGTGTACAGTATGGGGAGAAGAGAGATTGGTCTGTAGTTTGAGACAGTGTTTTTGTCCCCACTTTTGAAGATTGGGACAGCTCTGGTAGTTTTCCAGGTCTTAGGGTTATGGCCTGTAGACAGGATAGAGTTGATTATGGAAGCAATTGATTTGACAATGGCTGAGGCCCAAAGTCTTAGGAACTTAGATTGTAGTACAGTCAAGTCCACATTAGCTGCTTAGTTTTAAATATGAGGAGCATTAATAGGAGATACCTCTGTCTATATGCGGATGTTAAGACAGTAGTAAACACATTGATACAAGAATTTGTTCCTAGGTATAAATTATCTCCCTATAGGACACTTATGGGATGACTTATGACTATCAGTAGTTCAAAGGAACAAATTAAGGACCATCTATTGGTAATAAAACAATTAATAAGTATTGTATGCCACTAATACATTTTTTGAGTCTCTCTAGGCATAAGGTATGATAAAAGTGCACCTACACGAGACGGAGTTAAAGGTCAAGTAGTTCCTAATCAAGCATGCTCCTCACCCCAGATGAAAGGGCCCGTACTAACCACCAATACAGCAATTAAAGTGGCAGAGTTCTTTCCCTGGACCCAAAGTACAGTAAAGCTCATTCCAGCTCCACCAAAGACCAAAGGCACCTAAAGCACAGCCGCATCAAGTTAACGTTTTGACGAGACAAACTTTGACCGTTAACCAACGTGGAAAATAAGATACCAGGCAGAGGCCTGATCTTATCAGGAACATTTCATTTTTTCAAAGACTCAAAACATTCTATTTTTTCAGAGACTCAATATTCCTGATTTCTATCAGAACATTTTATTTTTCAGAGACTCAATATTTTTTATTCTTTAGAGTGTGTTTAAGTTAGAAATTTAAGGTGTATGTACAATTGAGCCTTGATGGGAGGATTGGTTTCCTGGAAGCGTGGCTTGTGAAAGCTCTTGTATGTGTTTTGGCAGTACTCATCACTCTCTATGTATGTGTCATATGCAGCAAAACTTTGATCCAGAAGTGTGTTGCACCTCCAACGAGAGGAGGGGGTCACCCAGGGGGTGTGTCAGCCACAAGGAAAGGATCATAAGTCAGCCATGTTGACCATCGCAGACATTGTCTGTTCTGATATTCTGAGTGAATGATGTATACAATGCGTGCAGGGGTGAGGATCATGCATTTCGCTTCCACAGATACCAAACCCCTTCAATTCTCAGTAATAGCTGAAAATATATGATGATAGAGATAGATGGCAAATCCTTTAACTAGCA
This sequence comes from Ascaphus truei, assembly GCF_040206685.1. Taxonomy (NCBI): domain Eukaryota; kingdom Metazoa; phylum Chordata; class Amphibia; order Anura; family Ascaphidae; genus Ascaphus; species Ascaphus truei. The sequence continues at coordinate 470,885,528 of NC_134483.1, read as the reverse complement.
ACTGCATACCCAAAGAAAGGTTGCTTGCATAAAATAAGGTTTTTAGTATTATGTGTATAATTTCTGTATTTTTCCAATTTTTTTAAGGGAACCTCTTTAAAGGGTGTATCACACACTAGGAACAAGTATCAATTTATGGGTCAAGTGTCTCCACCAAACAATGAAACCTGTGTAAAAATGTATGTTCAGTCAGATAACAATTTACAGGAAGGATGTGGCCTTAATTTTGCAGTTTTTAATTTCATCATTAAACCAAGAACAGGTTCAGATCAGGCTTATGGCCTTACAAAACAGAATGGCTTTAGATTACATTTTAGCATCAAAAGGAGGTGTATGTGCCCTAATTAAAGAACAATGTTGTGTTTTCATCCAAGATCAGAATGGCAAGGTACAACATGAGTTAGATAAGATAGGAGAAATTCAAGAAAGACTTAGGAAGGAAGGTGACACAGACTGGGACCCTTTGGGGCTGACTGGATTGATAGGATCACTAGGAGTGAAATTTTTGAATGCAGTAATGTGTGTGATTGTGATACTCGTTGTCATCTATGTTTGTGTTACGTTTGTCAAAGGCATGATCCACAAATATGCAACCCCATCTGCAGACATAATGCCATTGTTTGCAGAACCAATCTACAGAGGTCCCTTGAAGAAAGAAGATGCCAAGTACAATGTTCTAACTCTGGAAAAGAATTTGGCTGCAACGCCATACGAGACTATGACAACATTTGGCAGGCACCCTCGTGCACTGTCCTATACCCTCAAGCAGCATTATGAGATGATGGAGCACCCTTGTGCCTCCCAACGTGTTTCTGGACTAACATCATACCAATAATTCTCAAAAAACAATGTTTTAAAGAATCAGAGGAGGGACTGACAAAGATGAGATATTAGGGGGTCTGGCATAACAACATAACAGCATTTAGGATGAAGCCATTTTGTGTGAATATTTCAATCCGCCATCTTGTCTTGTCTCTGTGAGTCTTAATTTCTGTGTTACATTTCTGTATAAACAAATGTGTGAAACAGGAATGGAATGTTATCGCTCTTAGCTGAATTTATTGACCCTTCCTCATCCAATCAGCTTCAAATTGAAAGTGTAAACAGGCTAAAGGTTATGAGAACCCATGAGATAAACTTAGATTCTGGCAGTGAAACTAGTTCTCACACAAATGCCAGGTGGTAGGATAGGCACATCCCATTTAACCCCAGAATGGTTTCTAGCTGACAGGCAGTTATACAATATTATTATGTGTTACAAAATGACATCAGCTTTAGTATTGTTATGTATTACAAAATGAGGTAATGTTTAGTGACGTGCAAGCCCCCCCCCATAAAGGGGTGGAGCTTTAGGATTTAGGGTATAAATATATGGCATACCATGTTTATTGTTTAGAGAGCTTTTGTTTTGAAGCTGTCTCCGTTGTGCACTTGACTTGAATAAATTCACGTGTTATTCTGTTTTCAAAATAACCTCAAACTGTGTTTGTTATTTATGTTTTTCTCAACGAGATCCGTGCCAATATTGTTCAAAGTGCTGTGCAATGCCGCTGTAAATCAGACCACTTCCTGTGCATCCCTTCAATGTCATTCCACAATGTTTATGCCCCTCGGTTTCGAAAAGCTCTACATTTTTGTTATTGGAGTTTAACAAATATGTAATATGATCAGCAATGCAGTACATATATTCATAATTATTTTTGTACTTTGCCTATGGATACATAATGATGTGTTTGATTCGCTCAATCTGTGTTAGTCACTTAGATAAATGGCAGAGAATGCTGCAGATTTACAGCTAATATGTAACATTCTGATGGGTATTTCATGTTATGTAGCATTGGGTACATAACATTGTTGCAGTGATAGCATGTGTAGCACAAGAAATGTCTGTAGTACAGTTGGTTTGTGCATTTTCACTTGTTGCCAATTCATATATAGTTGTTAGATAACATATTCATACATAATAAAAAATCAATTGGAAAACAAATACAGTACTATTTGTAAGATGTCACAAAATATTTCAATACGCAAACGTTAACGTGTACTAACCAACTGTTACAATACAAAAATGCGTATGCTGTCTGTTTCGATGCAGCTGAAATGTAGTAGGAAACATGTACATTTATAAGTACATTACATATCTACTTCTTTCACAGATGTTGACATCTCCATTCCACAGACAGAAGATCATGTGAGTGGGAGTATCCAAACACACAACAACTTACACCTTTTACATACTGTACACATGCTGTCAACATGATTTTGACACTTTGCACAGAACGTTGTCACTCGTGCTATGACACACAGTATACTGTACATGATACATTTATGTTATATATCAAAGCAATTCTTAAATTCACAATGTTCTACATTTTAGGTAGATTAAATGTATTAACATCATTTAAAGAAAATTCGACAAGAAAAAAATAAACGGTTGGGAACATGACACTATGTAAATTGTATTGGTGTGCCATTTTAAAGATAGATCATGTTCATGACCCTTTACATGAGTCATATAAATCCTACAAATATGGTTTTACTATGCGTGAAGAAACAGTAAAATTGTGTTCTTGTAGAAATGTGATGTATTCATCAAACTTCAATATGAGTAATTGTATGAAACATTAACATGAAATATGATTATTGCAGTATGTCAAGTTGCTATACAACTAATTTAACTGTGGTTAGGGACACATACCAGGTTACTGATACAAGACATCCCCTTGTCAGCAACTCATACTCCTGCAGGCATAGTGAAATAATATATGCTATAATTGTTAATTAAGTGTCAATTATACAAAGAAGTAATGAACGTGAGCAATCACATTTGTTGAAATATTTGCTATCACACCTCGTCATAAACAATTGTATTGAAGTATATAATTGTTATAATGAAGTGTAAATGTAAAAAAAACATTACATATGTTTTAATGTACAGTAGTTGCTAAGTATAAATGTTACACATTCTATTAATATTCATCACTACACCAATATTTGTTAGCTTAATGCACAACATTCAGCATTGTATGATGCACAGGTTATAGAGGGGGGAACAACATGCTTTAGAGAATGACAAATGTGTAAACACTCACATAACTTTGTCAGATGGACTTATGTTAATTCAGTACAAAATTTGCCTTCGAATTTCGAGAGAGCAGGATTCTATGATTAGATACACACAATGAAATGTGACACATCACGAGATGAGTCTAGATTATCTTATATGTAAATGAAAATCTTACATGTGAAATAATTGTCAATTAAAGTCCAGCGGGTCCCCACACCACTGGCTGTATGCTCCCTAACCCCTGCAGGATGCACAGGAGGATCCTGCTCTATATCCTCCCATATGTTGCCTTGAAGATTGTGATGTAGTGCAATGTTGTGCAGAATGCAACAACAAATTCCTATGTCAGCATCCTTTTGTGGCTAATACTGTAGTGCCCCACCAGATCTACGAAGACATCTGGAGTGACTTTTCAAAAGTTCAAATGTCCTCTCAATCACCGAATGGGTGGATACGTGAGCCACATTATATCGTTCCTCTGCAGGGGTTTGAGTATTACACAGTGGGGTCAGAAGCCATGGCCGGCTTCCATATCCTGAGTTGCCTATAAGAGAGTTAAAACACATGAATGTTAAGCTAATATGTAACATATATTCCAAATATTGCCTCTTGCCATATGCCTTTACAATACAATATTGTTGAATAATTATCTCTACATACTGTAATCATGACACCCATTGAACATTAAATACATAAAATTACACCTCTGATGGCTATAGTATTAATCCTGCAATATGGAAACAATGACTGTGTGTATTGGCCACTAATTCTCTGTTGTTGTATGACTAATAATTGAAGACTATTTAAAGCTGCATAACAGGGATTATATATTTTAAATGTAATATAACAAATCGCAAATGTAACAAATAATTTGTCATTTCATTATATATTAGCAAAACATACTGTAGTGCCGACGAGTATTCTAAAACAAATCTGGGGCAATCACCAACAAGACCCAGGTGCATGCTGGGTACATGCTGGGTACATGCTGCAACATTTCAGTGACATTTCTGCAGACAGACTAATGGCCCATCAAACTGAATGGGACTGCCAGGGACCCCTGCTGTGTTAATCCGATGGGCCATTAGTCTCTGCAGAAATGTCACTGAAATGTTTGCAGCATGTACCCAGCATGTACCTTGATATTGTTGGTGATTGCCCCAGATTTTTCAAGGCAAGTCTGAGGCAAGTTTTAGAATACTCGTCGGCATACCTGTAATGAAATATTAACCTCAACATGAAATTAAAACACAAGTGCAGTTTGTATAACATTGACTGACCCAATAGCCAACCATCCTCGAATTCCCCCACTTCATATGCACGGGAGACTGATGAGTTCTGCAGGATATGGGAATCATTCAGAAACTTTAGTCTGTACAGCAGGTGTAAGGTCAGGGGTAGAAAAGTAAATTTGTGTGTCATCAGCATAGAGGTGATATTTGAACCAAAGAATATGATTAGGTCACCTAGAGAGAGTGTGTAAAGAGAAAAGAGAAGGGGTCCCAGGAGGCAGGAGGGAGACAAGTCTGTAGTTAGAAATACAGATAGGGTCAAGCTTGCTGTTTTTGAGTAATGGTATAACTGTTGCATGTTTGAAGGAAGAGGGGAAAGTAGAGGGAGGAGTTAAAAATGTTTTTTGAGCGTAGGGATTACAGTAGGAGAAAGAGGTTTTAGGAGATGGGATGGAATGAGGTCAAGAGGGCAAGTGGTAGAGGGAGAAGAGAAGATCAGCAACAAAACATCCTCCACTGTAACAGTGGATAAAGAGTCAAGGAATGCATGAGGAGAGTTAGGAAGGGGTGCAGGATGGGAGGAGTATACAGAGGGGTTGGCCTGCCGTATGGATTCCACCTTTTCCTTGAAATAGTTGTCAAAGTCCTGAGGTGAGACGGAGGTCAAAGAACAGGCAGCAGAGGGTGGTCTGAGTAGGGAGTCAATGATAGAGAAGAGCCGGGTGGAATAGACTTGTGCATGTTGATTAGTGAAGAAAAGTAGGTTTGTTTGGCTTGAAAGAGGGCAGAGTTGAAACAGGATAGCATAAATTTGTAGTGAAGGAAGTCTGCGAGACCTCCAGAGGCGTTCAGAGGAACGCGTGCAGAAAAACAGCATGCTCGTATGGGTATTTAGCCAGGATCTGGGGTTTAAAGGGCGAGAGCGGCAGAGAGAAAGCGGGGCATGTAGATCAAGAGAGGAGGATGGGGCAGAGTTGTAGTTCCTGACCAGGTTGTCAGATTCTGGAGCAGAGCTGAGAGAGGAGAGGGAGGAGCTTAAAGTGAACTCAAAAGCTGGTAGGTTAATAGAGTGCAGGTCTCTGCAGAGACGAGGGGTAGATGGAGGTGGAGAAGGGGAGAAGTGAGAGAGAGAGAAAATGAGATGAGGTGATGGTCAGAGAGAGGAAAGGGGGAAATGGAGAAATCGGAGAGAGAAATGTATTTAGTGAAAACCGGATCTAGGGAGTGTCCATCCTTGTGGATGCTGGCTGCAGTCCACTGTTGAAGGCCAAAAGAAGAGATTAGAGAGAGAAAGTGGGAAGCCCAAGGTAGAGAGGGGCCATCAACATGACAGTTGAAGTCCCCAAGGAGAAGAACAGTGGTGTCTGAGGAGAGAAGGGAAGAGTACCAGGATTCAAAGTGAGAGAGAAAGACAGAGGGGGGGAATGAGAACAGGTACTTCCATTTACAGTGAACTACAGAGTAAGCAAATCTTGTTGAGCAGGCAATTACTTTTACAAATACAGACACCCATAACTGTTTATTTCCAAAGCATTTATAGTTCTAGAAACAATGTTCCCTTTTAAACCATTTTTTACTTTTATAGTGAATTCAGTATATCACAGTGTCCACTGACACCATTGCTTCTGCTATTTTACAATTGCTCTTTGACACCACTTTTCAAATTGCTTTACTGCGTTTATTTTGTAGGTTTATACACAAGCTTCTGAGTTGAAGTCATTTACAGTATGTAGTCATTGCATTTTGATTCAGTTGCCGAAAATGTTACTCTATCACAATAATTATGTGTTTCCCATAAATCACATGAAAGCTTGTCAGTACAATTGTTATTTAACAATAGACATTAATATTTTTAGCAAGTGCTCATCCATCTCTAAGATAATGTGAAATGGTAATGATTTAGACATTACAAGACCATACCGTATTAGAATTCACCTCATTCTGAGTTATAGATGAGAAAACTGATACAGGCAAAAATAGTAATTGAGTCTTTGAGGCTGTCAGTTGAATTTAATATGTGTATAAAAAACAGCAGAAATCTTGCATAAAACTGTGATAATTATTTCCTTGAAACAGGTACATGGCGACAGATATTAAAGAACATGTATGAGAACAATAAATAACATTCTAAACCCACATAAAGTTATTGTAATTTTTGTTCACAGTTTTATCCCTTAATGTCTAATTTTCACAGTAAGAAAATGTAAAACATTTGCCCAAATATAGCAATAATGGAAATGAATGAAGGGCATGTGCCTAACACCATGTGCTAGAGTTGTACAAATGCTTTCAAATTTGCTTTGAAAAATGCTTCAGAAAAAATAAATTGGCGAATTGCAACTAGTTCGCAAGCTAACAAGAAATAAATGTACATTTGTAGTAGTAAGATGCATGCTAGTCAAGTTATCAAAAACTTTTTTAGTAAGTTGAGCAAAGAAAATTAGAATTCATTTGGGGTGGCATGCGGGGTGGCTGGGAGAATCTGTAATTATATATACCCAATTGCATAGGAGTTCACCGACCTACAGTACCACACTGATTTGCTACTTCGGTTAATACCAGGAACTACACACAGGAATTTGCTTTTCCAGCACCCTATGCAGATCTTCAAGCCGATTTATAGTGCACATATTGAACCGGAGGAAAGTGTGTGCGAAGGAGGGTGGATTTATTATGTGTACCCTACCACGGTTTAAAGGCTTAGTGTGCCTACCGCGTGGTTTACTTACACCCCACCTAACAAACTGAGGTGACAGTTTTGTGGAAGTCAAAATTGGTCATCTCTTTATTGCCTTAACAATACTTGAAAAATAAACTGTCAGCCAGTCGCTAGTCATTTGTCGTCAGCCCTGTTCTCGGTATCTTACGGCGGGAGCACTTCTCCAGCCGCCCTATTCTACCGTCCGGCAGGAGACATCTCCCGACCGGCTCACCCTAGGTCCCCCTTATCAAAGCAACTTGGGCCTATCCGCATAGGATAGAGCCCAGCTTCCTAAGATTGGTGCCAGGGGTACAGCGCCCGACTGTAGGTATTTCTGTGTCTGTTACACTGCAAGGCTGTGCCTTTAAATGATGTCTGTTACACTGCAGGGCTGTGCCTCTTGTCATGAGACTGGATGTGGTTGTTTACATCCAGTCACTATGACTACATGGGGGGAGGAACGTGGAGGACTGCAGTGATGCTGGGTGCTTGGTCGGTGTGCCGCGCGCATGTGCCGGGTGCACAGTGATGTGCACTTTGTGTTGCGCATGCGCGGACCTCCGTTGCGCCCGTGACGTCACTGTGGGAGCCGATTTTCACGCCAACTTTACATCTGCAGCGCATCATTGGAGGGAAGATATGGGTATATATATGTGTATGTTTTTAGTATTATTCATAGCCCTCACCTTGCGAAAGACTGCATGTGCAGTTGAAACGTTGGACCTTTTGGCTATGAATAAATCTTCATGTTGCTTAAACTGAGTGCCAGGATCTTCTTTTCTATGTTGGGCGCAATGAAACATCATCTAAGGAAATACAGAATGGGTTGCCAACAATCAAAAAAGAGCTTGAGAACGGAATCCTAAAGTACTCTGATGAGTGTCGAACTGTGGAAATGTGCAATAATTACATAAATAATATTACTGTAAGCGGCCTATGCTATAAGCGTTCATAAAAATAATCATCGGGCCATGAAAATCACCTGTTTTTTGAGAACACGGTATTCAGAAAGCCTTCATTGCCTGCAATAGCAAAATTCCCAAAACGGGCGAGTAGCCAGTGGCGTGATGATCGCCTCTCTGAAAAGGCCTTTGGCTGAGTCCATGGTGACTGCAGCCATGCGGAGGCGCGCTGAGGCTGAGGGAAAGCGGGTACTTTCCCTGGCCTTAGTTCCCGTGCCGTCCGGGGGCGTGTCGGGGGCGGGCCAGTGACATCACGGAGCTGGGTCGCCCTCATTGGGCGAACTGCTCATGTGACTGGCCCTGCGCTCCCGTGAGCGCTCAAACGAAAACAATTTTAACAGCTACGCCTCTGCACGCCTGCGGACGCGTGCGCAAGCCCCTGATAAAGCCGCTCTCATTGAGGCTGCTGGGGCTCACTGACAAGCGTAAGCGGACTCGGCCTTACCCGGTGATTTCTTTCAGCTGCCGAGAGAGATGCTCACAGAGAGCCGCCACTCCCTGGCAAATCTCCCCTTAAATTAATGTTTTTTAATAACATTTTTAATATTACTGTAGATGAGCATGGGGTCTCCGGAGTAGAACTGCGTTGATTTCATGTCTGGGGACCCCTTGCTTCTCAAGATACCGGACCCAATATGGGGTGCCAGTATCTCCTATGAATTTTATTCCCACAATCACGTGACGCGGGACATTTAAATGAATAAGAGATACTTGCACTCCATAACGGGGTCTGTATCTCAGGAAGCAGGGGGTTTCCGGACCTCAAATCAATGCGGTTCTGATGTGGAGACCCCCTGCTCATCTACACTAGTATTTAAATTTATATTAAAACAGCTCATACCCACAATAAACATTAAAAACACACCAACACTAATACCCATCTCCTCTACCCCCACATGATTGATACCAGAGCCCAGGGGTCCCCAGGTGGTCTCCACAGGTGCCTGTTAGCCCTCGAGTTGTCCCCACGGGTGTCCGGGGGTCCTCAGGTGGTCCCTGCGGATGTCTGTGAGCACTTGAGTGGTCCCCGCAGGTACCCGCAGGTACCCGCTGGCCTGCAGTACCAATCCTGTGGCAAATTGTTTTTTTGAAATACATAGAAATTAATACACCCCGCTGCCCAACACCCCCCAACATAGACAGTATATAAATGGGCAAAATAACTTTTATCCAGATATGGATAACATTAGCCAGCCAGCATAAATAAAGTAAATAAACCTTTCTACTTAACCCTGCCATCATGAAAGGTGTCATCATCAGCATACTGCAAGTCCATGTACTCCAATGCCAGCAGGAATACATGAAAAAATACAATCTAATAGCCCCTAACTCTTTAATCACCTTAGCGGCTAATAACCGCATTAGAAATTAAGCGGTTAACCCACCGTACCACGCTTCCAACCCGGGAGGCCTAACCATCCACCCGGGACCACTAAACCCACCCTGTACCCATTGATTGGCATAGTGGTACATCATAACCATAAAATATGGGCATGATAAGCCACTATAGCAGTCAATGGTCACCCTAATAAAAAAGCATGAAGGCCAAAAATACACAGTAATAAAAGATATACACAAGCACCTAAACAACCAAATTAAATAAATAAAAGCACTTGCGAACCAATTAAATAAACAAAAGTAATAGCTAACCAATCAATTTAATAAATAAAAGCACTAACCAACAAAACAGTTAATTAATTTTAAACACTAGCCAGCAAAACAAGTAATGAATTTAAACCAGTAGCCAACAAAACAAATAAATATCATTCCTATGTGTAGGATTATTGTTATATTTGTTAATCCTATTTGTTTATCATTAAACTTAAATTGTTAGTACAGTATAATTATTGCACAGTTAATACGTATTTGCAATCAATCTTCATTTTACAAACCAACCAATCGGATGGCAACTTGCTTACTACAAATATGCTAGTATTACACCCACCAGGCAACCACTGAGGAAGTCAGCATCTTAGCTGAGGAAACGTGCAGGGCGTCATCAAGTCTACACCAGTTAATCAGCTGCTTTGAGGATCAGCTGCTTTGAGAATCCTGGCGGAAGAAATTGCTGAGTTTGAGGCTTCTTTTCATGGAGCGTCTCTCTTGCAAGTATTGGAGGAGTTAATTCCAGCTAAACTGCAGTCAGCAGACTCACACCTTGAGATGCATGGGATTCCACCTTAATGCTGGACTTCTTTGGGAAATACCTACTGAATAAGGTACTTCAGGGGTTAACACATATGCATATACAGATTTCAATACATCAGGTCTGCTATAACCTTCTCTCATTCTATCTGTGTGGTTTCAGCTGATTGGCGTACATCAGGTGTTAACCCCGAATCAGTCATATTGGATTTCTCCCACAGTAGTAGAGGGACATTTACTGTACACCTACTTTCTGGATTTTCACTTATCTCTGCTGCTGGGGTTAACCCCCCACCTTTTTTCATTGCATTGAACCACACCGGACTCTATTGCCTGTTTACACGCATCTGCACATTTGTCGATTGACATCCACTTGATCCTCAGAGACATTTAGCCCTCGAGGCTTTTATCTGTCAATTTACAGTATGGTATCAGCTCCCCTGGTTTGACTTTTTATTTCTGTATGTTTATTGTGTTTTATATGTTATATTGCTAGTGGATCTTGGTTCCATATTTTAATAAATTGTTCATAATACTCTATGAGCTAGGAATGTGCGCTCTTCATTTTTCTGTTGATATATATTTAGTTATTTTTTGGCCAAGGATCAATGCCAATATACATAGGTAGCGTGTAAATATATTACATTATACCCCTGTGACTCTACTACAAACTCCAGATGGGAGTATATAGTGATAAGTATATTATATATAGCAGGGCTCCCCTTTGTACCCCTCACCTCCGCTACAGCGGCGGGTGCCGGGAGTGTTGCGGGGGCGCGCAGATGCTGGAGACTTGTGAGGCAGGCGACGGTCTCGGCACAGGCTCTGGCGGCTCCCTTTGTTGAGCGCCGCCATTTTGCGATTGGCCACGCATGCGCAGTAAGTTGCACATCCGCAGATAGGTCCCCGGTGCAGTGGCCATTAGACAAAGAGGCTCCGCGGGGACTACAACCCCCAGCATTCACAGGGGCAGGCAGTCAGGTGCCCAAGCAGAGCCAATAGGGCTGCAGCATTCCCTGCACCAGAAAAAGGATACATTTGGCACGCCATGGACCACGCCAGTCGGATCTGGGACAAGGAAGGGGTAGCTTGTAGGTACAAGGGTCTGTGGCTCCTGCACTAGGCCAGATACCCACTATTAGGCCCCAGTTAGGCCCCAACTCATCTCAGTTTGTGGCTGCTATAGGGACAGGACCCCTAGATAGGGACACTGCCCCGCTTAGCGTCCATAGTGTCAGGGACACAGCGGAAGCTGCACAGCAGTTGCGGCCTGTGGTCTGGCACCAGACCATCACTCAAAGACACAGAGACTATCTTCATGGTGGGACACTCCTACCGGATACCACCCCACGTGGAGGCAAACTCATCGTGGACGACGCCATCACTGGATCAGTGGATCCTGTCTGTCTGTCGGCGCGCCCGGGTGCTGGAGCACCCGGAAGGTACCTCACCTTACGTGTGCACCAACTATTCTTCTACTATAGTGGCAGCGCTGACCACACATAAGGGTGAGGGGTTATATCCTTGTGGAAACTAGAGTGGTTGGGTGCCCGAGGGCCTCGTCAGGTACTGTGGGGACTGTGAACAAGGGTATGGGACACTGGATGGGTGGTTACGGCTGTGTGAGGCTTGGTGGGTAGCTGTACCCTATTAGTGTTCTTTTGAAATGTTGATAATATAAGTGTGGTTCATGTATATGTCAGGTTATGTGCTTATAGTAAAGTATTATTGTTTTACCATATTATTGTGTATTATTCATATATGGTCCTGAACGGGGTTATCCCACATAGTTAGGATCCTGCGCAGATGGAGGCGCTGTCACTATTGAATCAGGTACACCCCACACTACCAGCGGCGGAGTTTCAGGACTCCTGTGAGTCACAGGTAACGCACCACACACACCGTAGTCGCATTATCTCCCGGGGGTGGGGGAAAGTGCGCTACATATATATATATATAGAGAGAGAGAGCTGTAGGTATGATGGAAAAATACCTAACAGCAAAGGCTATTGTATACTCAGTAGTATATCAAGATTGGATCTAGTGCCAAATAAATAGAGTGTTGAGCAGTTCATATAGAAATGTTCATTTATAGGCAACTAGTACAGTCTCATATCATGAGTAGTAAACTTAAAGTGATTTGTTACCGGCGCTAACCACACCCAATCTGTGATTAAATAGTGCACAAAAATACAATAAAATTCAAAATAATTGTGTCAAGGTGATCACTGATCAAATTCTCAACCTTCCAGGAATATGTACAGATTCCTTTCAATAGTAGCTTGTCCGGGATGGGAAGGGAGCGAAGATAGCAGGGATACACCATGAAAAATAGAAAATGAAAGCATACAATAGTGCAATAAGTTTTTTTCAATCTGGATAAAGCATATATGTCTTGGCTCTGTAGCAATGCCTACTTACAGCAGGTCAATTAGTAAACCGCATTGATCTACACAATAGGTAGAAAGGTGTCAGGATCTTCAGGAAAAACAGCCTTGGTTTACAGCATATGATGTCAGCACCTCAGCTCAGACGTCAGGAGATGTGAGAGGATCAAAGGCATGCAAAAGAAAGGCAGACCATAGTGTCGATCGTGCATAAAATTTATGAATAAAACAACAACAAAACTTAGGAATCGTACTCACAATGTGTACATATTCAAAGTTCACATAGGATTTTACTTGAGGCAGATGGAGTGCCGGCTCAGTGTGGAACAGCTCACCGGGGATCTTCTCCTTAACTCCCAGCAGACCGGGTGGGAGATGGCGTCTGACGTCACATCCGCTGTATGAGTGACGGCGTCCGGTCTTGGAGGTCTTGGAAGGGAGCGGTGGGGGAACTCGGCAACTCTGAGCTCCAGAGTTGCCGAGTTCCCCCACCGCTCCCCTCCAAGACCGGACACCGTCACTCATACAGCGGATGTGACGTCAGACGCCATCTCCCACCCGGTCTGCTGGGAGTTAAGGAGAAGATCCCCGGTGAGCTGTTCCACACTGAGCCGGCACTCCGTCTGCCTCAAGTAAAATCCTATGTGAACTTTGAATATGTACACATTGTGAGTACGATTCCTAAGTTTTGTTGTTGTTTTATTCATAAATTTTATGCACGATCGACACTATGGTCTGCCTTTCTTTTGCATGCCTTTGATCCTCTCACATCTCCTGATGTCTAAGCTGAGGTGCTGACATCATATGCTGTAAACCAAGGCTGTTTTCCTGAAGATCCTGACACCTTTCTACCTATTGTGTAGATCAATGCGGTTTACTAATTGACCTGCTGTAAGTAGGCATTGCTACAGAGCCAAGACATATATGCTTTATCCAGATTGAAAAAAACTTATTGCACTATTGTATGCTTTCATTTTCTATTTTTCATGGTGTATCCCTGCTATCTTCGCTCCCTTCCCATCCCGGACAAGCTCATATCATGAGTAGCTCAGTGATAGCTCGCATAAATAGTGCAGGTAGGAGACATACAGTACAGTATAATCAGAAATACAATATATCAGACAACTTGTCCTAGAATTGCAGGTCACCTAGTCTCGAATACACATGCATATGTATTGATTATAGTAGTATCTATATACCGTTGTTCAGTGATGCATTGCATATTAGGTCAGGTAAGATAAGAAGGCATACACAGAAAAAAAAACACTTGTTATGACATGTTATTTGAATATACTAAAGCACAATTTCTCTCATAATGTCTAGTAGCAGTCACAGCGGATCATCAGAGAGGTAAGGAACCACCGATATACAAGCTGTGTATTCTGTGAGTACTCCAGAGGCGTCTCCACTCCACTGATATCACCAGCGTGACGTCTTTCTAGCCGACGTATACGTTTCAAGCGTAGACCGTGCTTCATCAGGGATTAGGAGTCTAAAATGCTGATCACGTTAGTAGAATATATACATAAGTAAGTAAAGGTGTGGCATCCTGGTAGCCAATCATAACAGAATGTCAGTGCACAGACCAATCAAATACGATTGGTAGCCATACTGTATGTGAATACACAGACTCCCAACAAGCTCAGAGAAACCCCAACCATTACCAAATAATATATATATATATATGCATATAAGTGTCAAAAGGAGTGCTAGTGGGCGTGGCAAAATGTATACAACAAAAAAACAAAAATGCTAAAAGCTACTTCCAATGTGACAAAAATACACAGTGCAATACCTATATATCTCTTGTAAAAAGGGTCATTTAGTTTAACTCTTTGGCCACTTACAAGGCATGACCGTAGCAGGTAATAACACTCACCTGGGTTAAAATTCTTATTTACCTGTATAATTACAGGAAGAATTATCACATTGGATCTGTCGTAACCTGGCAAAATGAAACTGACCTGCCAACTTGGAAAGTGGGGTTGGGCAAGATTAAACCTCTTGTGGCTCTCTCTACAGTTAACCCATTGTGTACCGACCCGGCTTGTAATTGGAAACTCCTGTGGACACTGACCCCGGCTTACCCTCGACTCTGCTGACTTCTCTAACCCCGACCACAGCTACACGGACTTGCACTATTCTGACCTCTCCAACCCCAGACCACGGGTATACGGACTTTGACCATTCTAATCTCTCCAACCCAAGACCTTGGCAAGTATCTGGACTAGCCCACTCTCTCCAACCCAGACCCGGCTACATTGACAATCCGCCTGCCAGACACGCTTCCACTGCTGTGGGTGCGTGGTTCAATACTTCCCCACCTCAGTATCGTGTCCTGTCTTGCTCGTGGGCAGCGCAGTATACATGTAGATGTCTCTGACAATCATAGAATGACAATGTAAATCCTTAGTAATAGTGAATATGGAAGTCCGTCCACATTAGTGTTTGTTACCATAGTTATTATACAGTGCATGTGAAAAAATCTATAAGACGTGAGTGTATAAAATAACATAATTTAAAAGTGAAGTGAAATAAAGTAAAATAAGACGGGTGTGAAATATATACAGTGACAGTGGTTAAGAGACTGTCAGTAAACTCTGTGTTGCATAAATGGTGGTTACCTATTCATAGAAAAGAAGAATAGATAAACCCCTCATTTAATCCTAGAGGGCTATGTGTCTACAGATGGAATATCCATCGACATTCTCTTCAGCGTAGGTGTTTATACCAATTGCCTCTATGTGGGCCTAAAAGGGACAAGTTCAATGCTCGTAAAAGATAAACTACTACTGTCACTATTGTGGGCCTCTATCACGTGCCTCGCTATGGGGGTGTCGAGACCATTCCTGATTTCTCTGATGTGTTCAAGCACGCTTATTTTCAGCTGTCTGTGGGTTTTACCCACATACAGCTTCCTGCATTCGCAGGTTATCAGGTGGATCCCACTGGATGTTAAGCAATTAATTAAAAAAAAATATTTTGTTGGATGTTGTGTTGGTAGCGTTTGAGAACTCCTTAGTGCCTTTCATGAATTTGCAAGCCTTACATCTGGCACATGTATATGAACCGTGGGGTTTATCTCCCAGCCACAATCGTATTGGTTGAGTTTGGAAGTGGCTGCATATCAGTCTGTCTTTAATGTTCCTGGTTCTCCTACAACCCATTCTTGGGGTTTCAGGAAGAATTTGTTTTAAATTACTGTAGGATCTTCTAATAGGATATACAAATGTTTATGAACGTTATCCTTTCCATCTTGTATGTGCTAATGAACCAGATTGTTTCATCCGTATTTTTTTTTAGTATTCTCCATCAGTAATTTGGTTCTAGAGGTTGTTAGAGATCTATAAGATGCCTTTTTCACAGAACCTCTGCTATGGCCACATTTATAAAACCTAGTGCTCATGTCGGTTACCTGTTTTTTGTATTCATTGATGGTCGAACAATTGCGTCGCAACCTAAGGAATTGTCCAGACAGAATGTTAGTGATGGTATGCCTGGGGTGATGGCTGGCAGCCCTTAATAAATTGTTAGTAGAAGTAGGCTTCCTGAAGATACTTCTTCTTAGTTTACCACCTTCGGTTTTAATTATGGTAATATCAAGAAAGTGTAACGCCTGTATGACCGCAGACCTGGCCAGTCCCCAGTACTGAGGTGGGTAAGGGTATAACACGCACCCACAGCAGTGAGGGCATGCCCGGAGTGTGGTAATGCATTGCCGGGCCTGGTAAGAAAGGGTTAACGTATACTTGCAAAGTCCGGGGTGCCCGAGATCGGAGAGTAATGTCCATGTGCCAGAGTTCAAGGATTGGAGAGAGCAGCGTAGTGATATCCGTAAGCCAGTGTTCAAGTGTTGGAGAAAGCAGCGTAGTGACGTCTGTAAGCCAAGGTTCAAGGGCAGGAGAAAGCAGAGTAGTCAAATCCAAAGCAGTACACAAGTTCAAGCCAAGGGAATCCAAACAGGGGCAGCGACAGGAACCAGCGCTAAAACAAACAAGGGAGCTAGGCATAGACACTGCACACACAGGAGCTACAGGAAAGCTATGCAGAGTAATGAGTAAGAGGACAGAGTGGGGTTATAAAGGAAGGAGAAACAATAGGGGAGAGAGGAGGAGTGAGTGCGTGCACCCTCTGTAAGAGTATTATGCGCGTGCACCGCGCGTGTCACAGAGCGTGAGGGACGCACCGCCGTGGGGGGCGCTTGGCAATCAAGGCGAGAGGGAAGGAGAGACGGAGGAGCAAGGTAATGTGGAGGCTGGGGGAATAGAGGTACGCCAAGGGATGCGGGTGTCGCGGAGGGGAGAGAGTGATCGGGAATGCGCGCGCACATTGCGGAGGCTGCGCACGTGACCCGAACGCGCATCAGGGTATGCCAACCGTGCCGCAGAGGAATGGACATGAGGAAAGGAAGGGAGAGAGCGAGGATGCAGGGAAGAGGGAGGGCTAGAGGCAGTGGGAACAGAGGTGACAGGGACACGCCGGAGAGCGTGAGTCCCCCGATCCGTTACAGTATCCCCCCCTTGAGGATCGGACTCCGGACGATCCTCCCACGGTTTATGAGGGAAATTCCGGCGAAACTGCCTAAGGAGCATTGGGGCATGAATGTGGTGAGACGGTATCCAAGAACGTTCCTCCGGCCCATAACCTTCCAATGAACAAGGAATTGCAATCTGCCTCTGGACCAACGAGAATCGAATATGGAGTGGACTTCATAATCTTGTTGTCCTTGAATAACGACAGGATTGGGTCTTTGGGGACAATCTGGAAAATGGGCATTTTGGATCACCGGTTTAAGTAGAGACACATGGAAGACCAAGGGAAGGAAGTGCCAAAAAGTATGCGACCGGATTGATCGAAGGAAGTACCAAACGGAATGCGACAGGATTGATCCTCTCGAGGACTTTAAAAGGACCCAAGAATCTTGGGGTCAGTTTCTGAGAAGGGGTCTTGAGCTTTATATTTTTAGAGGATAACCAAACTCTGTCTCCGGGTTTAAACGATGGGCCCGCTTGACGTCGCCGATCTGCCTTCGTTTTTTGTCTATGATCAGCAGTTTGTAAGATTTTTAGAATCTTTCTCCAAGAGTTTTGATGAGTGGAAACATGAGAATCCGCTGCGGGAACACCGGAGGGGAGGGAGGAGAGGGGAAGACTGCTTGGGTGGAATCCAAAATTAATGAAAAAACGCGACTTTTGCGTAGATTCATTTTTTAAGGAGATAATAGCAAAGTCGGCCCAAGGTAATAGGTCCACCCAGTTATCTTGAGATTCGGAGACGAAGCATCTGAGATACTGCTCCAAGGTCTGATTCATTCTTTCCGTCTGACCGTTGGTTTGAGGGTGATAACCCGAGGAAAATAGAAGAGAAATCCCAAGTCTCTGGGAAAACGCACGCCAAAACTTAGAAATGAATTGAGACCCCCTGTCTGAAACAATTGAAATAGGTACACCGTATAATCTGAAAATTTCCTTAGAAAAAATGTCGGCCAAAGTAGCTGAATTAGGAAGACCCTTGAGGGGTATAAAGTGTGAATGCTTGGAAAACCTATCTACTACAACGAGGATGGTATTCATCCCTTTAGAATTGGGGAGTTGCACAATAAAGTCCATAGAAATATGTTTCCATGGTTGCTCCGGAATGGGAAGGGGCATGAGGAGACCAGAGGGTTTGTGACGGGCGGACTTGTTCTGGGCACAGATCGGACAAGCACTGGTGAAGTTGAAAATGTCCTTGTTCATCTTAGGCCACCAAAAGTTCCGTTTGATAAGGTCTGCTGTCCTCTTGAAGCCTGGATGACCAGCCGATCTCGAAGAATGCTCCCATAGAAGTATATTATGGCGAAAACGTGGAGATGCGTACAAGCGTCCCTCTGGCACCCTAAATCTCCTGGGGATGTGAACCTGGGCTTTATTAATTTCATCCAAAACATCGAAATTAATGGCGGAAATTATACATTTGGCCGGGAGAATTGATTCAGAGGATTCATTAGAATCGTTCTCCGTAGGGAACTGGCGAGAGTGAGCGTCAGCCTTAATATTTTTGGTGCCGGGAATATAAGAAACGGTATAATGGAATCGAGAGAAGAACCGTGCCCAACGAGCCTGACGGGATCCTAATCGATGATCCCCCTCAATATACAGTAAGTTTTTGTGATCAGTGAGGATGGCTATAGGTTCCTTGGTACCTTCAAGAAGGTGCCTCCATTCCTGGAGAGCCAATTTAATGGCCAGCAGCTCACGATTCCCAACATTGTAATTTCTCTCAGCCGAAGAGAACTTCAGAGAAAAGAATCCACACGGATAGAGTTTTTCCTGTGGAGTGTATCTCTGAGAGAGTACGGCACTGGCTCCCACATCGGAGGTGTCAACTTCTAGCGTAAAGGGGAGAGAAGTTTCTGGATGCCGTAGGATGGGTGCAGACACAAAAGCTTTTTTGAGGAATTCGAAGGCTTCTATGGCTTCGGGAGACCAAGTAGTCGTATCAGCACCCTTCTTAGTTAAGGCGGTGACAGGCAGAGCTATGGTAGAAAAATTACGGATGAACTTCCGGTAATAATTGGCAAAGCCGAGGAAGCGTTGCACGGCCTTGAGGGAATTCGGCAAGGGCCAGTCGAGTACAGACTTCAATTTCTCGGGATCCATATTAAAGCCTTGGTTAGAGATAATATATCCTAGGAAGGCTGTGGAAGTCTGATGGAACAGACATTTCTCCATTTTTGCATAGAAGCGATTAGCACGAAGCCTAGTGAGTACCAGTTTGGTATGGCGAATGTGCTCCTCTAAGTTCTTAGAGAAAATGAGGATGTCGTCCAAATATACGATGACGAACGTCCCCAAAACGTCCCGGAAGATATCGTTCATGAACTCTTGGAAAACTGCAGGGGCATTGCACAGACCGAACGGCATCACTAATAACTCATAATGCGTGTTAAACGCGGTTTTCCATTCATCCCCGTCTCTTATTCGAATAAGATTATAGGCCCCTCTTAAAACGAGTTTGGAGAATATAGTTGCTTCTTGTAGACAGTCGAAAAGTTCAGAAATTAAAGGGAGAGGGTATCGGTTCTTCCGTAATTTTGTTAAGCCCACGAAAGTCGATACAAGGTCTTAAAGAGCTATCCTTCTTCTTCACGAAGAAGAAGCCTGCCCCGGCGGGGGAGGTCGAGTTGCGGATGAACCCTTTCGACAGATTCTCTTGGATATAAGACGTCATAGCTTCTGTCTCTGACACAGATAAGGGATACGACTTGGATTTAGGGAGAATAATTCCTGGAATGAAATAAATAGGCAATCGTAGGGGCGATGGGGAGGTAATATCTCAGCTTGTACTTTGTTGAAGACATCTAGATACTCGTGATACACCATCGGCAGAGCAGAAAAGTTAGAGGGAGTGGTGTCCAGGCCAGCGAGCATGGCAGCAGAAGGAGTAACCATCTTCTTTGAGGTGGTAGTCCATTGAATGGATAACACATCGGTCCAATCAATACGTGGATTGTGAAGCTGCAGCCATGGCAATCCTAGAATAACCTGGACAGTAGGGGAGTGAAAAACATCGAACACCATTACCTCATTATGGCCATCCGCGGTGGTCAGGGTAAGTGGAATAGACTCCCAAATGATGAAGGCTGGTTGGAGTGGGTGTCCGTCGATAACCTCCAGGCCGATGGGCGATCTTTTCTTGACCAGTGGAATTCGGTTCTTGCAGGCGAAGGTTTGATCAAGAAATTTACCACCAGACCCAGAGTCGATGAAAGCTTTCACTTCTATTTGAAGATCAGGAGCCGCCAGCGTTACAGGGAACATTAGCTTCTTAGGTAATTCCTTAGGGAGAGAGGGGCAGGGAGAGATACTGCTGCGGCAGCTTTTTTCTAACAAATCCCTGGTTTTTCCCTGGCTTTTTCCTGGAATGCGACGCTCTTCACCTGGCGCATGCCGCGTTCATTTTGCGTTCCCAGCCACGGGTCATGCGCGGCTGACGCACGGTTGATGCGTTTATTGAGAATGGTTCGGATTTAATAGGGAGCAATTCTTCGCGTGTCCGCCAGATGGCAGATATTCATGAATTGTAATGTGCATGCGCTTCAGTAATGTGTCGACTTGCAGGTGTTTTGTTTTATAAAGATACCACAATGTGCTATTGTAACTTGACCTTGAGACTGAAGGAATAGGTTGCAAAAATGTATCAATTTAGGCTTTTCATATTAAAGAAAGACAAAGACCAGTTCGGTTACAGTATTCTCCAGAGACCCGCCCGCCATGAGTGTTCAAGTGCAGCCAGCTTTCCAAAAACCCGACAGAAGTTACGCGTATTTGATATGGGCCGCGATTAATGCAACAGAGGATAAGATGGCAACAGTTGTTCAAATTTATCAGTATTTTATCGAAAACTATGACTTTTACAAATTTTCGCCAACTCCTCATACGTGGAAGCGTGCAATAAGTTGCAGAATATTTTTCCTTAAATTGACAGGAAGCGCCTTTTTTACACGATTCCCATCGTAGTTCACTTTGAAGGCCCAGTTGCAGTACAAAGAGTAGGGAACATGGTGCTTAAAAAGTAACAAGGCATACTTGTGGGGTGCACAGCACTCTTCACCCTATACTTCTCCCTGAGCGTCGGTGGCAGATCGCACAGAGTGATGTCGGGCACCGTATCGATGCGAGCAGGTGTAGGTCTTTTGGGAGCGGGTGTGCTCGAGGCAACGGGCGATGGTAGGTTGTCTAGGAGGAAGCTTTCCTCCGGTCGTGGTTGCCGTGTTGTCTCCTGGCGTGGTCTTGACGGGGTTGTCATGTCCTCCTCAACAACATACATGTACACTGCATCTTCTGGTGGAGGGGGTGCGCTTGGTGATGGAAGGGGGTCGAAGGTCCCATTCATCACATCCATGTCACCCCCCTGCTCCAGCGTCGGGAAAACAGGGGCATTAACACCGAGCAAATAATGTATGCCCGCTATGTCAGCCTCTATCTTCTCCATCCGTCGATCCATCCGTTGATCCATTTGTAGCATCCGTTGCTCCACATTTAGCATTGTCTCCAGAAGCAGATCTATCTTTGCTAGCACAATAGAATTCCCGGGGAGATCCACAGTAATCCCCTTCAGCATCCGGTCTAACGAGCTGCTTCTTGTGCATGGCGTGTGAACATCTGGGGGGATGGGTGCAACGGAGGATGACATGGGGGTTCCATGGAGAGAAGCGGCAGCGACATCGAAGAAGAGTGGAGGAGGTGACATGTGGATACCTGGTAGAGGAGAAGCGGAAGCGTCATCGAAGAGGGATGGAGAAAGTGACCGTTGGATTTCCGGCCGAGAAGCAGAGTCGTCTAAGAGCAAGTGAGAAAGTGACCCGTGGATTTCAGAGGCGTCAGCGTCGTCGGATGGAACTGGAGAAGATGGGGGTGGAGAAGACGGGCTGAAGATTTCCGGGACTGCGGTTGCAGAGTCGTCGAAGCGTATGCGAGGAATTGGTCTGCGGGTTAGATGGGTTGGATGCCAATCGTTTTGCGTCGAGAGTACATCACCGTATATCTTCTTGACATAATAAGGCTTACGTCTATGAAAACCCTTTGCCTTTGGGGTCAGCAGAAGGTTTTCTTTATTAGCCTTAGCCTGTCGCTTTTGCCTTGGCGTGGAAACGGCTGCCGCCTTTCGGTTTTTCAGCTTGACAGCCACGGCAGAGGCGAGTGGGTTCCTGCATCCATAGAATCGGGGTTGCTCCATGGAAGCAGGTGGCACAATGCAGTATCTGGACAAGGGCAAGTTTAGATACAGATCATCGAGTGGGAGGCTATGCAAAGGGCACCAAGGGTAACTAACGCGTAAGTATATTTATAAAACTTAACAAAAAAAAATATCAAAAAATGTACTGTACTGTACATACAGTACATCTACAGTTCTGTATCTAATATTATTGTTATTGCTGTTGATTTATATTACAACATATTTTGTATATTTATATTTATATTACAACTGTGGAGTATATATACTGTATTTTGTATATTTATATTTATATTACAACAGTATATATATTTTGTATATTTATATTTATATTACAACAGTATATATTTTTTGTATATTTATATTTATATTACAACATTATATTTATATACATTTTATATTGCTGCATATTAATAAAACAATATATTTTCTTTACATTGTAGGGAGACAACTCTTCTGGTCAACAAAATAAGTGAAGATAATGATGAGAAGAGTGCATTAAGGGTTAAAAACACTCTGCAGGAAAAGCACAATCTGACTGTATCCGAGAGCAGCATAAAGAAGATGAGACACAGCATTGGATGGAAATATGGACGTGTGAGGTTAGTACTGAACAGTACAGGAGGTAAAAGTGTTGTTTAGGAAACTGTACTGTACCGCTACAATTATTTATTCCTTGTCATTACAGAGCGTACCCCATGATACGGGACGCAAACAAAATCAAAAGAGTGGTCCAGGCCCAGGCATGGATCGACAGTGGTGAGACTTTCCAGGATTGCATCTTCACTGATGAGTCTACTGTGTCGCTGGAGAGATTTGCAAGCTTTGCATTCCACAATAAAGGCCTCATATCTTTGAAGCCGCGGCCAAAACACCCTGGGAAGCTGCATGTGTGGGGTGCCATCTCTAGGCGTGGACCGGGATGCATTGTCATCTTTGAAGGTAAAATTTATCAAATATAATGTAGCCTAATGCACTGTACTTTACTAGTGTTGCCTTACTGTATGCACTGTACTGTACTATTGTGCAGTTTTTTGAGCACTTTTCTTTTCTTGCTATAGGAATCATGAATAAATCTTTCTTCCAAGACAACATTGTGCCCGAGATACATCACACGCGAGTTCCCCAATGGTCACCGCTTCTACCAGGACAACGATCCGAAGCACACCGCGTCAACAGCGCATATCCTTGAGTGCAGCATCAACTGGGTGAAGACACCAGCGGAGTAAGTGCAATAGACCGTGTCCCATTTTTGTTCCCCACAGTTTTTATCTCTTAAACCAATTGTCCTTTTTTTCCAATGACAGATCGCCAGACTTCAATCCGATCGAAATGGTCTGGCATCAGCTGAAGGACCATATCCGGAAAGTGGCGAAACCCTCCAAAAAGGATGAGTTGTTGAAAGGCATAATGAGTTTTTGGAACGATGTACTCACCGTGGAACGCTGCAATAAATATATAGACCATATTGCCACTGTGTTGCCCATTGTCATCGCGTGTAATGGGCAAGCATCAGGAAAGTAGTACTGGGCTGTAGTATTGTAAGTACAGTATGATACAGGTAAGTATGGCACAGATTTTTTCTTTCCCAATAGTCAGAGTATACAGTAGTTACAGTACAGTTTTTTCTTTACAGAGAGAGCAGCACCAGCCATCAGGTTACAGTACACAGTATTTAACAGTAGTCAGAGTATACAGTAGTTCCAGTATAGACTAGTTTGACAGTACTACAGTGACTGCCTACAGTACTAACTGCTCAATTTTTTTCTTACACATCACACAATGCCATAATACAGTACGTACGCACATACTGTAACTGCACTAATTTTTTGTTTTCATGTCGTTTCAGGAAAAATGGGTGGCCTGGCCTGGGGGGAGGTGGGGTTTGTATATGCAAAGCACTACGTATACTGTAACTAATAGCACTATACAAAAACATGCTATCAATATTATTATTATATCAAGGTGATGCCGTGTGCAAATCAAATTCGAGAAGGGATTTTCCAAAGCATTACCATAAACAAAGCCTCAAAGGGTTTGGGGGGTTGGGTGAGTCATGCGCAGTAAGCAGCTAGCTCCCATCTCAAAGAGGCTTAGAGTACACGCAGGCGCAGTCAGGCGATTGACGCTTGGCTAGGGACGGATTAAAAACACAATGACTAACTTCAGAAAATGAATGACTCTGTGGAGGTGTCTGTCTAAAATAGTTTGTGTGTGCGTAGGGGAGGGATGAAGGATTAGTTGTGCTGCAGTTCAAAGAAATTACATACTGTAGAGTACAGTACAGTAATTTCAAAAGGCAGTTCATCATAATAATTTGATCAATAAACCCCCAAATATAACCCCCAAATACAGTACGTACAAAGCACACTAATCAAACGCACATGGTCGCAGTCAAAAGCTACTGTACAGCACAGATTAAATATCGTTACACAGTAAGATGGTTTTTGCAGGCTTGTGGAGAAAGAAATTTTTTTTTACGATAAAAAAGTTTTAATTTAAAATTTCTTTTTGGTCACTCACTCAGGCAAGCAAGCAGTGGTGGGCGAAGTAACAAGCGCATGCGCAGTAAATTACTGCTGTCAAGCAGGAATGTGATTCAAACCAGACATACGTTCAAAGGAATGGTGGGAGAGATGTAATGTGTGTTATGAAATTAAGTTAAAAATAAATTTATTGGGAGAGATCCTCAATTAAAATATACGGTCCTCAATACATAAATCCTATGTTAGCGGCGAATTAAAAATAAGGTGGAGGAATGGTAGACCAAAAAGGAGTATGTATCCCAAATACATTCTAGGCTACTGTAGCTCTATACACTCTAACAGGGCAGGTAAATATATGCAATGATACAGTATATGGTTTCTAAATGTTTGATACAGTGTGTAGCACTGACATGTGAAAGGAGATACAGTATTGCCAAAAGGGTTACTCAAACAATGTCAGTAGCGAGGGTTCCCTTTACACTGTTACAGTACTGTACACGCCTATGCATTTCAACAATTTTCAAATGAGACATATCGTACAGCAGCACAGCACTGCAAATGCATGTATAATTTAAATATGCAAATTTACAATTACTGCGCGCACACGCACAGACTGTGTACTGACGTAGGTTGAACCGCGAAGGTATTAGACTTCAAAGACAACAGCTCGCAAACGCCCCCCTGAGTTTTTACACGACATTGCAGTATTGCAGACAGCGAGAATAAAATTCTAATATCACGGGCGCGAAAAATAATGCAGTTCACTCCGGGCGAAAACGACACAAAACCGCACATAACCAGGATAATCTGAAATTCGCGGATCTAGCCGAGTTAGAATAAAGGTTGTCGCCACTGTAGTACCCAGTAGAAGCCCCTCTACCTTTACTGGGCATTCCCATTTCTCGGCTTCAGGCGACAGTTTCGGAGCCGGTGCTCAGGGGAACCGCAATAATAGCAAAGGCCCTCCTCACAACGTCGTGCTTTCTCAGCAGCCCGAGTTTGTTGGCTACCGATTTGCATCGGTTCAGGAGCATCCAAGGCAGGGAAGGCCGAAGGAGGATACCTATGAGAAACAGACGGAGGCGGGAGAGAACGAGTACAGTGACGCTCGTGTTGTCATTCTTGGGTGCGTTGATCAATATGGATGCTGAGGGCAATGAGTTCTTCAAGGGAAGAAGGCCGAGCGTGAGCTGTGAGATCATCCTTTAGAGTGTCGGACAAACCATGCAGTATGCTGCGACAAGTGCCTCGTCATTCCATTGGGTCTCTGCGGCGATGGTTCGGAACTCCACCGCGTATCTTGCAGCTGACCTCCGAGCCTGCGTGATATGGAACAAAGAAAAAGCAGCAGTTTCTCTACGTGCTGGTGTATCAAACATGTGTTGAAACTCATGCCTGAACTTGGGGTAGTCTTGGGTTAACTCAGGTTTGTGTTCCCAGAAGGGAGAAGCCCAAGCGATTGCGTCACCAGTGAGTAAGGCGTAAATGTAGGCCACCTTGGTACGACCAGTAGGAAAGAGTGAGGGGGACATCTCGAATTGAACTTCGCATTGATTCTAGAATACTCGAGGGGGTCCCCATCGTACCGGTTGGGAGGTGGTATACGTGGTCCTGGATTACTTATAGCCACAGGAACAGAGGGTGACGGGGTAACTGGGGTTTCCCGGAGAGACAAATTGGCAAGTTGTTGTGACACAGTGGTAAGTTGGTTACTTACAAATTGCAAATGTTCCACGGAAACATCTTGGCCCACCTCAGGGGGGTCTGCATTTGTTAGGCTCTGCATAATGTAACCCCTGTATGACCGCAGACCTGGCCAGTCCCCAGTACTGAGGTGGGTAAGGGTATAACACGCACCCACAGCAGTGAGGGCATGCCCGGAGTGTGGTAATGCGTTGCCGGGCCTGGTAAGAAAGGGTTAACGTATCCTTGCAAAGTCCGGGTTGCCAGAGATCGGAGAGTAATGTCCGTGTGCCAGAGTTCAAGGATTGGAGAGAGCAGCGTAATGATGTCTGTAAGCCAGTGTTCAAGTGTTGGAGAAAGCAGCGTAGTGAAGTCCGTAAGCCAAGGTTCAAGGGCAGGAGAAAGCAGCATAGTCAAATCCAAAGCAGTACACAAGTTCAAGCCAAGGGAATCCAAACAGGGGCAGAGACAGGAACCAGCGCTGAAACAAACAAGGGAGCTAGGCATAGACACTGCACACACAGGAGCTACAGGAAAGCTATGCAGAGCAATGAGTAAGAGGACAGAGTGGGGTTATAAAGGAAGGAGAACCAATAGGGGGTGAGAGGAGGAGCAGAGGGTTGAGTGAGAGTTTGCAGGGATAGGTCTGAGAGAGCAGTGGAGGAGACAGGGAAATAATTAAGAGAGATGGCTTGTAAGCCACGGGGGGCGGAGATAGAGTTTAGGGACTGCAGATAAATGGAGTGAGTGCGTGCGCCCTCTGTAAGAGTATTATGCGCGTGCACCGCGCGTGTCACAGAGCGTGAGGGACGCACCGCCGTGGGGGGCACTTGGCAATGAAGGCGAGAGGTAAGGAGAGGCGGAGAAGCAAGGTAATGTGGAGGCTGGGGGAATAGAGGTACGCCAAGGGATGCGGGTGCCGCGGAGGGGAGCGAGTGATCGGGAATGCGCGCGCACATTGCGGAGGCCGCGCACGTGACCCGAACGCGCGTCAGGGTATGCCAACCGCGCCGCAGAGTAACGGCCACGAGGAAAGGAAGGGAGAGAGCGAGGACGCAGGGAAGAGGGAGGGCTAGAGGCAGTGGTAACAGAGGTTACGGGGACACGCTGGAGAGCGTGAGTCCCCCGATCCGTTACAGAAAGTCAATCTTATCTTTTCTGACTTTGTATGTCAGTTTTAGATTGTTTCATTATTATTGAGGACGTTGACAAATTCATTCAGGAGGTCTTCAATGCCTCTCCATAACAATAAAACGCCATCAATATACCTGAACCAAAGTTTGACGTGTTCAGTAAATCTTTCCTGGGCTTCACTGAAAACCACTGTTTCCTCCCACCAGCCCAGATATAAATTGGCATAGGTGGGAACACAGGTGTTCCCCATTGCTGTTCCCTGTACATAATGGTACAACTGGTGGTCGAATAGAAAAAAGTTCCGGGTCTGGGTAAAGTCTAACAATTTGTATACAGTACTTTTTCAATGCTACAAAACTTCAGATACAGTAACAGACACATTGGGGCCTATTCATTAAGGTTCGATAAAATCAGTGCATTGCCGATTGAATTTGCATTGTTTTATTGCACTATAAAACGTGTGCCAAAATTCACTAAGAAAAAACTGCATTTTTTTTAAAGTTCAGTAAAAAAATGCACATAGTACTACTTGTTTTTTTGCAGTGTTATCGCTTGGAAACTGTTTAAACTGCATCCTGGAAGAGCTGCATGGAGACGCTGTGTCTCCATGCATGGCTCTTACAGGCGATTGCGCATTTTACATTTTACTACCAGTTAACAGAGCAGGGGGTCCCCTGAACTGAACCGCATTGATTTCAGCCTCGGGAATACCCTGCTTCCCGAGATACAGGCCCAGATATGGGGTGCTGGTATCCCCCTGCCATTTTTAAACCCTCCGCATGACGTGACCGGGGGATTTAAATACTGCAGGAGAAACTGACATCCAATAATGTACACTATTAGTAAAAATCACTTTAAAGCAGCTTCATTACCTTAACGGCTAGCCACTAAGGCAGTGAAGGGGTTAAGGAATAATAGCAGGTTTATTGGAGGAAGAGGAGGTGAGTAAAGGGGGTACTTGGCCCAGGATGGGTGGTTAGGCCTACCGGGAAGGTTATGGGAGGAGATAACCCTTTCATTACCACAGCAGGGGAAGCCACTATGGTAATGACGGGGTTAACCCTCCCCCCTTGCTACCCACCCGGTAGGCCTAACCATCCATCCTGAGTCAAGTACACCTTTCACCCAATCCCTCTACCCCAAATAAACAATAATAAACAATAAAACACCTACTACCTATCAATATACAACACCCACCCCCTGTAACCCCAGCAACCTTCCCCCCCTTAAACATACAGTACAGAAATGGGCAAAATTACTATTATCCAGATATGGATAGTAGCGCATTTGCCCATTAAAAATAAACATTACCCAGCAAGCATAAAATAAATAAAAGTTGCACTTTCCCGTGCCAAGATAAATGCCGTTCTCGTCTTCCTCCCCGTTCTTGTCCTCCTTTGGCAGGAACATTACAATACAAGATAAACTAATGGCCACTAACTATACGCTACCCGGCTAGTTGCCCCAGGGAATGTGTTTAGGCGTTCCAGGGGGGTAGTAGGTGAGGGTGGTTAACAGTAAATGCCTCAACATTGCAGCAATGTTGAGGCATTTACTGTGAGACTGCCCCAGAATTTCCAAGGCAAGAGTTCTAATACTCGTGGCTGCATCTGTATTAGTTATTATCCATATCTGCATAATAATAATTTTGCCCATTATTGTACTGTATGTGTTGAGGGGGGTTATTGGGGGTAGAGGAGGTGGATAATAGGGTTGTTGTATTATAATGATTATTGGGGGTAGAGGGATTGGGTGAAGGGTTAGTAGCCCCAAGGGTGGGTGGTTAGGCCTCTTGGTTTGGTAGCGTGAGTGGTAAACCCCTTCATTACAATTGCGTTTACCACCGCTATGGTAGTGAAAGGGATAACTCCTCCAGCAACCATCCGACAGCTCTAACCACAAACCCTGGGGCAACTACACCCTTCATCCACTCCCTGTACCACCAACAAACTGGGTACTCAGGTTTAACAAGTGAAAAAAGGGGGGGGGGGTGAGGCGCTTCTAATAGAGATGCAGTGATAAACCTTAAATGGTGCTTAATAAAGTGAATAAATAAGTGAATAATAAATGTAAAACAGTAAACTTCGCAGCTTAACCCTTGAGGAGAAGATCTAATTCCTCCTTTTGTTGATTTCAGAAAGAAACTTGTGGGAAGCGCAGATGTCACCGTATGTGAAAAGAAATATATAATATATAGTGTAATACGTTCAACAGGAAAAAACAGCTTCAAAAATCATAAGTGGGGACTCACAATTTCTCAATCAAACACCAGCAGTGTGTATGTATGGAAGACTTGCTTGACATGAAGTATCAGGCTTCAGCAAGACAAACCCTCAATAAAAAAGATGACACTCTTAGTGCAACATTGCATGTTCACTCAAATATATTTGTAAAGCAATAAATATTGCACTCACATTTTGCACTATGTGCATAGACACGTAAAATTATAGATGCGCAGCTTCAGTGTTTGCCGTCTGCCCACTACCGAGGTTGCGTCGCGTCACTTCCGGTTTGGCCCGTCGCGTCACTTCCGGTTTGTGATCGATTGCAGAATTGATCCACACGGGTTCAGGGGGGTTCAGGGTACACTTCTGGACTGCTTCTGTTCACTCAACGCGTTTCGCTTGTCTCCAAGCTTTGTCAGGAGTCCTTTCAGCAATTTTCCCTGTGGTCCAAACAAGTCAGCGTTGACTGCTCCAGTGGTAAGAAGGCTATTCCGAACAATTCGAAGAGAGCGATTTTAGATGAACTGAATAAACTTTTTCAATACACTGCTACACAATTTAAGGCTGTGACAGATACAATCAATGCATTTTAATGTCGTCAGAGGACTTTGTGCTTGCTTGACATTTTTATTGAATAAATACAGTTTTAAAAAAAAGATTTAATAGTAATTTATAGTAATCATTGTTTAATTCTTGTTTTCATCCTTGGTTTGCAGGTTTGGCAAGCTCATCAGCATCAACACCATGTTCGTGTCTGCAAACATCCAGCAATCCTGTAAGGTAATGTAATGTCATTCATGCATCTATTTCTTCTCTAAATGACAATCAGAATTATTTAACATTGGAACCTGTGAAAGAGACAGCAAGAAAAACATGCTTGAAAAATATTGTATTATATCAAAAAGATTTTGGCAGGTTAATAAAGATCAACAGTGATAATGGATAATGAAGGTAATGTATGTGTTCCGTTCAATTTGTCAATACTTGTACTGCGCATGCTTTCCATACAGTTCGCAAGCACAGAAATTCAATGACACCCATATGTGTTCCGTACAAGTTCTATAGTACACACATGGGCAGAAATTCAATAACACGCATATGTGTTCCACACAAGTTTATCGTAAGTACACATTCTACACACTGTAATTCATGCTTCTATTTCTTCTGAATTAGTATTATATAACAAATCTACGTAAGTACCAGCACTCACTGTCTAATAGCTAAATGATGAAAACAGTTGTAATGCAGAATAAACATTTAATAATAAAATGAACCAGAAATAAATCAAATGTGTTTGCAGAAAACAGTATCACAAATGGGCATGTCACAAAGTGAGGGGTGGGGGGGGGGGGAAGAAGGAAAAGGGGAAAAAACATGAAACACAAGGAATATACACAAAAAAACGGAGAACGGAAAGTATGCTAGGGGGTCGACGTTTCGAGGGACTACCTCTTCATCTGGCCCATTCCCCCTGGTCCAAAAGGACCGAGAGGTACTTCCCTAAGCCTCCCTTCCCCTATACCTGGTCAAATCAGACACCCCTGAAAATAGCTAGTAAACATATAGTGTAAGCTAAATACAGCTAAACAGCTAATAGAAGGCAGCAAGAATCCACAGATTCCGCAGATTCCGCAGATTCTTGCTGCCCTGCTATTAGCTGTTTAGCTGTATTTAGCTTACACTATATGTTTACTAGCTATTTTCAGGGGTGTCTGATTTTACCAGGTATAGGGGAAGGGAGGCTTAGGGAAGTACCTCTCGGTCCTTTTGGACCAGGGGGAATGGGCCAGATGAAGAGGTAGTCCCTCGAAACGTCGCCCCCCTAGCATACTTTCCGTTCTCCGTTTTTTTGTGTATATTCCTTGTGTTTCATGTTTTTTCCCCTTTTCCT
Organism: Ascaphus truei; assembly: GCF_040206685.1. Taxonomy (NCBI): domain Eukaryota; kingdom Metazoa; phylum Chordata; class Amphibia; order Anura; family Ascaphidae; genus Ascaphus; species Ascaphus truei. The sequence goes on along the minus strand of NC_134483.1, from coordinate 470,853,898 downwards.
TCTTTCCCCCCCCCACCCCTCACTTTGTGACATTTCCATTTGTGATACTGGTTTCTGCAAACACATTTGATTTATTTCTGGTTCATTTTATTATTAAATGTTTATTCTGCATTACAACTGTTTTCATCATTTAGCTATTAGACAGTGAGTGCTGGTACTTACGTAGATTTGTTAGTACTATACAGGGGAATAAGGGTCCCCTTTTGTTCCGTGCACCCTGCAATTGCATATATTTAACACCATCAGAGTGCTGTCTATCGTCCCCTTTTACCCTTAGTATTATATAACATTCTCATAATTATTTTTACTGATAAAACTGCACAAGAGCCTGTCTGAAGAAGATGTCGTTTGAAGAAGATTGTATTTTTGGAAGAATATTGAAGACGATTGAAAAAGATTGTATTATTTCCCAAAATCTTTGTTATTAATCTCTAAATTGTAATTTAATTCACTCTAATAAAAAAATACTTTTCAGTCATCTGAAGTTTTTAGGGGAATAAGTGGTAGGTTACATTGAAATAAATTGGATATCATATGAATAGGAATTTACTGCATTTACATTGACACACACGCACTCTAGTGCCACCAATCATTACTGTGAAGTACTGTGACCAATGCTAAAATTCAATTTTTTCCAGTCGAGATGCACTTGCAGTCACTCGCGGTAATCACTTCCAACCTGCAAAACATAAATCATTGTCGGGGACTTAGACCTGGCTTCTCGTGATCACAGGGAGGGTAAGTCTTGATATATCTATATATCTATATCTATATACAGCTCAACCCCGTTATAACGCGATCCGTTACAATGCGAATCCACTTACTGCTGCGACACACTTTATTCGAGCAAATACCCAGTATGTACCTGGCAGATACCTGGAATGCGCCGCTCCTCACCTCTGACAAGCCCCGTTGCATTTGCCTTCCCAGCCTGGGTTCATGCCTGGCTGATGGGCGGCTGATCTGTTAAATGATAATGATTAGGATTTAATAGGCTGCAATGCTTCGCGTGTCTACCAGATGGCATAAATTCATGAATTGTAATGCAGTATATATATATATATATATACTGTGCAGTATTGCAGCCAGCGGGAATAAAATGCTTCAATCCCTGCCTGGAAAATAACTCAATGCACTCGGGCAGAAAACAGTCACAAACCTCAATACACCCGGGTATACCCGAATTCGTGGGACTAGCCGAGCTCGAATAAAGTGTGTCACCAGTGTATAACGCAATGCAAAACGATTATTGGTATCTTAAATACTTTATTGTACAATGCATACAATTGTACATTATTTCTAACGCGATCCGCTTATAACACGATGCGATTCTTTGGACCCCAAGAACAGCGTTATATATATATATGAAAGAAATTAAGTAGCGCCACTTGTGAAACAGTATAATATTAATAAAAAATATTCATAATATGATGTATGTGGTAATATATGTATATAAAAAATTACAAATAATATTAATCTAGAAAATGTGCCTGTGCTAAAGATGTGGTTCTAATGGTGAATAGCAAAATAAGCTAAAAAAAGAAACTGAAAAAAACACACTCTAAAAAATACATATAAAAAAGGAAGTCCCTTTGATAAAGTCGCCCGAGTGTGACGAAACTCGTCAGGGTACGCAATTGCGACATTACGTCATCACGCAAGTGCACGCTTTTCGGCCGGAGCGTGCATGGAGCTGGATTGAGGCTGAACTACTCGTAGACTGCATTCTAAGTAGACACGCGGAGTACTTTCTGTGGTGTTGTCAGAGGATGAACCAGTACTGGTGAACCGGACAGAAATATCGATCAGGACTGTTAGTGTGATCCAGGATGGTGTATACCTCGTTGGCAGTGATTATTATCAAATAACGCTTGATTTACTAATACTTTTGTGAGTGTTCTTAATCCGTCTCCCAATCTCTTTTTAATATTAAATGTATTTTTTTACGCTATGGGCGTGCTCTCTCTGTCTTTTCGTTTCTATATATATATATAGATTAGTAGATTTAGATAATTCACAACATAGTGATCACTAAAATAGCATACTATTGTTTGTTCTTTTCAGAGAAAACATACATTTTGTTCCAATATTACTCGAATCCTTCTTCACAGTGTCATGGAAAATACATCAAATTTTAAACCTAAATAAAAAATTACTCTTCTATAAAATATATGATGCACAACAGGGCCATCATACTGTAATTAGAACTGAGGGGAAAATTGCAATCTGTTCTTTGAATATACTAAATACAATGGCCATCTGCTATCATATTTAGTTCTTTAGCTTGATTAGTTGTTAATGCATTGAAGCACTGCCTAAAACGAGTCTATGCTGAGTAAGGCAACAATTATACAATGGAGAAAACAAGTGCTATAATTGTGTTAATCCCTTTTTTATGATGGGTGATGTGAAGCCATTTTTTATTTAGCCTTGTAGTTGCACCCTGGGCTTTTATGCAGTTATTTATTCTTGCATTGCAGAAATAATGTTCTAGATTCAATCTTTGAATGCGTTAGAGTTTTTAATAACAGTGTGATTTATAATCTACCTCCTGATTTCTTACTTATACTTAAATTATCTCTTAAAGTCATGTGTGTTTACAGTCACACGCATGGTATTAAGCAGTATTCAAGCATGTATAATTTTAATTATATAGTGTCAACAGCATACATATAGCTTTACAAAATGTAAATACAGGAAAAATAAAGTACAAACAACGAGGAAATTAGCAACATGTGAGTGACAACATAAGGCAAAGGGAGATAGTCTCCCAGAGGAGCTTACAATGTGTCTCCTCTTCATTACCATGCTAACCTCAAGCAGTTATTTTAATAAGCAGAAATCTAAAAAGGTAATATCTACAGTGACATGATCTTATTGATAGGTATTGTACAGAATATAGAGAAAGTAACATTGAGTTTTAGGAAGATAAAGTGGCTTACCACAGGTTACAAAGATCTTTTGTAAATCACAAGATTTTAAACTAGTCATAGTAACTGTAAACACTGGATGGTGCTGTGGGTGGTGCTGTGTTGTGGTGTATTTTAGGGTTATTGCAAATGATATTGATTATCAAATGGTCCCCTAAAAAAATGAAAATAGTACAGTATGAAATCCCTTCAATATTATAAGGGTAACTTGAGTGTCTGCCCTTGCAATGTTAAGGGGACATCATAAGGGTACTATATCATGGGGAGACCAGGCAATTACACCTTTATACCATATCATATCACTGAGCAAAACCAAGAAGTAAAACAAATTGTTTCCATTCCATTGAAGCCGACGTACACAGTGGATTACAATAAACATGAGAAAACACACTTGCTGCTTAGAATCTTAGAAAACTTTAGAGAAACTTAGAAAAAACTTAGAAACAACTTAGATAATTGAAAATCTGAGCTGCGTAAGGGTTTTTAAAACCTCTCAGTTTCATTCACAGAAACCTACAGCCCAATCAAAAACGTGAGAAATTTCTCTGTAGCCAATCAGAGGCAGGGGCGTGTTGAGCCAGCTTAAAAAAACCATGTGGGTTGGAACTATGAATCAGCCAATGGGAAATATTCCCACAAGCAGCAACTTCCCCCCAGCTAACCCCTTGCTGGCACCGCTAAGTCTGGTGTCACAATCAGAGCCCCAGTGGGGTGCCCTCTGTTCTCTCGAACTGGCACCTGGCCTTTTCCTGCTCACCAAATGGTTCTCCCACCTCCACATCCTGGATTCCCTTTGAAGCCGGAAGGTTAGGTATAGACATCATGTCTCCTATGCATGGATTTTTAAACATACAGTATAACACCCTCTGAACCTTACTTTAATAAAGTATAAACCTTGGAGACTGTAAACGCCCATAAACAGGTCAGTTTTTCTATACTTTACAGGGGACATCCATAACCCACAACCCAATACCGGTTCTGGGACACCTTGGCACAAACTGGGGTACCACTATGTTACCTAGGGATCTCCGCAGCTACAGGAACACTTTTCATCCCTGTGCCTCATTTTACTGTGCACAAAGCATACATGTACTTAACACACTTTGTTTAATAAAATATACCCTACACTTTTATGCTGCTAAAATGTCTAAGTATTTTTGGTGATGAGGGATAGAATGATAACTTGTACTTTTTAGTCTCACTAGCAATATGCCTCACACTCTGCAAAACCTGACTTTAGACTTTAACAAAACCTCACAGTCTTATATACAACTGGAGCACCCCCTGAACTTCTATACTGGGTTCAGGGTGATCTGGGAAATAATTGGGCACCCCCCCTTATACTAGAGACCCCTTGACTAGTTCAGGGACACCTCACATCCCTATGCCCCTTTTAACTTTCTGGGTTGTGTGGAGCAGGGAACTTACAGATGCAGCGGCCGTTAATCGAACATACACTGGCGACACACTTTATTCGAGCTCGGCTAGTCCCACGAATTCGGGTATACCCGGGTGTATTGAGGTTTGTGACTGTTTTCTGCCCGAGTGCATTGAGGTATTTTCTAGGCAGGGATTGAAGCATTTTATTCCCGCTGGCTGCAATACTGCACAGTATATATATATATACTGCATTACAATTCATGAATTTATGCCATCTGGTAGACACGCGAAGCATTGCAGCCTATTAAATCCTAATCATTATCATTTAACAGATCAGCCGCCCGTCAGCCAGGCATGAACCCAGGCTGGGAAGGCAAACACAACGGGGCTTGTCAGAGGTGAGGAGCGGCGCATTCCAGGTATCTGCCAGGTACATACTGGGTATTTGCTCGAATAAAGTGTGTCGGTGCAGTATCACAGAGCCGTTTTCGTGGGCGCTGCTGTACACCACGTGGTATTCACACCACATTCATGCTGCCAGGCACCCCTGTGTTTACCACGGTTGATCTGTTTTAATTTAATGGTTTTGGATTTCTTTGGGTGCAATTTTTCACATATCTGCCAGATGGCAGAAATTAATGAACTGTAATGTGTACTGTACTGTGCTACTGTGTCAATTTGCAGGTGTTTAAAAACCAGATAAAAACCAAGTCTACCACAGTGGTCAATTGTGAATTGACCTTGGTCCTTGACGACGGTTGAGACGTTATCAAATTTAGGCGTTTAATAACAAAAACTTTTAAAACTCAATGCTCTGTGCTTTTTCTACATTCCTACAGTATCCTTGCACAATTGCTGACTGGGCTGGACACCATGTGTACACCATACACGTATATAAAACCTGACAGCAGTTCTGCATTTTTAATATGTTCTGCAATTAATGCTGCAGCAGAAAACATGGCAACTGTAGCAGAAATATATGAATATTTCATTTCGAACTATGATTTTTACAAATTTTCACCTGACGTTCGTGGGTGGAAGCGTTCGATAAGACAAACCTTTAGTAACGATCAGTGTTTTTTTCACATCGACCCTGCACCCAGATATAGAGGAACATATTGGGGTGTGGTCCCAGATTTTTACAGTATTTTTGATCATGGCAACTGCAAAAGGAGAAAGGTCGGGTTAAATCCATATAAAATTTGTCAATCCCAATCCAGCAATCTGCCAGCAACAGCGCCAGCACCGGCACCAGCACAGGATTACAATAACTGTCTGACCGTCAGTGAAAACCAGGTGAACGACAATCCTTGCTACCTGTCCCCGCCGGAATACCTTCAAAATTTCCATCCTGAGCCTAATTTCACATACAGGTACCAGCAAGCTTGTGTGTACCAAAAATATTTCCATCTTCATCAGCTGTCAACTGTGTAGTAGGCCAGCTGTCACCTGTCAACTATAATGCAGACTAAGGGAGTGACAGTGGCTCATCTCCACCAGTTTGGCCAAGTTTATAATCAAGGTAAATATAATGTACTACAGTATACTGTACTGTACACTATACAGTACAGTATTAAGTTTAAAGCTGCAGTTCAAACTGCTGTGTTTAAAAAAAAAGTATTAAAAAACAATATGTGCATCAATACAATATGCACTCAGACAAGTTATTAGCTACAGTAAGCTGCAGATCCGTCCATTTTCCTGTAATCAATCGCTTTGCTCAGGGTTATTTAATGTAATTCAATTCTTGCACAGTTATTGTCTTCCAATATGATTGACTGAGCAGTTACTACAGTAGATACAGTACAAATTTTTGGACAGCTAGGGAGAGGGCGGGGCTCAATAGCCAGAGCCTATCAGAAGTTTGTTCTCATCGTGCAGACACAACTGTAGGATATTGCTTGAACTGCTGCTTTAATTCCCAATGATGAGACTTGACGCATGCAAAATCATAGCATCTTTTTTATCCCAGAAAAGAAACTTTAACATCAAGCGGCAAAAGGCAAAAGGAGGAATTTCAATGGACCTCTAATATCGCTTTTTTAAAACGTTGCTTGAGCATTTTGAATTTTTATTGATTCATATTCAATACTATTTTTATTGACGTTGCACTTGTTTGCATTTTGCGGTATAATTACAGTAGACTTGCATGTGTAATTAACTCTGCTAAGAAACCCCAAAAATAAAAATGTATATCTTTTATTCTATACGTATTATTTATTATTCAATACTTTCAACTGTTGCTAGGCTTGCTCTTTTTTTCATACTGTTTTGCATGTGTGTATGTCTCATTGGAACCTTGTTGAAACGCATATGCGTGTCATCACATTTAGGCGCATGCGTGTATGTCTCATTGGAACCTTGTTGAAACGCATATGCATGTCATCAACATTTAGGCACATGCATGTATGTCTTTGAACTACTGTACAGGTATCATCCTGCACACCCGGATGAGTGTGATACTGTAAATCCTTCTTGGGGATTTGACGAGAATGACTGATTCCGCATTCAATGCGAATTTCAGGTCAGAAAAAATAAAAAGAGACATCCCTTTTGTTTTTCTCGACATGGGCGTAACAATTTTTGCCATTCTTACAATCACTAGGTTTTTAATTTTACAGTCATGTACAATATACTGTACTTTATGAGGTGGGTGGCATACTGTAATTTTCAATTAGGGGTGGAGGTGTTCAAATGATTCTCATGAATTTAAAGAAGGAACAATTTTATTTGTACAGGATAATCAAGGAAAATTAATAATACAAAAATAGTTTTCCTGCACTTTATCTTCGCCCAGCTCCAGACATGCACATGCAAAACAGAAATATAAATAAATTATTATACCAAGCATTAAACAATTAAACAATTTAAAACAATCAAAAGGGTTTTTTTTAGAAAAAATAATAAAGTCCTGGTGCAAATATCATAAAGAATACCAGTCCTGCCAAAGAAGTGAGGAGAGTTGAAGAATGGAATGTAGGACAGTCCTGTTATCCTCCGTTCTCTTCTTTATAAGGAGTAGTCTTATATTCCTATCCTTTTGTCAGTATATTAGCAAGGCTGTAGGGGATAAACCTTGGTTGGTATCTTTGGTGTTGATTCCAGGCACAGCAAACACTGGATCGCTTAGCTCACCGTCTTGTCTTCAAATATCTAATATGACACTCAATTGTGCCCAAAGGATATAGATGACAAAATATGGTGCAAGTACTGCTACAAAAATGTATTCAAAACATATAACACAAGACACCACAAGGTATCAAACTCACATTTAAAATGTGATGGTAGGACCATCTACAACGTGCCGTCCGCTGCTTGTAATAACTTAAGCTGCATCCTCTGGTAGTTGGGCTAGGGATCCTTTCCTCCCTCCTTCTCGCGGCCGTGACTCTAATGAGATCCCCGCTCCTGAAGTAAACACTGCCAGGCTGCTGCTCTCATCATACAAACACGGGATGACGTCACTGATAAGCTCCACCCTACGTGTTTCGTAACTATCGCTTTACTTCGTCAGGTTTTTTTTTTAGATTAAAAACATTTTTCTATAAATTTGAACTATAGTACAATCAAACAGAAAAGTCATCCAAAAATTGCCGGTCCTTCCAGGGAAGAGCTCTTGTATGCCTCAAAAGGCCATTGATGGTGTCTCATAACATGAGTGTTAACATTAAAATAACGTTGCCCTTCTTCCAAAATGGACTTCCTTAAATTTGCCGGCAGACCCTTTCATGAATTTATTTTCTTCATAATTTACATTGTGGGTCCACTCGCTGTACATCTCAAAACTGTCATGGTGTTTAAAGATGAAGAGGGCATATTTATTGGCCAGTCCAGCATATCCAATCTTGTATTTCTGCCGGACGCGCTGGGGCAGTTCACTAAAGATGACTGGGAGCATAACAATCCTGGGTCCTGGAGCGGGTGTTCTTCTGGCAGCGGGCGAGGGTAGGTGACCTGGAAGGATGATTTCCTCCTGTCGTGGCCTTATCGGGGTTGTCATCTATTGTCGTGGCCTTACCGGGGTTGTCATCTCATCCACCAGAAGGGCATGCATGTATTCTGCAGGCAGAGGGGGTGAGCGTGGAGGGTTCCATTGTGTGCTTGGTGTTGGAAGTCTGAAGGTAGAATAAGGCGCCTCCAGTCCACCGTCCTGCTTCTGCATCGAACATACAGGGGCAGGGACTCCAAGCAAAGAATAGATCCCAGCAATGTTCTTCTCCATCTTATCCATATGCCTATCCATATTGAACACGGTCTCCAAAAGAAGATCAATCTTTTGCACCCTTGAGTTGTCAGGGATATCGACACAACTTAAACCATTCAGCATGTGGGCGAACGAACTGGATCTTGAAATCTATGTGGATAAGTGCTGGAGCAGATGAGCTGGGGGTTCCCAGCAGAGCAGCATCGTGGATGGGTGCTGGAGCAGGGGGGCTGGGGGTTCCCAACAGTGCAACGTTGTGGATGGGTGCTGGAGCAGGTGAGCTGGGGGGTTCCCAGCAGAACAGCGTCGTGGATCGGTGCTGGAGCAGGTGAGCTGGGGGATCCCAGCAGAGCATCGGTGGACAAAAGTTCCTCCTCAGTGGGTGCCGGGTCAATTTTGGGCATCCAAAGTGTTTGATTTGAATATATGGCAGCCTTTTTCTTCTTCACATAATAAGGCCCAAGGTTCTTCAAACGTTTTCTTTATTCTCCTTCGGCTTGGAAACAGCTTCCGCCTTTCGCTTTCTCGTGGTCGGCACGACAGAAGAAAGCAGGTTCCTGCGTCCGTAGAATCAGGGTTTATCCATGGATGCAGATGGAAGAATGCACAATGCAGTAAAATATATGGACAAGATCAAGTTCAGATAGAGATCAGCTTGTGGGAGGCTATGCAATTTGTGCCACATTTTATATAGATATAATTTTTTCATGGGCATGGACACGAGCTGCAGGTGTTAAACGTGGGTGTGCTGTGTACTAAATAATGCAAAAATCACAAAAGCAGCGCACTGCCCAGGGACACAGGTGTATCAAAAATGAAAAAGTATTTATTATCTATCAAACATAGCAAACAAAGAGGTAGGTACCCTCCAACGCGTTTCACACAAAGGTGCTTTATCAAGGAGTAAAGTACAATGTATACATGAACCCTTTTATACCCTATCACAAGTGTGTATCAAATCAGTCAAATTTTGCGCCTAAACGCGCTTGTATATGACGTCATGAAGGCGACTATGTTTATCTTTATCCACATGTGGATGTAGGAGTTAATAATCCATCAGTGACGCCCCTTTTAAAATCATCACTCATAAGAAACGCCTCCTTGTGACGTCACTACCAATCAGATCTCAGTCCTGGTAAGACGGAGAGAACCACACACCCCCTTCCGTGACGGCGATTCTTCCGCAATCCAAAGGTGCGGTTAGAACCTGACATGCCAAGGTTGTATCGGCGCGGTATCCCCCCGGCTCCCAGCACACAAACATTAACTATTACCGGAGCGACATGATGATATAAACCAGCCGCATCTACTGGTGACGTCACTAGCATAGTATATATGTTTATGAAGGGTAGGACACCTCCCCTCTCTCTCCACTGACAGCAATAAGCTGCGTGGAGCAGGGTGATGAACATGACCATAACAACCCTAATTCTTACAGATGGAATTAAGCTAATCATATATCGTAACTGATCTGATAGAAGGTGTGATAAGGTATAGTACATTATTATCAAAAAGGTTCCAAACTTCAATTTGAAATACTTCCATCCCTCTAGTCACCTAGAATCACCTTTAACCAAGTCAAAAAATGACTCAAATTCCATTCTGTGTTTAGACCGCAGGGAGAGCGAGTCCATAACATGAAGATCCAATATGTCTCCCTGCGGTCCAATAGTTTGAGTTTGTCCCCTCCTTGTTCCCTCAGTACCACTTTTTCAATGCCTCTCACTGTTAAATTATCCACCCCACCTAGTCTACATTCAGTAAAATGCTTAGATAATGGGTGTGTACGGTCACATTTCTTAATCAACCTCAAATGTTCCATCACTCTGGTTTTTAAAGGCCTTGTGGTTTGCCCAACATAATTCAAACCGCAGCCGCACGTCAATAAATATACAATATAGTTTGGATTTAATTGGAAATGTCCAGCTAGAATTAGTGCCCGAAAAGTGAGAGGGTGGAATCATAACTGAACAGCTCTTACATCTTCCACATCGAAACGAACCCTTAGTGTTAAATGTCATATTGGTAACTAAAGGGGTTGTGACGATGCTAGGGGAAATTGCTGTGGCCAAGGTATTGGCCCTTCTGTAAACAAAGCGAGGACCCATTTCCACACAGCCTTCCAGACTATGATACATGAGTAACAAGTCCCAATGTTTACGTACAATTTGTTGAATTTGTGAACTATACCTATTAAATTGTGTAATCAATACAGGGCTGGTATCCGTGTTTCCAAATGTATTCCCCTGTTCTTGATGACGCTTCTCCCCTATTTGAGTTGTTTTCCATTTATTTATTTTCTGGTTCCTGCGTTTTTGAAATAGGGATTGTCTATCCAATAAGGCCACTTCATCAAAGGCCTTCTTTAATAGTTCTAATTTGTAACCTCTCTGTAAGAAGCGCAGGGTCAGCTCCTCAGATCGCCGGACAAAATCATCCCAAGTGGAACAATTTCTCCTTAGTCTGAGGAACTGAACCTTGGGAATGCCCTTGATAACTGACCATGGGTGACAGCTATCAGCTTTTAATAGAGTATTTCAAGAATTTTCTTTTCAAAAAAATGTCTGTTTGAATCTCCTTATTCAAATCAATGTATAATAAAGGTCCAGGTAGTGTATATGGTGATGGTGAATATTGTGAGTAAATTTAAGATTATATATGTTTTGTTTCATAAAATCAAAAAAAGCATATAATGTGTCTAAATCCCCATCCCAAATCGTAATTAAATCATCAATAAAGCGTTTATAAAAAGCGATATGTTTTCTATAAGGGTTCGGGCCACCAAAAATAAACGTAGATTCCCACCACCCCATAAATAAATTAGCATAAGAAGGTGCAAAACTCGTGCCCATAGCAGTGCCTTATAATTGTAAATAAAACTATTGGAATGCAGGGAGGCATATTGGATCTTCATGTTAAGGACTCGCTCTCCCTGCGGTCTAAACACAGAGTGGAATTTGAGTCATTTTTTGACTTAGTTAAAGGTGATTCTTTTTTGATATATATAGAGTATTCTTTTATTATTGGTTTATCATTCTGTGTATCATCTTTTCTTCCCCCTCCCTTTCCCCCCCTCCCCCCTCCCCTCCCTTCCCCCCTCTCCTCCCCCCCTCCCCTCCCTTTCCCCCCCTCCCCCCTCCCCTCCCTTCCCCCCTCTCCTCCCCCCCTCCCCTCCCTTTGCCCTCCCTCTCCCCACACCCACCTCCCCCTCTCCCCCTCCCCCCCTTCTTATTTCCTTTTTCCTTTTCCCTTCCAACCACCAATCCCCCAACCCCCCGCCACCCCCACCCCTCCCTCCCCATTCTTTTCATTTTTTCCTTTTTCTTCCGGGATCGCTCTTATTTTTCTGATGCCAAAATGAACTTTGACTCCAATTTGAGATAAATATTTCTTTATTAGCATAGAATTGATATTAATTACATTTATTCTCTAATTGGAGGGAAGTTTGTTTACAAAGACATATACCCGAATTTAATCTTGCACATCCTCTTTTAAAAACAAGAGGGCATTATATGACACCAATAGAAACAAACAACCATTATCTATTGACAAATGCTCATATACTGAATATTGTTGTTTTTAATTTATATGTTTTGTGTGGATCAGAGCTAGTTATAGAGGTATGTCGAATTTTTCCCTTGGGGGAGATTGTCTAATTAGAATACACAGTAAATATTGCTCTAGATAGCTAAATAACTATAGCTCTGTTTTTTTTTTTTTCAACTTATATTTTTTTTATTGTTTTGTTCAGTACATAATATGCATACAGTTTTTTAATCTTTGTTTGTTATGGGTGTTGTGTATGTATACTAGAGGGACGGAAGTATTTCAAATTGAAGTTTGGAACCTTTTTGATAATTATGTACTATACCTTATCACACCTTCTATCAGATCAGTTACGATATATGATTAGCTTAATTCCATCTGTAAGTATTAGGGTTGTTATGGTCATGTTCATCACCCTGCTCCACCCAGTTTATTGCTGTCAGTGGAGAGAGAGGGGAGGTGTCCTACACTTCATACCCATACATACTATTATAGTGACGTCACCAGCAGATGCGGCTGGTTTATATCATCCTGTCGCTCCGGTACCAGTTAATGTTTGTGTTTTGGGAGCCGGGGGGATACAGCGCCGATACAACCTTGGCATGTCAGGTTCTAACCGCACCTTTGGATTGCGGAAGAATCGCCGTCACGGAAGGGGGTGTGTGGTTCTCTCCATCTTACCAGGACTGAGATCCGATTGGTAGTGATGTCACAAGGAGGCGTTTCTTATGAGTGACGATTTTAAAAGGGGCGTCACTGATGGATTATTAACTCCTACATCCACATGTGGATAGAGATAAACATAGTCGCCTTCATGACATCATATACAAGTGCGTTTTGGCATGAAATTTGACTGATTTGATACACACTTGTGATAGGGTATAAAAGGGTTCATGTATACATTGTACTTTACTCCTTGATAAAGCACCTTTGTGTGAAACGCGTTGGAGGGTACCTACCTCTTTGTTTGCTATGTTTGATAGATAATAAATACTTTTTTCATTTTTGATACACCTGTGTCCCTGGGCAGTGCGCTGCTTTTGTGATTTTTGCATTATTTGGATTACTTGGACTACTATCAGCGGTTGGACACGCCCCAAAGAACGCAGTGGACTCTAGGAGTGGGTAAGATTTTCAAGATTTATTCTACTTCAATGGATCAACAATACTACTACTATTTGGGGTGAGTGTTGGACTCATATATTGTTTTCCAATGAGGTACAGCGAAGGGGTTTAATATAATTTAACTGTTGCCTTCAGGATATCTACATATTCAGAAGTTCTTATTTAACTCACCCATTTACTCACTCCCTCACTGAGATCCTACTGTTTTTCATATCATTGATGAACTTTCATGCCAATTCCAGGACTGTTGGAGCACCATTTACCTTTCCATATTAAATTGTGTGCTGTGTACTAAACCTGTCGAGCGAGGCTGAGGCCCGTTAAATTACAGTATAAATACACCATAACTTTTGTTGATTCAATGCACATTGAATATACATCGAATACACATCAAATACCCATTCCCGTGTGCTTGATTTATTTTTCTAAAAGCAGTGATGCCGAAAAAAAGGATTTTAAAGGATTTCAGCATGAGAGTACAGGATATGTACAAGAAAGAACACAGAATTTTACAGATCAAATGCTGGTTAGTTACTTTGGGCCTCAATTTAGCAATAAGCACTGTAAGCTATCATGCCCATGGTAAGGCAAAAAGTGTAAAGCGGAGTCCCACAGTCACAACAGAGTAAGTATTTTTGTTTTCTTTACTGCACAAGCAGAGGTCCCAACTCCAGTACCCAAAGACCGCTACCAGGGCAGGATTTAAGGATAGCCTCTCATTAGCACAGGTGGCCCAATCATTTTGACTGAACCACCTGTGCTCTAGCAGGGGTATCCGTAAAACCTGCACTGTTAGTGGTCCTTGAGGACTGGAGTTGGGGACTCTGCTGTACAGTATGTACAGGCATACCCCAGTTTAAGGACACTCACTTTAAGTACACTCGCGTGTAAGGACATATTGTTCAATAGGCAAACGGCAGCTACTGTAGCGCATGCTCCTGTCAGCATGTCCTGAACAGCAATACCGGCTCCCTACCTGTACCGAAGCTGTGTGCAAGCGGGGAGACTATAGAGCCTGCTACAAATGCATTATTTACATGAGTTCTGCACGTATATGATGTTTGCAGTACAGTACATGCATCGATAAGTGGGGAAAAGGTAGTGCTTCACTTTGAGTACATTTTCGGTTTACATACATGCTCCGGTCCCATTGCGTACGTTAATGCAGGGAATGCCTGTACTGTAATTACACTATTACTGGTAAATTGCATGTGTGTTTTACAATACTTTTTTCCTAGCAATTATTTTAGAGAAAAAAAATTGTCCTCTATTACTCTAATAACGTCTTGTATGTATGTTTTTAATATTTTATCAATTTTCAGATTCTTAAAATCACTTAATTTTTATTTCTACTGTATACATGTATGAGGTGGCATAGTCTCATTATGTTTTGGGGGGGGGGTTATACTATTGAAAACCTTCACCTTTTGCTAGGCTTGGTCTGCTTTGCATACTGCTTATGGAAATATCTCAGACACACACCCATAATATTTACAGTACTGTATGTATTGCAGTGAACCTTTATTGTTAAACTGTTCAAATGATGTCTTTGAAATACAGTGTACTATATTATCCTGCAGACTCGGACTGGCAAAGTGGCACCTTCCCCCCTCACAAAGCATAGCAGAAGGACATTCAACAGCTTATCGACACCTCCCTTAGAGCGATACAGGACATTCACCCATTCTCAATCTTTTTCAGGCTGCATTGCATACAGTATGACAAACTATTGCCTGTTATTCAGGTAACATAAGATTAACTTGAAATTATTTTTGTGACAATTTGGGGCCTACTATAACAAATTGTTCTGTTTTCCTTTAAACTCTTGGACGACAACGCTTATGGTGGAACCAGTGAAGAAAATGATGAACGTTGTGCAGAAAAAGTCAAGACTGCTCAAGAGAAAACTCACAATATAACAGCATTTCAGACCAGCATCAGTCAGATGAGATGCAAATTGGTATGAAAATATGGACGTGTAAAGTAAGTGTCTTACTGTAACAAAGTACAGTACTGTACAATTTATTGTACTATATATTGCATATAGTACTAAATAACTACAGTATACAGTAGTAATACCCCCGCGAATGCTTTATATTTCAACTGCAGGTGGTGGGACTGTTTTCGGAGGAGAGATGGGAGGCATGTGGGTGTGTGACTGACAGCCTGGTTGGGTGAGTGACTGACTGCCTGCCTGGGTGGATCAGTGACTGAATGCCTGGGTGGGTGGGTGAGTGACTGACTGCCTACATGGGTGAGTGAATGACTGCCTCGATGGGTAACTGACTGGGTGGGTGACTGACTGACTTGTTTGGGTGGGTGGGTGGGTGGGTGGTTGACTGACTGACTGGATGGGTGACTGACTGCCATGGTGGGTGACTGACTGCCTGGGTGGGTGACAACAAGCCTTGACTGCCTTGGTGGGTGACTGACTGACTGACTGCCTTGGTGGGTGACTGACTAACTGCCTGGTTGGTGACTGCCTGCCTGGGTGGGTGACTGGGTGGGTGGGTGACTGGGTGGGTGAGTGACTGCCTTGGGTGACTGACTGGGCAGGTGGGTGACTGACCTTGACCGGGTGGGTGCTGCTTCCCACTTCCACTGCAACACTTTGTATTGCGTTGCTTCCCCTTGCCCTCAATCCCCGTGGCTGGGGCAATCCCCGCAGGATGTAGTCTCAGGGGGGGCAAGAGGTAGGCCAGGGGGGAGGTAGGCTGAGGGGCAAGAGGTTGGCTTAGGGGGGCAGGAGCTAAGCTTGGAGGGGTGCAGGAGGTAGGCTCAGGGAGAGTTGGGAGTTAGGCTCGGGGGGCAAGACTGGCAGGCTAATTCCCATGGGAGCATTTCGTTTCACACCCCCAGCCCCTGGCCCCCACGGCTGCTGCCCAGGACAGGAGGCTGTGCGGGGAGAGCTGCGATGGCGGGCGGAGGCTCACCACGGTGCTTCCCCTCCGTCCCACGTAGGGAACGGGGGGAGGCGGGTCCACCGTGCTTCCCTGCACATGTGCGCTGAGACCTCTGCGCAACAAGCCAAAGGACCTGATCACTGCGCCGCTATACCCCGCAGCATTTTTTTTTCTGACACTTTTTTTTAAATTATTATTACACGGGCACGGGCGTGCAGGGGGCCCTGACGGTCGGGCCCCCTGATTCACCAGGCCCGGAAGGCCAACGCCAGCAGACCCACCCTATTGGCGGCCCTGTCTGTAAGCTTATTTGGCAATGTCTTTAGTGGTTGGATATTTCTCCTTATATCAGTATATTATATAGCAGCTCACATTTAGTCTTATATAGGGTGTGTTACTGTATTGTAGTTCCACTGATTTAGCCTATTCGCACAGTGAGGGATAGGATGTTTTAACATTTGTTTCCCCCTTTCTGAGTTCCTATTAAAGATTTTGGCAGTTGTACAGTACCAGTTTTTATCGCATCTTCCTGGACTTTGGTTCATTTTTTCCTGTCTTATGTGTTCTTTGGAGGTTCTCAGAATTGTCCATTTTTCTATATGTTTTTTTTAATTGCTAGGGTTACTTACTCTGTGCTTTATTAAAATCCATTTGATTCTCTGATTTTTACTCTTTATATTAATATATTTTGTAGATTACAGTCATTTTTGAGTGGTTTGAGAGGGAATCTGTTTGTCTTTGTGTGTATGTGTAGTATATATTGTGACAGAAACCAGGGGATGGTAATAAATTCCATATATAGGGCTCCCAGGATACTGAACAGTTTCTATCCTGTCTGGCCTGGGAGTGCAGCCTTATAATACATGCACTCCATCCCACAGTTTTGGGCAAGCGCTGGAACTGAGGGATTTCTGTCACCTGTCATGCTAATTAGAAATCAGGTATGTAAGACTGATTTCCTGTTTGCTCTTGTCTCTTCTCCAGAGCCTGGAAGGCTGCTGAACACAGTGGGGAGAAGCCCCTTCCCCACACAGGTTCAATTGTTCTATTCATTTGGCTAACTCTGCAAAAGTACCTTGTTTTGTTGTTGGAAAGTGGAAAAGCCACTTCCACCCTGAGTTAGGGAAATCTAAGTTAAGTTATCGCTCAGGTGAGCAGCTTTTGTTTTGATGTGTTTTGTTGTATGCACTGTGGCAGTCTCAGTGCCTGGGACTGAATAAACCAGGCACAGCCTGTTTAAAGGAACAGTACGTGACGCCTCCTCATTTAACCTACCCTAAAAGACCGTGTTCTAACCGTCCCGGACAAGCAGCGGAGCCCCGGAGTAAGCTGTTTGTCACAATATATATATATATATAGGAAACCAGGTGTCCCACCAAGGAGACAAAAAACAGCACTCAATGTATATTGCAAAAGTGTATTTGAAAAAAAGCAGGCACATATAAATCCAACGTTTCGGTCCTGTATAGGACCTTCCTCAGCACGCCCCTGAGGAAGGTCCTATACAGGACCGAAACGTTGGATTTATATGTGCCTGCTTTTTTTCAAATACACTTTTGCAATATACCTTGAGTGCTGTTTTTTGTCTCCTTGGTGGGACACCTGGTTTCCTGTTATTTTTGTTGAACAAGCACCTATTTCTTTGGAGCCTTTGAAGTGCCTGCTGTTATCTTTATATATATATATATATATATATATATATATATATATATATATATATATATATATACACATTATAAAAACTATAACTAGACAAACCTTTTCAATACACCTTTCCTATAGCCTGCTGTAGTGTATAATGAATTAGTGAATACATGTACGGAGGGTGTCTGTAAGATTGAAAAATGTGACAAGGAATAAAATGTCAAACGTTTTATGAAGAAATTTGAACACAAAATAATAACCCAAGAAATTCAGCTATACTGTACCTGCAGCTAAAATATATTGAACTGCATGACAGATAGCTTTGCCCCTAGGGAATTTCTTATTTCATTTATTATTTTTCAGTGGTATGATTGTTTTTTTTCCCACAAAGCCTGCTAGACAATAAGTCATTTCTACGGGACTTTCTTGAAATTGAACACCCCCCAAAAATCACAACATCAGCATACAGTACTGTAGGTACTGTACATGTTTCGACATTCATTTTACACAGACATGGCTACAAGGTGTATCCTACACATTTAACATCAAATATTCTGTCATTTGGAATACTGGTACCAATATTTAAAGAGAACTAGCAAGTGTATCTGGTAATGTACTTGAAAAATAACCTTGACATGTGATTTGAGGACAGTGTAGAATTACTTGGCAGCTAGGGATGTTTGTCACTGTCATCATATGCAATTGTTTGTGTAGATATTAGAAGTGTCCATCCATTATTTGTCACGTGTCCTTACGTAGTAGTGTGGTGAATTGTGTAATATGGATTAATTTTATTAACTTTTGTTCCGTTGAAAAAAGTTGTTCCTGTTTAAGCAGAACATTTTCTAATGTGTTAGTTCAATAGCTTTGCCAGTATGTACTGAATAGCCTTGTTTTCACCATCCAAGTTATTTTATTTCAGCTCTAAAATATTATTTGAAACTTTATCCTTTCAATGCATTTATATTTCTTAACTTTGTTTATTTTTTTAGTTTAACAGTTGAGACTTGTTATTTGGTCACAGTGTTTAGTTGGAAAAGTAAATGGTGGGGCTTGTTAACTGGTATATAACATAATACATACACAATTATTGCATCATAACTACTGGAAGGGACTCCCTCACACACTCACTACTTTATGGTAATGATGGAAATACACACTTATAGCTTTCTGACTCATAAGCCTCTCGTTGTTGCATTTACTATGTTGAGTGCTATGTTGATAGAAATTATTAGTACTATTTTTAAGCCTCAGAATTTGAGGTTTTGTATTTTGTAAATCCATTAATATTTCTTATTCAATGATTTTCATTTCTATACAATGATTAACACAGTAAAACGATATGTACAGTAGTTTAATGTAGTTTTTATGATTGATGCCCATATATGAAAAAAAAATATATAGGAGCTTTCTACTGCCCCACAAATAAGCACATATATGTTTTAATATGTATACATTTTTATATAATAATCATTTTTATTTTTACAAATGATGAGTTTTATTTATGAACAAAACAGTACCTGGTGGGAAAATTGATACTGTAAGTAGCTTTTTTTTTGTGATATTTTAAACACAGAAAGAAGCTATGTTTGTCACAGCTTTTGTGGTGTAATGTACAAGAATATCAATTATGCTTAACTCTGTCATTAACTATTTGTCTTTCTATTATAGGCTATAGAGGAACAAATGTGCAGTTAACAATTTAACAATATACACTGAACAAGGGACCTATTCTTTGATTATAGATTTGGGTTAAGTCTGAAGCAGTGGCTTAGAAAGTTAAGGCACTAACTCTGAAAACACTGGCATTGTCTTGAAGCAGGGAAGATTTTAAGCTGTACAAATCAAGAATTCATTGTGCTTACTGTGACAGCAAGGGGCCCAGGGACCAGTAAAATAAAGGCTAAGCCTGGTCCCTGGCCCTGCCGTCCTTCCCTGGGGCTCATCTGGCCACAAGACCATGAAATTGCAAGTATAAAAAGTGTTTTGTGCAACAATAAAGCAGAGCCAAAGTCTCACAACATACAGGGCTGCAAAACCTTTTGTACTCCCGCATGTCCAGAGAAAATGGTTGTTACTGGGTCTGGTTGGGGAAGAGAGGTACAGGGATAAAGAAGAAAGTGTCTAGGGGTTGAGGTCAGGCCCGGGGGCCATACGCCCAAAAGCAGAGCAAATGGTGTCCTCCCCAGCCCGAGCAGCGCCAGCCCAGCAGGAGATTGCCCATGGCAAGCCGTGCTACTCTCATTGGCCCATTTGAACTTCTCTCTACAAGTCCTTTAACTTTCTAAACACACCCAGCACGTATTGGCCAATACAGGTGAGCTCATTATTGGTCCGTGAGTAGCATCTGCACTGTGATTGGTTGCCAGCCCCTCTACCATGCTTTCTTATGGCAACAAGGAAGCTAGATAAGGGGGTCCCAATTACACTCCACAGCTTATTCAGATCCTAATGTGAAGGTTATCTAAGCAGTATGCTCTGAGGCTTTGCCGGGGACACCTGAAAAAAAACTGAGAACCTTGCCAGCGGGAAATGTAAAGCGCTTTATGCTATGGGAATGTACCTGTGTCTGAGAAGCAGAGAGCAGGACTTATCACCAGGACTTTTGAAAGTGCTCTGCTGCGAATTGTATGAGAGAGGTTTTGATGGAGGACACAGCACCTAGTTTACTGGGATTACCCCTGTATGCCCCATTTTTTTTAGTATACACTGATTGTGTTTCTTTGGGCTGTTCAGTACTGTTCTGTGCTTGCTGGAATTAAAAAAATATTTTTTAAACTATTTTGTCTTATCTGGTGCCTTGATCCCAGAGTTAAGTTCTGGACTCCCGTGCCACCTACAAAATTCTATTACAGATGTAGGCAAAGAAGTGCTCCTATTAACAAGTGATCGTGATAATCATAATTGAGTAAAAAAAAGCGAGTATTAAATATGAATAAAAATACAAATGCAGTTCCAACCTGCAAGAGGCTGTGGGGCCTATACAGGTTGCTTTGCTAAAAATCACTGCTATATTGAATGTTTTGGCATGACCTATCTCACGGTCTGACGTTTGTGTTATCACGGTATTCAGAAAGAGGTATAGAAAGTCTGATACCATTTGGTAGGAAAATGCCATACCGCTTGTGATAGCAGTGTCTGCATCTGCGATCTGCCTGCAGTCTGTAAGAGCTCACCGAGAGAGCTGCATCTCCCTGCACAGCTCTTACAGGCAATCACACTGTATTTATTTTATTTTAATAGCACAGAATTGAAACAGGGGGCCTCTGGAGCTGAACCACATTAAATTAAGCCTTAAGGACCCCCTGCTTTCCAAGTTACAGTTACGGAGTCCAAAGCAGTCAGAGGATGCCAGAGGTGTGATAAGTAAATGGGCAGCGGGGCAGGCGAAGTACCAAGGTTTGGAGAACAATGGCAGTCGTCCGGGCTGCCAATTGTTCTGCAGACCTGGTGGAGCCTGCCCCAGCGGGTGGTATTGAGATATTCAGAGACGGAGTGATAAACTTTTGCATGTCTCTTGACAATTTCAGATTTCCCGCTGACCCGGCTTTTCTAGGTGGCTTGGTTCTGATTGGTTGCTGGGAATTTTCCCATGCGTGATTGGCTGCCAAGTTTTGTGAATGAAACACAGAATACTATAAAGAACCTATGAGCCAATCAGATAGGAATTCTCCGGTAGTAAGAGTGCAGGTTGGCTTTTCAAAGTTGCTCTTGTGCAAATAGCAGAGCAACGGGCTTTGATTTCAAGCCAGAAAAGCTTGACTGTCAGAAACCAGCTTTTTGCGGCCAAGTTTCAAAATCGAACGTAGCGGACTCGGCTGGGATTTCATGTCGATTTGAGTTACAGAGGATTTGGAGTAACTCGCGGTCAAGAATGTCCAAGTTCTCAGAAGAGAAGGGAGCGTATGGAACTTTATGCGGTTCCAGGAGATCCCGGTCAGGGTTAAACTCTTATTTAGAGTTCAGTAATACAGAGCATATAGTCCTTGGCGCAGGCCCTGATGTACGATACCAGTCCTATATGAAAAAAACAGTCCCTTGAAAATAGGATGTGGTGGGTCAGTCCCTTATATCAACGGGATTCTCAATGTGCAGTCATCCATCTCAGTCCATGCTGTATTGGAAGAAAAAGACAAACACACCATTGCGCAGAACAAAATGAGCCCTAGGAATCCCTTGCCCGCTGCTAGCTACTTACAATAAAGTAGTAATCAGCATACATTGAAAGATATCTTTACACAGGAATTTTTCTTGCTCTTGTGATGACTGTCCCCCTGCTTGATAAACTCCTGCCGGTCTCAGGAGAGAAGAAAGACAGAAATACACAATTGTGCAGCACTCCTCACGCGAAGCCAACTACTTACGGAATAGAAGGAGTCAGCAATCCTTGAAAGGTATCTTTGTATCTGGCTGTGATGGACCCGGAATGGAAGGAGTCAGCAGTCCCTGAAGTGCCTCTTTGCACCAGGAATCCAGCCTTCTCTGAGAGGTCTTCCACCGCTAATGTCTAGTGTGATGTGACCTGAATCGGAGAGCACGTCCCTCTCCTAAGTTCCTATGTTCCTATGTTCATATTGGAATCATCTCTAGACAAAAGCACAGGCCATGATGTTCATGGATGACATACAGGCCACCAGCACCTGACTCTTGGAATGTCTTATTTAGAGTTCACTGCAACTAGGAAAGTCTATTTTTCGACCCCAGACAACCAGAAAGTGTGTCTTTTTGTCTGTTTTTGTGTATCATTGTGTCTAAGCAAATTTGTGCGAATAAACTTCAATTTATTTCACTACCTTGTTTTGCTCAACGGATGATCCTGGTAAAAAGGTGTAGATTGCCTGGTCTCCTGTGACAATGTACAGTATACCAGGAAAGAGGTACTGGATTGATGGAATTGGCATTTCTCTAATTTAGCAAACAGATGATTCTCCCGCAACTATCTTATAACTTGGGTCTTATGGACGGGATGTTCTTGTGCTGATTTAGAGAAGATCAGTATATAATCCAGGTATACAATGACATATTTGTCGAGGAGATCCCTAAATATCTCGTTCGCAGTTCAGAAATACTGCCAGAGCATTGCAAAGTTCAAAAAGGCATAACAAGATACTGGAAGTGTCCATCAAGTTTATTAAAAGCCGTCTTCCACACATCACCCTGATGAATTCTCAGTAAATTATAAGCCCTTCGTAAATTCAATTTGGTGAAAATAGAGGCTCCTTGTAACCTGTCAAACAGTTCAGAAATGAGAGTAACGGATATCGATTCTTTACCGTTATTTTGTTGAGTCCTCTGTAGTCTCCATCTTTCTTTTAAACGAAGAAAACCCCTGAGCCAGCAGGAGAAGAAGACTTTGGATGAATCCCCTCTGAAGGTTTTCCTGAATGTATTCATTCATCGAACGGTTCTCTGGAGGTGACAGTGGATATGAACCTCCTCTGGGAGTTACCAACACAGGCAAAAGATCAATGGGACAGTCAAAGGACTGATGTGGAGGCAGCTCCTCAGACTGAACCTTGTCGAATACATCACAAAAGGAAGAGTAGATACTGGGTAGGTTGGGTTTCTCCTCAGACGGCACTGAAGCAGCAGCCAGTGTTTGGAAAGGAACAGTTCCTTAGGCATCGTGAACTCTGATTGATGAGCCGAGACTACCCCTAATCCATGAAAGGGTTATGAAATTGAAGCCACAGTAATCCCAGAATTCCGGAAATATTGGGACAATGGATTGCGTCCAGTCGAATCTTTTCCAAATGGTCCGTACCTGTCTCCAACTGTAGTGGAACCATCTCTAAAGAAATGAACACTGGTCTGCTATCTATCGCTTCCAAAGCTAACGAAGATTTTTTCTGTGCCTACAGAATGCCATGTTTCTCTACCAAACATTGGTCGATGAAATTACCGTCTGACCCGGAGTCCAGAAAGGCTCGTATTGACTGTGAAGGATTCCCCAGTCAATTTGATCAACAGCATCAACCTTGAAGGTAGACTAAAGGGTGAAGTATGTAGTGTTCCCAGTATGATTCTCCCTTCTCTCACTGGGTTTTGGCGTTCTCCTGATTTATTGGGACAAAGATAGGAGCTGCCTCTGCACTGCTTGTCGCTGATCGATAGGCTAGTACTCAGAGTTGCATTGCCCCTCTGGATCCAGGTAACAGTCAGTAATTGGAACCAGTGAAAAAGTATGAAAAGATCTTGTACCTCCTTTGCGCTGAGCCTTCTCAGTTCTTCTCTCCTGTAGGCGCATGTCCAGGCGGATACATAGGGTAATGAGATCCTCTAAACCTGCAGGGCATTCCAACGCAGTGAGTTCATCCTTGAGGTTCTCTATAAGGCCTTGCCAATATACAGCTACCAGTGCTTCGTCATCCCATCTGGTTTCTGCGGTGAGGGTCTGGAATTCAACTGCGTAGCAGGTCACTGTTCGACTGCCTTGAGAAATATTTAGGAGAGGAAGAAGCCATTACCTTATGTCGTGGAGTATCAAAGACTCATAAGAACTCCCGTGTGAAGAGAAATATGTCGCATGTGAGGTCCAATCTTAGCTCCCAGATACTGTAGATGTCCATGCCAAGGCGTCATCAGTTAACAGGGACATGATGTTTGCGATCTGTGAACGCTAAGACACAAAATGAGATGCGGTAAGCTCATATTGAATAAAACACTGGTTTGGAAAAACCCGACAGATGAAGGGTTCCCCACCATAGCGATGGGGAGTCATGGTTCAGCGGCGGCGTGGGTAGAAGTCGGTGTCATGACAGCCACTGTTATGGAAGCAGAATTGAACACTGCACACTGTAGCTGATCTATGGCAGATTGCATTTGATCCATACACTTCTTATTCTGCTCTACGTATTGGTGCCTTTGAGTGCATAGTTTGTCGTGCAGGGTCAAAACTCGACCCATCTCAGCAGGGTCCATGTTTGCAGGGCTGAGCATACTGTAACGGGTGCTCGCCACAAACTGGACTGAACCGCGAGGCCAAAGTGGGGATATAGAAACACCAAACTGGGGCCGTGAAGTTGCATACGGAATGCAGATGCGCAGTCGTGGTTAGCCGGGTCAGGGTTGGAGAGGTGAGAATAGGGGTCTCGTAGTCGAGGTTGAGAATAGGAGTCAGAAGGGTAGTAGGTAAAGGTTCAGGAGAACTGCAAGGAAAGACCATGCACAGCAAAGTAAGGCAGGATAAGGGATAACAGAGGGCCTGCGACCAGCACAAACTGTTATGCTCAGCCAAATTGCAGAAACAAAGACTGAGCATATAAAGGGTGAATCAGTAAAACGCTGCACTGCTGGTCAGCAGAGGCTGAAAATGAAATCAGAGTGCTGATTCATTGCTGTGCAGAGTGCACACAGCAGGAGTTGATGAGGGAAGCCTGCAGCAAGTCTGCAGCAAGTCTGAATCAAACTCTGGACCAGAGCCTGCATCCGATCCTCACAGGCATGCACTTTGGGTGTAGTGGAGTCTGTGGGATTGGCAGTACTGTGGCATTTGCTGGGAATACAAGTACTGTAGGTTCAGCTTGGTCTGCAGATAGTGAGCTGGCTACATGTACCGGTATTTCAGACATTGTTCCAACTTCATCCTTGCTGCCAGTGTTGTGTGATGTTCAGGGTTTTTAGACATTTTTACAGATGCAGCGGCCGTCATTCGAACAAATTACGGAGCCGTTTTTGTGTGTGCTGCTGTACTCCATGCGGTATTCACGCTGCATTAATGCCACATTCACGCCGCCAGGCACGCCAGGCACCCATGTGTTTACCGCAGTGGATCTGTTTAATTTAATGGTCTCAGATTTCTTTGGGGTAATTTTTCACATATCCGCCAGGTGGCAGAAATTAATGAATTGTAATGTGTACTGTACTGTGCTACTGTGTCAATATGCAGGTGTTTAAAAAACAGATAAAAACTAAGTCTACCACAGTGGTCCATTGTGAATCGACCTTGGTCCTTGAAGACGGTTGAGACGTTATCAAATGTAGGCGTTTCATAATAAAAACTTATAAAACTCAATGCTCTGTGGTTTTATCTACATTCCTACAGAATGCTTACACAATTGCTGACTGGACTGGACACCATGTGTACACTGTATAAAAAACCTGACTTTTTAATATGTTCTGCAATTAATGCTGCAGCAGATAACATGGCGACTGTAGCAGAAATATATGAATATTTCATTTCGAACTACGATTTTTACAAATTTTCACCTGACGTTCGTGGGTGGAAGCGTTCCATTAGATAAACCTTAAGTAACGATCAGTGTTTTTTCGCATCGACCTTGCACCCAGAGATAAAAGAGGGTATTGGGGTGTGGACCCAGATTTTTACAGTACGTTTGACCATGGCAACTGCAAAAGGAGAAACGTCGGGTTTAATCCATATAAAATTCGTCAATCCCAATCCAGCAATGTGCCGTCAACAGCTCCAGCACCAGCACCGGCTTACAATAACGGTCCGACCATCAGTGAAAACCTGGTGAACGGCAATCCTTGCTACCTGTCCCCGCCGGAATACCTGTAAAATTTCCAGCATGAGCCTGATTTCACATACAGGTACCAGCAAGCTTGCATGTACCAAAAAGATTTCCAGCTTTATCAGGTGTCAACTACAGGTGTAAGCAGGTCAGCTATCACCTGTCAACTATAATGCAGACTACGGGAGTGACAGTGGCTCATCTCCACCCGCTTGGCAAAGTTTATAATGAAGGTAAATATAATGTTCTACAGTATACTATACAGTACTGTATTAAGTTTAAAGCTGCAGTACAAGCTGCCATGTTTAAAAAAAAGTACTAAAAAACAATATGTGCATCAATACAATATGCACACAGACAAGTGATTAGCTACAGTAAGCTGCAGATCAGTCTGTTCTCCTGTAATCAATAACTTTGCTCAGTGTTATTTAATTTAATTCAATTCTTGCACAAATATTGAAAATGTAATATGATTGACTGAGCAGTTACTACGGTAAATACAGTACAATTGGTGGACAGCTAGGGCGAGGGCGGGGCTCAAGAGTCAGAGCCTATCAGAAGTTTTTTCTCATCATACAGACGCACATGTAGGTAATTGCATGTACTGCTGCTTTAAATCCAAATGACGCAACTTGAAGTATGCGCAATACCGGAAATCATAGCATCTTTTTTCCCCCCAGAAAATAAACTTTGACATCAAGCGGCAAAAGGCAAAAAGAGGAATTTCGATGGACCTCTAATATCGCTTTTTTAAAACGTTGCTTGCACATTGTGAATTATTATTGATTAATTTTCAATACTATTTTATTGATGTTGCATTTGTTTGCATTTTGTAGTATAACTACAGTATACAGTGTACTTGCATGTGTAATTAACTTTGCTAAGAAACCCCAAAAATAAAAATGTATATCTTTTATTCTATATGTATTATTTATTATTCAATACTTTAAACTTTTGCTAGGCTTGCTCTTCTTTTCATACTGTTTTTATTTTATGCGCATGCATGTATGTCTAATTGGAACCTTGTTGAAACGTATATGCGTGTCATCACATTTAGGCGCATGCGTGTATGTCTTTGAACTACAGGTACAGGTATAATCCTGCACACTTTATGAGGTGGGTGTCATACTGTAATTTTTATTTGGGGGTGGGGGTGCTCAAATAATTCTCATGAATTTAAAGAAGGAACAATTTTATTTGTTCAGGATAAATACAATGAAAAATGAATAAAACAAAAATACAGTAGTTTGTCTCTTCTTCAAAATGTACAATCTTGTCTGGCTGCATTGCATTCTGTAGTTCTTTTGTCATTGAGAGAGGGGGGATTTGGGAAAATTACTGACTCTTACTCCAGTATTCACACAGTAAAATACATTTGTACGTGTCTCCCCTTCTTTTAGTGCTGCAGCTCTGAAAAGAAAAAAAAATGTCACCAGGATTAGTGCATTAAAGGCAGTGAGTATTTCACAATATTGGAATATAACTACTGTCTGACTATATATAGTATAACTGTATAACTACAGTATACTGTAACTTATATACTATAACCATAATAAGTCATGGATTGGAGCACAGTGTTTCTTACCTGCCAGTATTGGGGGTTTTGTGCGGGGGGGTATTTTTTGCACTTTATCTTCGCTCAGCTCCAGACATGGACATGCAAAACAGAAATAGAAATATATGATTATACCAAGCATTAAAAGCATTAAACAATTAAACAATTTAAAACAATCAACAGGTTTTTTTTGTTTTTTTTTAGATTAAAAAGATTTTTCTATAAATTTTGAACTACAGTACAGTACAATCAAACAGAAAAGTCGTCCAAAAATTGTCCGTTCTTCCAGGGAAGAGCTCTTATATGCCTCAAAAGGCCATTGATGGTGTCTCTCACGGTGCTCATAACATGAGTGTTAACATTAAAATAATGGTGCACTTCTTCCAAAATTGAGCTCCTTAAATTTGCTGACAGACCCTTCTTGAATTTATTTCCTTCATAATTTAAATTGTGGGTCCATTCGCTGTACTGGTACATCTCAAAACTGACGTGGTGTTTAAAGATGAACAGGGCATATTTATGGACTAAACCAGCACTTCTGATCTTGTATTTCTCCCGGATGCGCTGGCGCAGTATTCTCAAAATGATGTCTGGGAGCGCTATAATCCTGGGTGCTGGAGCGGGTGCGCTTCTGGCAGCAGGCGAGGGTAGGTGGTCTGGGAGGATGACTTCCTCCTGTCATGGCATTGTCAGGGTTGTCATCTCTTGTCGTGGCCTTACCAGGGTTGTCATCTCCTCCACCAGAAGGACATGCATGTATTCTGCAGGCGGAGGGGGTGAGTGTGGAGGGTCCTGTTGCGTGCTTGATGTTGGAAGCATGAAGGTCAAATCCAAGGTAGAAAAAGGTGCCTCCAAGCTACCCTCCTGCTCCTGCGTCAGACATACAGGGTCAGGGACTCCAAGCAAAGAATAGATCCCCACAATGTTCCTCTCCATCTTATCCATGCGGCCTATCCATAATGAACATGGTCTCCAAAAGAAGATCAATCTTTTGCACCGTTGAGTTGTCAGGAATTTCGACACAACTTAAACCATTCACCATGCGGGCGAATAAGCTGGATCTGGTGCAAGGAGTGCTGTTGACATCTGCGTGGATGGATGCTGGAGCAGATGAGCTAGGGGTTCCCAGCAGAGCAGCATCATGGATGGGTGCTGGAGCAGATGAGCTGGAGGTTCCCAGCAGAGCAGCGTCGTGGATGGGTGCTGGAGAAGGTGAGCTAGGGGTTCCCAGCAGAGCAGCGTCGTGGATGGGTGCAGGAGCAGGTGAGCTGGGGGTTCCCAGCAGAGTATTGGTGGACAAAGGGTCCTCCTCGGTGGGTTCCGGGTCAATTTTGGGCATCTAAAGTGTTTGATTTGAGTATTTGGCAGCCATTTTCTTCTTCACATAATAAGGTTCAAGGTTCTTAGCCTTTGGAGTCTTCGGAATGTTTTCTTTATTCTCCTTTGGCTTTTGCTTTCGCTTGGAACCAGCTTCCGCCTTTCGCTTTCTCGTGGTCAGCACGGCAGAAGAAAGCAGGTTCTTGCGTCTGTAGAATTGGGGTTGAGCCATGGATGCAGATGGAAGAATGCACAATGCAGTATCTGGACAAGAGCAAGTTCAGATAGAAATCAGTGTGTGGGAGGCTATGCAATTTGTGTCACCTTTTAAACACGGTATCCCTATTTTAATTTTTTCACGGCCATGGACACGAGATGCAGGTGTTAAAAGTGGGCGTACTGTATTATAAACATGTCGAGTGAGGCCGAGGCCCATTACATTACAGTATAAATACACCATCACT
Source organism: Ascaphus truei (assembly GCF_040206685.1). Classification (NCBI taxonomy): domain Eukaryota; kingdom Metazoa; phylum Chordata; class Amphibia; order Anura; family Ascaphidae; genus Ascaphus; species Ascaphus truei. The sequence continues at coordinate 470,824,356 of NC_134483.1, read as the reverse complement.
TTTGTTGATTCAATGCACATTGAATATAAATCGAATACACATTGAATACACATTCCTCTGTGCTTGATTTTTTTTCTCAAAGCAGCAATGCCGAAGAAAAGGATTTCAAAGGATCTCAGCATGAAATACAGGATATGTGCAAGAAAGGACGTGGAATTTTACAGATCCAACGCTGGTTAGTTACTTTGGGCCTCGGTTTAGCAAAAAGCACTGTAAGCTATTATGCACATGGTAAAGCAAAAAGTGTAAAGCAAAGTCCCACAGTCACAACAGAGTAAGTATTTTTGTTTTCTTTACTGTGTACAGTATGTACTGTAATTACACTATTACTGGTAGAATGCATTGGTGTGTTTATTTTAGAGAACAAAAATATCCTCTATTACTCTAATAACGTCTTCTATGCATGTTTTTAATATTTTATCAATTTTTAGATTCTTAAAATCATTTAATTTTTATTTCAACTGTATACATGTATTAGGTGGAATAGTCAAAAAAAAATTTGGGGGGCTGTTATACTATTGAAACCCTTCACCTTTTGCTAGGCTTGGTCTGTTTTGCATACTGCTTATGGAAATATCTCAGACACACACCCATGTTATTTAAAGTACTGTATGTATTGCAGTGAAATTTTATTGTAAAACTAACAAACAAAAGAATAGACAGCACACATATGGGTATATGGAATAGTGGGTGCAATGTGGAACAAGGAGGACCCTAATTCCTCCCAATCAACAATATAGAAAACAATTGTTCCCAGCACACAAAAAAAAGGAAAAAAGAGGGGAGCAGTGAACCAAAAGGTTTAATGAACAAAACACAATGCAACAACGCGGGAGGAGGGAGGGAAGGGAAGGGATGGGGTATGAACAAAACGTAATAAGTACAGGGGAAGGGGGGCGGCAACATTTCGGGGTGTTAAACCCCTTCTTCAGGCCCGTTCCCAAAGGATAAGTAATATCCAATGGTACTTCTCAATTCCCTGTACCAGACTCCCAAAAAGAACACCAAAGAAGGGGCAATAGTATACAAAGTATCCTCACAGGGGTAAACACAAGTCTAAGGAGTCCTCAGGCAATCCTGTAGCGATCCATCAAACAGTCCAGAAAGCTATACACAGAGCAAATGAGCCTAAGTACAGTAAGTATGCTAGTGATCATTGGCCAACAGCATAGAGCAAAAGCATGATGTGCTAAGGATGTCTTGCAGTATGCTGGTGAGAGTGTCCTGAATAATATCTCCTGATCCTAGGTGCAATGGCTGTTGGCCATTGATCACTAGCATACGTACTGTACTTAGGCTATCCAATGGCTAAATGTATACAACAAAAAAAAGCAAAGATGCCCAAAGCTACTTCCAATATGACAAAAATACACAGTGCAATACCTATATATTCTCTTGAAAAGGGGTCATTTAGTTCAACCCTTTGGACAAAGCATCTTAAGACTGCTGTTTGGGGTTCTCAGAGCTTGTTGGGTATCTGTATGTTTATTAATTATGTGCAGATGGTCTCAGCTGTTCTTGGGAGGTTAGTGTCCCTTCTCCCCCAAGGTTTAAGCTTGCTCCTCCCCACTATCCAAGTTGGCAGGTCAGTTTCGTTTTGCTGAGTTACAACAGATCTAATGCTGATCATTCTTCCCCTAATTATAGAGGTAAATAAGAATTTAAACTCAAAGAGAGTTAGGACCTGCTAACGGTCATGCCTTTTAGTGACAGCAGGCTTAAGACACTATGGCCAAAGGGGTAAAGTCAATTACCCTTTTTCAAGAGAATCTATAGGTATTGCACTGTGTATTTTTGTCACATTGCAAGTAGCGTTGGGCATCTTTGTTTGATTTTTGTTGTATACATTTAGTCACGTCCACTAGCACTCTTTATGACACTTACAGTATATACATATAACAAATCTACGTAAGTACCAGCACTCACTGTCTAATAGCTAAATGATGAAAACAGTTATAATGCAGAATAAACATTTAATAATAAAATGAACCAGAAATAAATCAAATGTGTTTGCAGAAACCAGTATCACAAATGGGCATGTCACAAAGTGAGGGGTGGGGGGGAGGGGAGAAAGAAGGAAAAGAGGAAAAAACATGAAACATAAGGAACATACACAAAAAAAACGGAGAACGGAAAGTATGCTAGGGGGGCGACGTTTCGAGGGACTACCTCTTCATCTGGCCCATTCCCCCTGGTCCAAAAGGACCGAGAGGTACTTCCCTAAGCCTCCCTTCCCCTATACCTGGTCAAATCAGACACCCCTGAAAATAGCTAGTAAACATATAGTGTAAGCTAAATACAGCTAAACAGCTAATAGCAGGGCAGCAAGAATCCACTAATGGTACAGTTAAAGCTGAACACAGCTTGCAAGAAAGCAGCTTGCAAATGAGCACCAAGAGTCCACACAGTCAGTGAAAGGTTAATGAGAAAATTAAATGAAGTTGTCAAACCCTCAGTGGCTCTGCTTCTTCAGCTGCTCGTGTGCAGCTGAAGGAGCAGAGCCACTGAGGGTTTGACCACTTCATTTATTTTTCACAGGAGGTTTGAGTGGTCTGCGTGATGTTATATAGGGGAAAAAACACAAACAGACACAGATCATAGTGCAACACTGTAGGGTTAAAACAGGTCTACACTAATACACACACTGCACATATAACATAGAGACTCCTAGTGACTATAAAAACTAATTTATTAAATAAAAAGAACTATGCCATAAATTGGTTTGGACAAATGAGAACACCGCTGGTCATCCAGATGTGAAAAATCAGAGCCCTACTTACAAGCAGCAAGGCAAATACAGGCAATGCAACAAAGAGTCTTCCGGCTGCTGCTGATGTCTTTGCAGAGATGTAATTCCTGCTGCACCGTGACTTTCGTGCTGACTCTCCCTCCAGGGGTTAACAGGAACAGTGGCAGTGTTGGAAGCCTGCTTGTGGGGCTCACAGCTCTCCTCCACGTGAGGCTGCTCTCCTCACTTCCTCCTCCGGTTACACAGGCTGTCTCAGCGTGCCTGCACGCGAGTGTGCACGTGCCCTTAAAGGGACAGTACAAGCGTCCTGTATGCCAAGAACTAACGGCTGCAATGGGGCTCAAATGTGACCAAGTGTCCCAAAAAGTCCAATACCAAGCTCAAAGTGACTGTGTCACCTGCCCTACGCGTTTCGTGGATGTTACTCCACTTCCTCAGGGGCTACAAAGACTGACACTAAATGACATGTACATATACCCTAACCAATTAAAAATTAATTGCCCAATTAGGCTGTATAGCCTGCATGTCATTAATATCAAAGCACTACGTCTCTAACAACATAATACACATACAATACATTAAACAACATTAAAAACATTCAGATATCAACTGATAACCATATATCCCAAAATTGAGGCCAGATGTAATATCATAATAGGCATTGATATATACCAAAATGCCAAATTGTGGCCAAAGGATAAACAAACCTGCTTAAGCCACTTAGTATGCTACTGCTGGTACAGAGTCAAATGGATAAGGTGTCATCCATTAAGTAATGGTTGCATTTAACTAATGTTTGTTTGAGCCATTTCATCTACCTAAAAAGGAGCCCAGTTCAAAATCAATATTGAGCCTATATGGGGATAGAGTCTTAAGTTCATAGATCCAAAAGGCCTCCCTCCTATTGATGTGTTGAATGTTATTACCACCTCTCCAATTGGGTGTACACAATTCAATAGGTTGACAGATAAGGCCCTTTGGATTTTTGCCATGATGTACCAAAAAGTGGTGGGACACACTGTGTGATGTTAAACCCTTTTTGATGTTGTAGATATGTTCATATATACGTCTTTGAAACGTACGACCAGTGCGACCCACATATTGCAGGCCACAAGGACACTGCAACATATAAATGACAAACTCCGACTTACATGAAATATGTGACATGATTTTGTAGTTTTTGGCGGTGACATTAGATTTGAATTCTGTGCTACAACAGCTGTACTTACAGGCTATACATTTACTGCATGGTTTAAACCCATTTTTAACCTGATTGATGTTCATTTTTATTTCACCTTGGTTTAAAGGGTAACTAGGTGCAAGTTTGTTCCTAAAGTTACCAGCTTTCTTAAAAACAATAGATGGCTGTGGTGTTAGTATCTGTGACAAAGTTGCATCCTGTAACAATATAGGCCAATGTTTGGCAAAAATATTCCTTATTTTGGGGGCCATAGCGTTATATTGTGTTATAAAGGAAATATTATTTTTCCCTTGGCTGTCCCCTTTGTCCTTATATTCCAGGAGTTTGTTCCTGTCCATATCTTGAACTAAAGAGATAGTATTCTCTAGTTCGTCTAAGGGATAATTCCGATCTAGAAATTTATTTTTGAGTTCATCCGCCTGCTCTACAAAAGATTCCAACCTGGAGCAGTTGCGCCTAAGTCGGATGAATTGTCCTTTCGGAATATTCCTAATCCATTGCGGATTGTGATGGCTGTTGGCCATAACATACTTGTTGGCCTGTACAGGCTTAAAAAATGTTTGTGTATGAATGTGGTCATCAACAATACTAATATTTAAATCCAAAAAGTTAATGGTGGTTTTATCATATTGGCATATTAGTTTCAAATTTCTGTTATTGTCATTAAGGTAGAAAATGAATTGATCTAATAAATCCAGTTCCCCATCCCAAATAAAAATAACGTCATCTATGTAGCGCCGCCATAGCACGAGGTTTGCACCAAATGGGCAGTTGTTCCAAATGGCCTCCTTCTCCCATTGCCCCATAAAAAGGTTCGCATAACTTGGGGCAAACCTCGTGCCCATGGCGGTACCACATATCTGCAAATAATACTGTAAATTATAACAAAAATAATTGTGTGTTAATATAAATCTAATCCCATCCATCAAGAAGGCCTTAAGGGCAGAGGATAAGGTGTTGTCTTCCTCGAACTCCCTTCGGATGGCCTCACATCCCTGTTGATGGTCTATTATTGTATACAGGGATGTGACATCACCTGTTACCCATACATAACTAGACCTCCAATCAATCTCACGCAAGATTTGCAAGACTTGTGTAGTGTCCTTCAAATGTGAATCTAACTTCGCTACTAGTGGCTGTAAATAATAATCTATAAATTGAGATAAATTGGACGTGAGTGATTGTATTCCTGAAATAATAGGACGACCGGGGGGGTGTGTAAGATCTTTATGAATCTTAGGGATAAAGTAAAATAGAGGTATATGTGGGTGCAAATTATTCAAAAAGTCAAACTCATCCTGCGTGATAGCTTGATTGGCAAGTCCCGTATCTAAAAGGGTAACTAATTCAGAGTGATAGATGTCCGTTGGGTCACTAGCAAGGGGGAGGTAAGTAGTAGTGTCACCAAGAAGTCTTCTTGATTCTTGGACATAATAATTACTGTCCATCACTACTACTCCCCCACCCTTGTCGGCTGGTTTGATAACAATCAAATCGTTACTGGCCAGTGACTTTACAGCCAGTTTTTCCTCTTGATTGAGGTTGTCGTGTTTGATTTTAAAGGTACGACTTGATTGTTCCAGATCTCTAGAAACCATCTCTACGAAAGTGTTCACAAAGTGGCCTTGGACAAACTTGGGATTAAAAGTGGACTGTTTTTTAAAAGGAGTAGATTTATATACATTACTCACTCCTACAGATTCAATCTGCTTACTGATGGCATCTTTGGCGAAATACTTTTTTAAGGCCAACTTTCTGGCAAACTTCTGCACATCAATAAACAGATTGAAGCTGTTGGGCCCACATACAGGGGCGAATGTAAGGCCCTTACCCAAGACTCTCTTTTCCATATTGTTTAGGGAATATTTGCTAATGTTAAATATATTTTGATACATTTCTCTGCTGTCAGATTTTACGTTGCATCTCTTATTCCTACCTCCTCTTCTCCCCCTGAATCGTTTTTTCTTTTCTTGTGGATGTTCACATGAAGCATTGAATCTAAAGGAGGTTTTAATCACAAAAGTTTTAAAACCTCCTTTAGATTCAATGCTTCATGTGAACATCCACAAGAAAAGAAAAAACGATTCAGGGGGAGAAGAGGAGGTAGGAATAAGAGATGCAACGTAAAATCTGACAGCAGAGAAATGTATCAAAATATATTTAACATTAGCAAATATTCCCTAAACAATATGGAAAAGAGAGTCTTGGGTAAGGGCCTTACATTCGCCCCTGTATGTGGGCCCAACAGCTTCAATCTGTTTATTGATGTGCAGAAGTTTGCCAGAAAGTTGGCCTTAAAAAAGTATTTCGCCAAAGATGCCATCAGTAAGCAGATTGAATCTGTAGGAGTGAGTAATGTATATAAATCTACTCCTTTTAAAAAACAGTCCACTTTTAATCCCAAGTTTGTCCAAGGCCACTTTGTGAACACCTTCGTAGAGATGGTTTCTAGAGATCTGGAACAATCAAGTCGTACCTTTAAAATCAAACACGACAACCTCAATCAAGAGGAAAAACTGGCTGTAAAGTCACTGGCCAGTAACGATTTGATTGTTATCAAACCAGCCGACAAGGGTGGGGGAGTAGTAGTGATGGACAGTAATTATTATGTCCAAGAATCAAGAAGACTTCTTGGTGACACTACTACTTACCTCCCCCTTGCTAGTGACCCAACAGACATCTATCACTCTGAATTAGTTACCCTTTTAGATACGGGACTTGCCAATCAAGCTATCACGCAGGATGAGTTTGACTTTTTGTATAATTTGCACCCACGTATACCTCTATTTTACTTTATCCCTAAGATTCATAAAGATCTTACACACACCCCCGGTCGTCCTATTATTTCAGGAATACAATCACTCACGTCCAATTTATCTCAATTTATAGATTATTATTTACAGCCACTAGTAGCGAAGTTAGATTCACATTTGAAGGACATTACACAAGTCTTGCAAATCTTGCGTGAGATTGATTGGAGGTCTAGTTATGTATGGGTAACAGGTGATGTCACATCCCTGTATACAATAATAGACCATCAACAGGGATGTGAGGCCATCCGAAGGGAGTTTGAGGAAGACAACACCTTATCCTCTGCCCTTAAGGCCTTCTTGATGGATGGGATTAGATTTATATTAACACACAATTATTTTTGTTATAATTTACAGTATTATTTGCAGATATGTGGTACCGCCATGGGCACGAGGTTTGCCCCAAGTTATGCAAACCTTTTTATGGGGCAATGGGAGAAGGAGGCCATTTGGAACAACTGCCCATTTGGTGCAAACCTCGTGCTATGGCGGCGCTACATAGATGACGTTATTTTTATTTGGGATGGGGAACTGGATTTATTAGATCAATTCATTTTGTACCTTAATGACAATAACAGAAATTTGAAACTAATATGCCAATATGATAAAACCACCATTAACTTTTTGGATTTAAATATTAGTATTGTTGATGACCACATTCATACACAAACATTTTTTAAGCCTGTACAGGCCAACAATTATGTTATGGCCAACAGCCATCACAATCCGCAATGGATTAGGAATATTCCGAAAGGACAATTCATCCGATTTAGGCGCAACTGCTCCAGGTTGGAATCTTTTGTAGAGCAGGCGGATGAACTCAAAAATAAGTTTCTAGATCGGAATTATCCCTTAGACGAACTAGAGAATACTATCTCTTTAGTTCAAGATATGGACAGGAACAAACTCCTGGAATATAAGGACAAAGGGGACAGCCAGGGGAAAAATAATATTTCCTTTATAACACAATATAACGCTATGGCCCCCAAAATAAGGAATATTTTTGCCAAACATTGGCCTATATTGTTACAGGATGCAACTTTGTCACAGATACTAACACCACAGCCATCTATTGTTTTTAAGAAAGCTGGTAACTTTAGGAACAAACTGGCACCTAGTTACCCTTTAAACCAAGGTGAAATAAAAATGAACATCAATCAGGTTAAAAATGGGTTTAAACCATGCAGTAAATGTATAGCCTGTAAGTACAGCTGTTGTAGCACAGAATTCAAATCTAATGTCACCGCCAAAAACTACAAAATCATGTCACATATTTCATGTAAGTCGGAGTTTGTCATTTATATATTGCAGTGTCCTTGTGGCCTGCAATATGTGGGTCGCACTGGTCGTACGTTTCAAAGACGTATATATGAACATATCTACAACATCAAAAAGGGTTTAACATCACACAGTGTGTCCCACCACTTTTTGGTACATCATGGCAAAAATCCAAAGGGCCTTATCTGTCAACCTATTGAATTGTGTACACCCAATTGGAGAGGTGGTAATAACATTCAACACATCAATAGGAGGGAGGCCTTTTGGATCTATGAACTTAAGACTCTATCCCCATATAGGCTCAATATTGATTTTGAACTGGGCTCCTTTTTAGGTAGATGAAATGGCTCAAACAAACATTAGTTAAATGCAACCATTACTTAATGGATGACACCTTATCCATTTGACTCTGTACCAGCAGTAGCATACTAAGTGGCTTAAGCAGGTTTGTTTATCCTTTGGCCACAATTTGGCATTTTGGTATATATCAATGCCTATTATGATATTACATCTGGCCTCAATTTTGGGATATATGGTTATCAGTTGATATCTGAATGTTTTTAATGTTGTTTAATGTATTGTATGTGTATTATGTTGTTAGAGACGTAGTGCTTTGATATTAATGACATGCAGGCTATACAGCCTAATTGGGCAATTAATTTTTAATTGGTTAGGGTATATGTACATGTCATTTAGTGTCAGTCTTTGTAGCCCCTGAGGAAGTGGAGTAACATCCACGAAACGCGTAGGGCAGGTGACACAGTCACTTTGAGCTTGGTATTGGACTTTTTGGGACACTTGGTCACATTTGAGCCCCATTGCAGCCGTTAGTTCTTGGCATACAGGACGCTTGTACTGTCCCTTTAAGGGCACGTGCACACTCGCGTGCAGGCACGCTGAGACAGCCTGTGTAACTGGAGGAGGAAGTGAGGAGAGCAGCCTCACGTGGAGGAGAGCTGTGAGCCCCACAAGCAGGCTTCCAACACTGCCACTGTTCCTGTTAACCCCTGGAGGGAGAGTCAGCACGAAAGTCACGGTGCAGCAGGAATTACATCTCTGCAAAGACATCAGCAGCAGCCGGAAGACTCTTTGTTGCATTGCCTGTATTTGCCTTGCTGCTTGTAAGTAGGGCTCTGATTTTTCACATCTGGATGACCAGCGGTGTTCTCATTTGTCCAAACCAATTTATGGCATAGTTCTTTTTATTTAATAAATTAGTTTTTATAGTCACTAGGAGTCTCTATGTTATATGTGCAGTGTGTGTATTAGTGTAGACCTGTTTTAACCCTACAGTGTTGCACTATGATCTGTGTCTGTTTGTGTTTTTTCCCCTATATGGCCTGTCAAGCAAGTGTGCTGATCCCCTGAGGAGTACAGGATTATCCAATGAACTTTTGGCGCCAGGTTTTTCTTTGTTTTCAACGGCGGCGGTTTGACATTGAAAGTCTATGGTGGCGAAGCAAGTTGTTTTCAATGGGGATTTAGTGAAAAACCGTGATTTAATTTACAGCGGAGTTTTGTGTATTAAAATGTGAAACGGTTTTAAGTGTATTTGTGTATCTCCGGTTCCCCAGGTCGTAGTAAGTCGCAAATTTGACCATAGGGTGTCCTAGTTCCGGCATTGAGAACTGGGAAGTGTGGACCTGCTGGACCCAAAGGAACCGGATATTTTAATATGTTCATGTTTTATCCAACATACTGTATTTCAAGGTATGGGTAAAACCCAGAGGAAATTCCTTTGCATACCAAGGTAGCATATGCCCAGAAAGGCGACCCAATGTCTAGGGCTTGAGTATGTTTCAAAGGATTTTGTCACCTCCACTGTTTGTATGAGGGCGGAGATTACTCAAACCAGAGCAGTCTTCAAGTGTTCCATTTCACACCTCACAACAAAGGGTTTCCTGCCAGATATTCCGTGGGGTACACTGGCTGGCATTCCTGATGCAAATGGGGGATGACAGAAATGAGACCCCAGAGTGCTACTGCGCATGTACCAACTAGCAGGGGGGCAGGGATCAAAATGTGTTCCCATGTTAGTGAGTGGCTGGAGGTAATTGAAAACCAATCACCTGTACTTAAGGTTAAGGATAGGACCACAAAAGGTATATAATCTGTGGTCAACCCTTTATCCTTTGTCTGTTCTATACCATCTTGATTGCTGAGAGAAACGCTATGCACTGTCTTCCTGCCAGAGGTCTTTCATGTCTTTGGTGTCTAGATGACTATGAAGAGTGCTGTATGAACTGCCAGTCCAGATATGACTGCTTCATCATTTCCATTTTAAGTAAGTGTTTTTATTTTGCCTGTTATTTGTACATTTTGTGTGTTCACCTTTATCAAGGAATAAATTATATTTTATCATATCTAAGTCTCGTCCCAGTTCAGACCCAGTTATAAATATATATTATCTTTTATATATTTATGTGTGTAACATACAGCCTGCCACAAAGTCACCGTGACAGGCTTCCACAGTGTCGGCATCAGAACCCACCACTACACACATACCTTCAATCAGCCCAGGGACTGACATGACATAGGCTGAAGTATAATTGCAGGATCTTTATTCACAACATACATCATTCAGCTTAGCAGCATACTTTTCTGCATATGCCCCAGGACTTCTGGATGGTGCTTTACTTCCACTGCTCCAGGTGGTCTTGACTAGCCAGCCAAGTGAACAGGCTTACCCTGCAATGTGGAAGACTCATAGTTCCCACCATCTCTTCTCCCTCCTTCACCCTAGCCAGGGATCAGGCAGGGACTCTTCCTTCTTCCACCTACTCACTCCAGGAGGAGCTGGGAGGAACACAACCTCACCCTCTCAAGGCTGAGGGGAAGTCTCTCTAGCTTTAACCTACTCCCCTTAGAAACTTCCAGAAGGGGCGGCTCATGGACTGTACCCACCTACAAGGGGCTGTACACAGGCCATAAGTCACCACAGACCTTCTTTCATTTTATGGGGAAGCAGGAAGACGGGTCAAGGGCCCACAGATTAAGCTGCTAATGCCTGGATCTTAACAGGACTTACATAGCAGATACACTATGTGGGGAGAAAGAGGTAATACTGGACACACCCTGTTACCTACATATATATTATGTGATAACGTTTGGGGTATCTCAGAGCTTGTTGGGTATCCAAAGTACAAGCATGTTAACCTGTAATCAGTAAATAAGACTATAAAATTCATTAAAGACTAATTGTGTATATGTGTGACTTTTAATCTGATCAGCAGCAGCTATATCTGCTGCAGATATATCTGCAACATAGCAATTACTATATATGAAAATACTTTTACACATTACATTTGTTTTTACTATGCTAATACATACTATGTGAATGCAGATATTTATGAAGGGGTGTGTAATAGTGTTTATGTAGACTCACATGAAGTGTATGTACTAATTCCCCATACATTGCAACCACATTTGTTAAGATGTCATGAATTAATAGATGATGCAAGCTGAATAACAAGTATTTAACAGTAATGATAGTGTACTTTTCATTATTATTTTGCCACGTCAAGTGAAAATAATAAAATACAAAATATACTGTGACAAGCGCTATACCTAAATTAAAACTATGCAGTGCATATGTGAATTAATTAGTGCAGTGCACAACTAAAGCACCCTGGTAATCTACTGAGGAATATCCCAAAATAAACCTCAAAACAAGAATATAAATACAAAAATAGACATAAACCTGGCGCATGTGTAAATACAGTGAATAATTGTGAAATGATATTAAAGTCCAAATATACAGACTATTGTTCCCAATCCTGAGTGATCATCTGGTGATAGATGGTATCAAAATCACAGTTCACAGAGCAAAGAGTAAACAGTCCTCCTCACGATATATTCAACCTGCAGATGTATGACATAAAGCAGAGAAACAGGACATTGCGCAGTATATCTAGTTGCCAAATGTGCCCTTATGATCAAAGGTCAATGAGATGCCTACTTACTAGAAGTAGATAGGATGCATGCAGGGGAGAGAATCTGTACTTGGAGCCTTCTGAGTCCCGGTCGCCTCTGGTATAACACGAACCCCTCGTGGTATCCTCCGCTTCCGTGGACGTCCGGCAGGTCTCCCTTTCAGGAACGTAGTTTCCTGGATCAGCTTCAGGATTCCTTCTGCCTCTTATTTCCTCCAGTGGGGACAAAAGAGGGCAAAGGATTGCGCAGTAATAAAAAACTTTAATGACACCTACCTAAAACAAATAAAATACTCACAAAAGATGGTGAGTGTAAAAACAAAGAAGTGCCCGACCCAGCACAACCCAAACGCCGCACTCAGTCTTTGAATGTCCTCATCGGTGCCGCGTGTACCTCGCGGGATTCCGGCGCGGTTTGGATGACGTCACCGTCTCCTCTTCAATGACTAGCAGCTTGAGTGTGTAGGGCAGTACCTCTTAGGCTCCTCCCTACGCGTTTCGTGACGGGGAACGTCACTTCGTCAGGGGGAGGTGGAGCCTCATCAATCCCGTGTGCAATATATAGCCCCAGTTTAACCCCTAGTATACAGGAGCCACTTTGGGCCAAAAATGACAGGGTGATTCCACTTGCTGATAATTACCATCAGATGGGTATGAGCTTAATCACCTCTGAAGCGACTCCCTGACTCAATTAGGATTCATGGGATCACTTGATGCAAATACAGTAAAAATGTATAAAAACATGTATAAAGACATATAAAATTACATTGGATGAGAAAATAAATGATTAGTTCCAGTGCATCAAAGGAATGATGCGAAATCAAAATCGATGTTTAACCCTTTAGGGGAGAGGGTCTTGAGAGTATAGATCCAGAAGGTTTCTTGCTTTGAAACCCTCTGTCATCTATCACCCCCTCTGATACCCACCTTGGGGCAATCTATGCCGATACATGTGAGCCCCTCTGGTGATTGATTATGGTGCAATTTAAAATGGTTGGAAACACTGTGTGTTTCCAAGCCATTTTTAATATTGTACACATGTTCGGCAAATCTTCGTTTCAGTGGTCTCCCCGTCCTGCCCACATATTGTAATTTACAGGGACATTCTAAAAGGTAAACACAGAAATTAGATTTGCAATTAATAAATGAACGGATTTCAAAACTTATACCGGTTACATTGGATTTGAATTCTTTACATTTTGATCCATAACTACAACCAATGAACTTCTTACAGGGGAAATAACCTTTAAGTTCTTTTAACCACATTGTTTGTCCCAATCCTTGATGTTTCCTAGGGCCACTAGGGGCCAGCTGGGATTTTAAGTTTTGAGCTTTTTTATACACAATTTGCGGTTTGTCAGGTAATATGGATTGTAGAATAGGATCTCTTTGTAGGATCCCCCAGTGTTTATTAAACACTTTGGATATCTCCCTAGACATACCGTTAAATTGTGTGATGAAAGGGAGAAATACTTTATTTGCATTGGCAGCTACTTTTTTTAACCGGATGGATCAAGGAAGCCCTTTCTATGTTGTTAGCTTGCTCAATAGCATTTTAACAACTTTCCCATTGTATTTCCTATCTTTAAACTTATTGCCCATGTCCTCAATTTGTTCCTTATACACTTCCAATTGTGAACAGTTTCTTTTTACCCTAAGTGCTTGTCCTTTTGGGATATTTTTTAACCAATGGGGATGGTGGTGGCTGGATGCCAAGACATAGGAGTTGGCATTCACCTCTTTGTAATAAGTTTTTTTATGTATCTCATTATTAGTAGCAGTGTAGAGAGTTAAATCCAGGAAGTTTATAGACTGTGGACTAGTACTAAACGTAAATTGTATATTATAGTCGTTTGTATTGAGATGTTCTTTGAAGGCCTCTAAATCTTCTTTAGTGCCCTTCCAGACGCATAGCACATCATCGATGTAGCGTTTCCAGAGTACCAGGTTTGCACCATATGGGTTGTGGTTTAGGATGTAATTTTCTTCCCACATGCCCATAAAAATGTTAGCATAACTTGGTGCAAACCTGGTACCCATCGCGGTGCCACACGTCTGGAGGTAATAGCAGCCGTCATGAGAGAAATAATTGTGGGTGAGTATATACCTGATGGCCTCTATAATGAATATTTTAACTGAAGATTCCATGTTGGTATCTTTATTCAAAACCCACTCTATGGCCTTCAGACCCATTTCATGGTCTATAATATTATTCCAACCATTTTAAATTGCACCATAATCAATCACCAGAGGGGCTCACATGTATCGGCATAGATTGCCCCAAGGTGGGTATCAGAGGGGGTGATAGATTACAGAGGGTTTCACAGGAAGAAACCTTCTGGATCTATACTCTCAAGACCCTCTCCCCTAAAGGGTTAAACATCGATTTTGATTTCGCATCATTCCTTTGATGCACTGGAAATAATCATTTATTTTCTCATCCAATGTAATTTTATATGTCTTTATATACTGTACATGTTTTTATACATTTTTACTGTATTTGCATCAAGTGATCCCATGAATCCTAATTGAGTCAGGGAGTCGCTTCAGAGGTGATTAAGCTCATACCCATCTGATGGTAATTATCAGCAAGTGGAATCACCCTGTCATTTTTGACCCAAAGTGGCTCCTGTATACGAGGGGTTAAACTGGGGCTATATATTGCACACGGGATTGATGAAGCTCCACCTCCCCCTGACGAAGTGATGTTCCCCGTCACGAAACGCGTAGGGAGGAGCCTAAGAGGTACTGCCCCACACACTCAAGCTGCTAGTCATTGAAGAGGAGACGGTGACGTCATCCAAACCGCGCCGGAATCCCGCGAGGTACACGCGGCACCGAGGAGGACATTCAAAGACTGAGTGCGGCGTTTGGGTTGTGCTGGGTCGGGCACTTCTTTGTTTTTATTTGTTTTAGATAGGCGTCATTAAATTTTTTTATTATTGCGCAATCCTTTGCCCTCTTTTGTCCCCACTGGAGGAAATAAGAGGCTGAAGGAATCCTGAAGCTGATCCAGGAAACTACGTTCCTTAAAGGGAGACCTGCCTGACGTCCACGGAAGCAGAGGATACCACGAGGGGTTCGTGTTATACCAGAGGCGACCGGGACTCAGAAGGCTCCAAGTACAGATTCTCTCCCCTGCATGCATCCTATCTACTTCTAGTAAGTAGGCATCTCATTAACCTTTGATCATAAGGGCACATTTGGCAACTAGATATACTGCACAATGTCCTGTTTCTCTGCTTTATGTCATACATCTGCAGGTTGAATATATCGTGAGGAGGAATGTTTACTCTTTGCTCTGTGAACTGTCAAGTGAAAATGTTTACTCCTGTAAATGTACTGACCTGAGGGAAACGGGTGGTCATCACCCCGATATCCTGATCCCCAGGCAAGCCATCAACCAAAACAGGCTCAACGATTTAAGTGACCATCTCTGTCAGCCTTGAATTGGGGTTGGAAGGTCTTCCTCCAGTGCGTGCTGCATGTAAACGGATCTGATTCCTTTTCAACTTCACATTTCGCTTGATATCTACAAAACGTTTCCACCAATTTTTATATGTTCTGACTTCATTTCCACAAGCCAACATTGACACTTCAACCTCATTCCACAAATCCTTTTTGACCCGGCTTGGGGCCTCATGCAGTAAGCAGTGATAAGCCACTTATCTCCAGCTTCTTGCCAAAAAAACCTACAGCGATTCAGTAAACCCCGATAAGCTGATGATAAGAGCAAAAATCACTGGGGATTTTTGCCGAAAAGAAAAATCGGCAGACACGCGGCGATAAGCCATTTTTCAGCACTGATCACCAGTTTGTCAAACACGCTCAATTCTATAAGCCATGATCAGCTTATCGCAGCTGATCGCAACTTTAGAATTGTGATTTTTTCTCCAAATCGCCCACCACAAAAAGTTGGAAGAAGGTGGGGAGAAGCTGCGGATGAGCAGCGAGACGGCACTTATTAAATGAAATGCATGTTTCCTGCATCGGATTGATGCCGGGATCACCAGAGCTGATACCCATAAATGTCAGCATCGGAGACTCCCGGCATGAATCAGATGCATGAAAAATGCATTTACAGGCAACTTCATTACCTTAGCGGCTAACCACTAAGGCAATGAAGGGGTTAACCACCCGTGCCATGCTTATTGTGGATAGTGGGTTTGGGTGAAGGTGGTATTTGGCCCATGGTGGGTGTTTAGGTCTTGTAGGAAGGTTGCGGGTGGACTTAACCCCTTCATTATCTTAGCAGTTAATACCACTAAGGTAATGAAGGGGTTAACCCCACCCGCTACCCACCTGGCAGGCCTAAACACCCATCCATGGGGCTACTACCCCCTTCACCCACCCCCTCTATCCACAATTTAAAAAAGACACACACACAACAACCACACTATCCTCCCCCAATAAACCATTACATTATCTAATAAACACCAAAACACATTCCACCCCTGTGCCCGCACATATTGTAAAACCATGATTTATTTTTTTACACACAGGCCTGCGTGGGTCCCAGGGTCATCCTGATGGTTGTCCACAGACCCAACAGTGCACCCCGGGGGTACCCACGGGTGCCTGGAGCCTTCAGATTGTCCCACCTAGGGTCCGTGGGCCTCCAGGTGGCCCGTGGGTGTCCGTGGACCCTAATTGGGTCCAAGGGTGGTCCCCGCGGATGTCTGGGGGTTCCCGTATCATCTCCATGGGTGTCTTGGGGGCCCTCGGGTAGTCCCCGTGGGTCCCTGGGCTCCCACAGCTGTGGGGCCCCTGGTTATTCCCCGCAGGTGTCCCCATGGGTCCTCAGGTGGTCCCCATGGGTGCCTGGGAGTCCTCAGGTGGCCCCTGTGGGTGTTCGGGGGTCTTTGTGTGATCCCTGTGGGTCCCCGCTGGTCTGCGGTAACAATCCTGTATTTAAAAAAATGTTATGTGTGTTATTTGGGTCTGTTTATTCATTCACAATTTCTTGCTATAGTGGGAAATCAAGCTCATATTATATGACCATGATGTACTCACTCTACCAATGAATGGGTGAAGGATGGCTATAGTGGGTCCGAGGTGGGTGGTTAGGCCTCCCGGGTGGGTAGCGGGGCAGGGTGGGTTAACCCCTTAATTACTATAGCGGTTATTAACCGCTAGGGTGATTAAGGGGCTAGATTTTATTTTGCTATGTATTCTTGCTGACATCGAGGACATGGCCCTGGAGTATACTGATGAGGACACCCTTAACATTGCCAGGGGTAAGTAGAATGGTATTATTTACTTTATTTATGCTGCATGGCTAATATTGTGTTTAATAATGGGCAAATAATCTATTATCCATATCTGTATGTGTTTTTTGGGGGGTGGCTGTAAGATTTAAATCAGGGGTGGGGAACGTCAGGCCCGAGGGCCATATAAGGCCCTCAAAATCATTTAGTCTGGCCCTGCTAAGGCAACTGCTATAACCAGGGTCGCGCTAATTTTTTTAAAAATGGCCGCCGCGTGCCCGATCGGGAGGAGGTGGTGTGAGGCGCCGGCAGCCCTATACGATCCCCAGCAGCCACCGTACTAACCCCAGCAATCCTCCAGCAGCCACCGTACTTTCCCCGCAGCAGTCCCCGTAGCATTCCCGGTGTGCCTGCCGTGTGCCTGCCTGTCTCTGTCTGTATGGCCCGCGAAAGATGTTATAAATATCCAAATGGCCCTTGGCAAAAAAAAGGTTCCCCACCCCTGATTTAAATGTAGGTCATGTTTTTTTATTTTAAATACAGGATTGTTACCGCAGGCCAGAGAGGACTCACATGGACCACCCGAGGACCACCGGACGCCCACGGGGTCCACCTGAAGACCCACGGGGGACACCTGCGGGGATGAACTGTGAGCCCCTCCAGCTGTGGGGGCCCGGAGACCCAGAGGGACCACCAGAGGACCTCCAGACACCCGTGGGAACAACCGAGGGCACCCAGACACCCGTGGGAACCAACTGAGGGCACCCAGACACCCATGAGGATGACCCGAGGACCACCATACACCCGCTGGGACCACCCATGGACCCCATTTTGGCCCACGGACACCTACGGGGACCACCTGAAGGCCCACGGAAGCCGCGGGGACCACCCGAAAGTCCCCAGACACCTGTGGGTAGCCGCAGGGTGCACTGTGGGGCCTCCGGACACCCGTTGGGACCACCCAGGGACCCCTGCCGCCCTGGGGTATTAATTATGTGTGAAAAAAATAAATCATGGTTTTACAGTATGTGGGGGCAAAGGGAGTGGGTTGTGTATTGGTGTTTATAAGATATTGAAATGGTTTATTGGGGGCCTAGGAGGTGGGTAGTGGGGTTGTTGTGTGTGTGTCTTTTTTTAATTGTGGGTAGCGAGGGTGGGTGAATAGGGTAGTAGATCCAAGGATGGGTGTTTAGGCCTACCTGGTGGTTAGCGGTTGTGACAAGGTGATAGTGTAAAGAAGGCGCTGAAACAATTCTAGTGTTCACCGGTCTATAAGTGAATAATTAATAATGTATAAAAATACTTATAATAACTTAAGTACATACAATATAAGTGACTAATTATAGTGAAAAAAACATATATAAATAGTTGTAACCCCTGCTCAAACCCTCTGGAAGGGACTGTCTTCACTGGTCCCAGATGATCGATATAAGTTCTCACAACCCAGGGGGAGTATGAAGGAAAAAACAACAAAAAACACAAACTAAGTGCAGACTGTAAACTTCAATTTAGCAGTATGTGAGGAAACTTGGCTCTTCTGTAAAGCCTACTCACAGGATGGCAGATAATTAAGGGCAATAACTGGATCTGGTGAATCTGTGATGTCGTCTGGATAGACAGGACAGCTCTCACACATAGGCATCAGGTAGATAGGAACATGGAAGAATAAAAAGAAATCTCCATGCTGCAGATCAGTATAAAAAGGATAACTTTATATTGTAGTTTAAAAATGTGCACTTACAATAATACAAACAATATCAAGCATTTAGCACTTATGCCAAGTGACTCAGGAGTGTCTGGATGTGGCCACTGCTCACCGCTCACCGCACCGCAGCTGCTTGTCCTCTCCACGCAGCAGTAATACTGGAATTGCCTCCAGGAACAGGCGTGACCGCCACACCTCCAAGGTAGCCCCTCTGTGCCCCGAGAAGGCAGGCTCGATCACCTGACGAAGCCTATTGTCCTATTGGGCGAAACGCGTAGAGAGGACCCGCCCAGGAGACGTGTTGATTGGCCCTGCCAGCCGCCTGTCAAACTGCAGTACCGGAAGTGACGCGACGGAGTCCCGCGCAAACCGGAAGTGACGGATCGCCACGAAAATCAGACTGGAGGTGATTCACCAGGCATCCAGGGGACAGATACAGCAGCGCGGTGATCGAGCCTGCCTTCTCGGGGCACAGAGGGGCTACCTTGGAGGTGTGGCGGTCACGCCTGTTCATGGAGGCAATTCCAGTATTACTGCTGCGTGGAGAGGACAAGCAGCTGCGGTGCGGTGAGCGGTGAGCGGTGGCCACATCCAGACACTCCTGAGTCACTTGGCATAAGTGCTAAATGCTTGATATTGTTTGTATTATTGTAAGTGCACATTTTTAAACTACACTATAAAGTTATCCTTTTTATACTGATCTGCACCATGGAGATTTCTTTTTATTCTTCCATGTTCCTATCTACCTGATGCCTATGTGTGAGAGCTGTCCTGTCTATCCAGACGACATCACAGATTCACCAGATCCAGTTATTGCCCTTAATTATCTGCCATCCTGTGAGTAGGCTTTACAGAAGAGCCAAGTTTCCTCACATACTGCTAAATTGAAGTTTACAGTCCGCACTTAGTTTGTGTTTTTTGTTGTTTTTTTCCTTCATGCTCCCCCTGGGTTGTGAGAACCTATAGCGGGTGGGGTTAACACCTTCATTACCTTAACGGTATTAACTGCTAAGGTAATGAAGGGGCTAAGTCCACCCGCAACCCCCCTGCAAGGCCTAAATACCCACCAAGGGTCAAATACCACCTTCACCCACCCCAACTACCCACAATAAGCCTGGAACGGGTGTTTAACCCCTTCATTGCCTTAGCTGATATCTGCTAAGGTAAAGAAGCTACTTTAATTTAATTTTTATTAATAGTGTGTGGGAGCAGGGGGTCTCTTGAGCTGAACCATTTTGATTTCAGCCTCAGGGACCCCCTGCTTCCTGAGTTACAGGTCCTGGTATTTTAATCACCCGGTTACGTCACGTGGACCCTTTAAAAATGGTGGTGGTACCTGCACCCGGTGCCCCATACCAGGGCCTGTAACTTGGAAAGCAGGGGGTCCCTGAGCTGAACCTCTTTGATTTCAGGCTCAGGGACCCCCTAATTCCAGAGTTACATGCCCTGGTATGGGTCACCTGGTGCCGGTATAGCAGCCATTTTAAAGCGTCCGCATGAAATAACCATGGGACCGTGGGAATCCGGAGACTCCCTGCTCCTCTACAATATTATTAAAATTGAAATGAAAAAAAGAAAAAATTCCCAGAGAGATTTGCACAGGCAGAGACAGCTCTCTCTCTGCAGCAGATAGAACTCACTGGGTAAGGCCGTTTTGGAGGGAAGATCCTCTTGCCGCCAGCTACTCGCTCTGCTTCCAATGGAAGAAAACAAACAAAGCGCACAACACTCATCGTGAAAAATGTAATAAACTATGTTTATATATAAGGTGTTTCAAGGTTATGCGTACATCAAGGTAGATTAATCCCTGAAGAAGTGGCCTGTTGAGCTACGAACGCCGCGTAGGAGAGATACCATTCAACCTATATATTTTTAGTATTCATGTTCCAAGCTGTATTTTATTGCTGTCAAACGGTTTGCTGAACACCGAGTTGATTTCCTCTTCTGCGCATGTGCCGCGCTGTTGCCTGCCTCTGTGGTTGCCAAGTCTGAGGTCTGAATCATTACTGGCAGACGCTGTTACTCAAAGCAGAGCGGGCGCTCTGACGTCACAGAAGGGCCCGCGGGACCACGCCGTCACGCTGCCTGACTGATCGGGAAACACAGTGAGGTCTGCAGAGGAACCTGTGTACTACTTGCGAGCAAAGGACAACCACACCCCAGGATCCACTAAGCGCATTGACGCTATTTACAGGACATTGAGACTGTGGCAGAGTCATCAATTATCTGGCATTTCACCTACCTGTAGGTGGAAAGGAGAGTGAAGCTCTGGTGGTTCCTGGTTGCAGACGCTGGTAACTGCCACTCTGTGGCTCTATACTTGATTAATCTACCTTGATGTACGCATAACCTTGAAACACCTTATATATAAACATAGTTTATTAAATTTTTCACGATGAGTGTTGTGCTCTTTGTTTGTTTTTTTGTTACTAGATTCTAGGGTCTTGGGCTACTCCTTACACAGCAGCAGACACTCATCTACATTGGTATATATTTATTTACCTTTTCCACATGGTGGGGTGTGTTTTTTTGATTTAAATTGACATCACAATTAACACTTTGTAATAAGTATATATTTTAGTGCGCACGTATTTGTTTTTTCTATTTGTTCCAATGGAAGAGACTGCAGTTACTCTACCCACCACAACTACCCTTCCCACCACCACCACTCACCTGACTCTCATGCTCACTCACACGCACACGCACACTCACACGCTTATTCACATGCCCACTTCCACTAATCTCGCCCATACCAACCTGTTCCTAAACCACTCACAAATAACAAAGAAATAAAATAAATGATGCATTGTTACGCTGGTGCTGCCCGCAGACCAGACCCGTCCCCTGTGCTGAGGTGGGACGTAGGGATACACGCACCCGCAGCAAAGGGAGCGCGTCCGGAGTGTGGTGTTAGTGTTGCCAGGCCAGGTATAGTAAGGAAGACAATACTTGCCGGTACCGGTAGTAGAGGAAGAGTAGTTATTCCTGTTGCCAAGATCAGGGATTGGAGAGTTGCGGATGGTCGAAGGTATAAGCCGTGTTACAGGGATGCCAAAAGTCACGAAGTCCAAGTAGAGCCGAAGTCGAGAGCCAGAGGGGGTAGTCGTCCAATCCGCGTCAATACCTGAGGAGTTCTGAGAGAGTAGTCAAATGCTTCCATACAGAACTATGTCGAGCGACGAGTGATGGGAAGCACAGGCATAATAAAGCTGGGCAGGCCAATGGGAAAAGGGGGCAGGCCTGGAGGACTGCAAGGAGTCCTCCCTGATAGGAGGGAGGTGTTACAGCCCAGCTGAGTGTAGTCATTGATTTGCATGGAACTGTGTGATGCTTGGGGGCGACGCCTCACTGCAGGAGCAGTGGTTAAAAGTGCTCTGTTTGGCGTGTGCTCTGTAAGCTGGGAATGCATGCACATAACGTCTGGGGCTGGCGTGCGTGTAGGTGTGCGTGCAGAAGGGCGTGGGCGCGCCCGGCGCTGAGCAGAGGAATCGCCGAGGGGAGTGATCCCACGACGGCGGCAGGGGCGAGGAGCCGTGGAGGCCGGTAAGGCAGGTTTGTTTTGTGTGTCCAGGGGCTCCCTGCGGAGAGGGAGTGGTTTGTGTGGGAAGCGAGGAGAACGCCGATTCCTGACAGTACCCCCCTCTTCAGGAACGGCCTCAGGACGGTCCAAGAACGGTTTCTCTGGAAACTTTTTCCTGAAGGATTTAAGAAGGGCCGGGCATGAATGTCCTTTGAAGGTACCCAGGATCTCTCTTCAGGGCCAAAGCCCTTCCACTGCACCAAGAACTGGAGCTGACCCCTGGATAGGCGAGAATCCAAAAGAGAGTGAACTTCGTATTCCTCGTTATTTTGTACCGTAATGGGATCCGGTTTATGAGTCTGATCTGGAAAGAAGTGACTGGAGATAAATGGTTTTAAGAGGGACACATGAAAGACATTGGGAATCTTCATACTGGGTGGTAGTTGGAGCCGGAATGCCACAGGATTGATTTGTTCACAAATAGGGAAGGGTCCCAGGAACTTAGGTGCCAGTTTAGGAGATGGTACCTTGAGGGGGATATTCCTAGAGGAGAGCCATACCAAATCCCCTGGTTTGTAACTGGGCGCCGAACGACGACGACCGGCCTGTAATTTTCGATGTGCGGGAGGAGTTGAGAAGGGTAGACTGAATCCTGGACCATGCGGTTTGGGGGGAAGAAATACATTCATTTACGGCTGGTACTCCAGAAGGAATGTTGGGGATGGGAAGATAGGGAGGGTGGAACCCATAATTTATAAAGAAGGGTGACTCCCGGGTGAACTCATTTTTTGCACAATTGACGGCATACTCTGCCCAAGAGAGGAGTTGAGCCCAATCATCCTGAAAATCGGATATAAAACATCTCAGGTACTTCTCCAGGGATTGATTGATTCTCTCCGTTTGTCCATTGGACTGAGGATGATAGGTGGAAGAGAAGGAAGAAGAGATGCCCAATCTCTTCGTGAAAGCTCTCCAAAATTTGGATACGAACTGAGAACCTCTGTCAGAAACAATGGACGAAGGGATCCCATGAATCCGGAAAATCTGCTCCGTAAAGATATCAGCAAGGGCGGGGGAGGTGGGTAATCCTTTAAGTGGAATGAAATGGGACATCTTCGAGAACCTGTCCACGACCACCAAGATAGTGTTCATTCCTCTGGACCTGGGCAACTCCACGATGAAGTTCATAGAAATGTGGGACCAGGGGCGGTCGGGAACTGGAAGGGGTAACAGAAAACCCTTAGTCTTTTGACGGAGAGTCTTGCTTTGAGCGCACGTGGGGCATGCGCGGGTAAACTCCAGAATATCTTGAGACATCCTTGGCCACCAGAAATTCCGACGAATGAGATCAGTAGTCTTCTTAAAACCTGGATGACCTGCAGATTTAGAGGAGTGACCCCAAGACAGGACCTCTGGAACAAATTTGGATGGTACAAAGAGTTTGTTGTCGGGAACGACCAAGTCCTTGGGAATGCATCTCTGAGAGTGCAAAATCTTGTCAAGATTCTTGAAAGTAGACGTGGCGAGAATCCTCTCATGTGGAAGGATAGTTTCCAACGATTCCTCTGGCCTCTCTTCAGAAGAATGTATACGGAAGAGTGCGTCTGCCTTTACGTTCTTGGTCCCGGGGATATAGGACAGGTGAAAATCGAATCGAGAAAAAAAAAGAGCCCAACGAGCCTGTCGTGGACCAAGGCGTCGAGCGTTCTCTATGTAAAGAAGATTCTTGTGGTCCGTGAGAATAGTAAACCGCTCTTTTGACCCCTCCAGCAGGTGTTTCCACTCTTGAAGAGCCATCTTCATGGCCAGAAGTTCCCTGTTACCCACGTCATAGTTCCTCTCGGCAGACGAGAATTTCTTGGAAAAATATGCACAGGGATGTAACTTATCTTGGGGCGTGGGTCTCTGGGAGAGAACGGCACCAGCGCCGCAATCAGAAGCGTCGACCTCCAGGACGAAGGGAAGTTCGATGTTTGGATGACGGAGAATAGGTGCGGATATAAAGGCTTCCTTGAGTGTTTCGAAGGCGGAGATGGCCTTGGATGACCAAGCAGAAGGATCAGCTCCCTTTTGTAAGGAATCCGCTCCGCGGTTTACGGTTTGCCTTACCTTGCGGACTGTGCAGTCCTGGAACACTTCTCCTGTTATTTACTGCAGCCTGGATTCACTCACCAAAGCAATACTTCCACACACTCCCTCTGGTATCTACTGCAGCAGTGCAACCTATCACTGCAATCCAGCCTTGTATTCACTCATTGGAGCAGTACCTTCACACCCCCCTCCGGGGATTGGCCCGCTGGCCTTTAAGTACTGCTTTCCCACAATGCTCCCCGCCGAGCATAGTCCTTTCCGGATGTCACCACTGTTCTGCCACAAGCTCCCACTTGTTCTTCTGTGCTGAAGCGGAGGTTTCCCCTGCGTCCTTCAGCTTCCTTTCTCCTGTGCTGAAGCGGAGGTTTCCCCTGCGTCCTTCAGCTTCCTTTCTCCTGTGCTGAAGCGGAGGTTTCCCCTGCGTCCTTCAGCTTCCTGTTCTCCTGTGCTGAAGCGGAGGTTTCCCCTGCGTCTTCAGCCTCCTGGTTTCCTGCACTGTAGCGGAGGTTTCCCCTGCGTCTTCAGCCTTCTGGTTTCCTGCACTGAAGCGGAGGTTTCCCTGTGTATCTTCAGCTACCTGGTTCCTGGGGCCTGCTGCTCTTTCCCTAATCCAGAGAGGCCGTGTCCTGGTTCCTGCGCTGAAACGGAGGATTCCCCAGCCCGCTCAGGACTCTTGCGCTGTAGCACTGGTTTACCCATACACCTAGGCGGTGTTCTACTCTGGTCTGCCTACCACCTCCTGAGACCAGTACCATGGGCCATGGTTGCCGCACGCGCAGAGGCCACCCCCGCGCTCCTAAGCTGAAGCGGGGCTTTCCTGACTACCTGTTGCCGAACTCCTGCTTGAACAATGTTTATCCTGATGTCTCCTGTCCTGACCCTGGCTTGTACAACGACGATGCTGTCTCCTCCTATCCTGATCCTGCTACGTACGACTACGAACTGCGCAATCCGGATCAGCCTGCGCGGTCTAAGGTCGGTGCTTTTACAACCCTACCTCAGCCACGCGTTCCGACCCAGGTTTGTGGCAAGCACAACCGTGACACTTTTTTGGTGAGCACAGTGAGGGGTGCCACAATGGTGGAAAACTCCATATAAACTTACGATAGTAATTAGCGAACCCTAAAAAACGTTGTATGGCCTTGAGAGAGTTGGGTCTTGGCCATTCAGTGACTGCTTGAAGTTTATCGGAGTCCATCATAAACCCCTCATCGGAAATTATATACCCCAGGAACGGAGAAGAGGTCTGATGAAAAGTGCACTTCTCCAGTTTGGCGTACAAATGGTGTTCACGGAGACGGGAAAGGACGTAGGAGGTGTGGCGTATATGGTCCTGGAGATCTTTGGAAAAAATCAGGATATCATCCAAGTATACAATAACAAAAATATTGAGTACCTTACAAAAGACGTCGTTGATGAAATCCTGGAAGACAGCGGGAGCATTACATAAGCCGAAAGGCATTACCAGATATTCGTAGTGTCCACTACGCATGTTGAAGGCCGTCTTCCATTCATCCCCCTTCCTGATGCGCACCGGGTTATAGGCTCCACGTAGATCCAACTTGGAAAAAATCTTGGCCCCCTGTAATTTATCGAACAGTTCGGTAATAAGGGGAAGGGGGTAACGATTTTTAATAGTGATGTGGTTTAAACCCCTGTAGTCGATGCAAGGCCTCAACGACCCGTCCTTTTTCTTGTCGAAGAAAAACCCAGCCCCTGCTGGGGAATTGGAGTGACGAATAAAGCCTTTCTTGAGATTCTCCTGGATATATTCATCCATAGCGTGAGATTCTGGTAACGACAAGGGGTAGGTCTTGGACTTGGGTAGGGAGTAACCTG
Source organism: Ascaphus truei (assembly GCF_040206685.1). Classification (NCBI taxonomy): domain Eukaryota; kingdom Metazoa; phylum Chordata; class Amphibia; order Anura; family Ascaphidae; genus Ascaphus; species Ascaphus truei. The sequence goes on along the minus strand of NC_134483.1, from coordinate 470,798,024 downwards.
GAACTAGATCGATCGGACAATCGTAAGTCCTGTGTGGCGGCAAGAGGTCTGACTGTACCTTATTGAAAACGTCCCGGAATTGATGGTAAACGGAAGGTAGAATAACTTCGGGAACAGAGGTATTGGCCAGCAGTTGATGAGTCTCGTCTGACCTCGGCCTCCAGGAAATGGGAGCAGAGGAAGTCCAGTCAATGAGAGGATTGTTAAGCTGTAGCCAAGGAAGGCCAAGGGTGATGGGTATCCCAGGAGCATGAATGGCATTGAGAACTAAGATCTCCTTGTGCAGATGTGAGGACAGAAGCAAGGGAGATGTCTCTAAGGAGATGTGGGCCGGGGTAAGAGGACATCCATCGATACCGCGAGTGCGATGGGAACCTTCTTTCTCACGAGTGGTATGCGGTTTAACCTGGCGAATTCAAGATCCACGAAGTTTCCTCCAGCTCCTGAGTCAATGAAAGCGGCGGTAGAAGTCTTGAACTTATCGCCTGAAAGGGAGACTGGAATTGTACGTTTCTTAGGGAGTTCACCTTTAGAAAGGGGACGTGGAGACATTACACCCAGAGAGAGCCCCTCTGTACTCACTGGGTTTTCCCGTTTCCCGGACGCAGTGGACACTCCCGAACCAGATGTTCCATGGATCCGCAGTAGAAACACAATCCCCCGACATGGCGGAACTGCCGTATCGGTGTGCGGATGCGTTGTACCCCCAATTGCATTGGCTCTGGCAACTCCAGTGCAGGAGTGTTGCTGGGAGTACTGGAGAATGGAACTTGAAAGTTATGGACACGAGTGCGCTGGTGCTCAGAGCGGCGTACCTGGATACGTTGATCCACTCGGACAGCCAAATCAATGAGGACCTCCAATTGATCCGGCCTGGATTGGCGAGAGAGTTCATCCTTGATGGGATCTGCCAGGCCTTGCCAGAACACGGAGACGAGAGACTCTTGTCCCCAGTTAGTCTCAGCTGCTAGAGTCCGGAATTCCACAGCATTCTGCGTCACCATTCGCCGTCCCTGAGTGATCTGGAGGAGAGAAACAGATGCCATCTCCCGACGAGCGGAAGAATCGAATACTTGTTGAAACTCGGCTTTAAATGCCGGGTAATCTTGGGTAAGGTCAGAACGTCGCTCCCAAACCGGGGAAGCCCAATCCAGGGCGCTGCCAGTGAGGAGGTTATAAATGTAGGCTACCTTCTTGCGATCAGTATTGTAGAGATGGGGGGCCATTTCAAACTGCACCTCACACTGGTTTAGGAAACCCCTACAATCTTGCGGTTCACCTTACATCTGAGCTGCTAACTGCGCTTGCGGAGTGGGGGCTTACATCTGGCGGGGTCGCGGTCAGTACCCTGTCTGAGAGTACTGCGACCTGGCGTGTAAGTGACACAATTTGATCCGCCATGGCCTGGTTTTGCTGAAGCAGATTGGAGAGAAACTGTTGAAGTTCGGTCTGGTCTGCGTCTTGTGGGCTCGACATAATGTTACGCCGGTGCTGCCCGCAGACGAGACCCGTCCCCTGTGCTGAGGTGGGACGTAGGGATACACGCACCCGCAGCAAAGGGAGCGCGTCCGGAGTGTGGTGTTAGTGTTGCCAGGCCAGGTATAGTAAGGAAGACAATACTTGCCGGTACCGGTAGTAGAGGAAGAGTAGTTATTGCCGTTGCCAAAATCAGGGATTGGAGAGTTGCGGATGGTCGAAGGTATAAGCCGTGTTACAGGGGTGCCAAAAGTCACGAAGTCCAAGTAGAGCCGAAGTCGAGAGCCAGAGGGGGTAGTCGTCCAATCCGCGCCAATACCTGAGGAGTCACTGAGAGTGTAGTCAAATGCTTCCATACAGAACTATGTCGAGCGACGAGTGATGGGAAGCACAGGCATAATAAAGCTGGGCAGGCCAGTGGGAAAAGGGGGCAGGCCTGGAGGACTGCAAGGAGTCCTCCCTGATAGGAGGGAGGTGTTACAGCCCAGCTGAGTGTAGTCATTGATTTGCATGGAACTGTGTGATGCTTGGGGGCGACGCCTCACTGCAGGAGCAGTAGTTAAAAGTGCTCTGTTTTGCGTGTGCTCTGTAAGCTGGGAATGCATGCACATAACGTCTGGGGCTGGCGTGCGTGTAGGTGTGCGTGCAGGAGGGCGTGGGCGCGCCCGGTGCTGAGCAGAGGAATCGCAGAGGAGAGTGATCCCGCAACGGCGGCAGGGGCGAGGAGCCGTGGAGGCCGATAAGGCAGGATTGTTTTGTGTGTCCAGGGGCTCCCTGCGGAGAGGGAGTGCTTTGTGTGGGAAGCGAGGAGAACGCCGATACATTGTATGGATTAAAATGTCTTTGCAACATTTTGTTGCATTTGTAAATGAGCTACTGTATTCAATCATTTGGTCTGTTAGGTCTGTCAGTCAAGGAAAAATACAGTACGACATTGCTACACCCCTATGCCCATAAGAATAAGATATGAGGAATAAACATACAGTACAAGGATAACATTTATTACTAGGCCTCTCCAATCATTGATAGCGAGAAGTGCACTGCTTTTAAAGCCAAAGTGGTTACTTTAAAATGATAAAAACAATACCTTGTAGAAATGATTTATTTGTGTGTGTGTGTAAAACTAAAAAATGATTTTTGTAAAGTACATTTGAAGTCAGATGTCTGAGGAAAGCAAGGTTAATGACACCTTAGACATGGATGCTGAATTCAATCTAAAAAAGAAAAACTGTCTGCAAGAATTCTGTAAGGTGATAATACAATAACAAGATGAATATCAAGTAATTTCTTTTCTGAAACATTCTATTGCTCCATTTAACCACTCCCTCTATCACTTGTTAACACAAATAAGGAAAAAGCCAACCACATTTTTTTCCTTGGTGCTGTACATAGTTGCTAGGATACACATTCAAATTATGCTCTTAAAAAACAGTTTACAAGAGAGCTCCTGTGTCTTAAATGCTTCATATACTTTACTGTAGTGTATAGCACCCTGAGAGTACAGATAAATTACAATCATTTTTTAATATATTACTCATCTTGTGACCAAGTTAAAAATCTTGGCTCACAGTGTCAGCCGCCTAATTTAGTACTTTTAAATAATGAATAACTATAAGATGTTTATAGGCTCCCCTTTAAACACTGGGATAAATAATGATATTTGAGAGCCAGTGTTGAATGCCATTTTTGTAACATCACTGTATGAATTTTTGCCTCTTTTATACAAGTATACATAATTCACAAGCGTATTAGAAATGTTAAGGAACAGGTTTTTGTTTTTGTAAGTATGAATTCTAGGGGCTTATTCACTAAACAGTGATAAAATCAGTGCATTTTCGCCCGACTATGGGGCCTATGCACTAAGCGCCGATAAGCCACTTATCGAGGCCTTTTCGCTAAAAAGGCCTACTGTGATTCAATAAGCCCCGATAAGTAACCAATATAAGTCCTTTTCATCATTTCTTTTCCTAGAAAAAAGCCACTTATCACCAGGTTTTAAAATTCTCGCAATTCTAGTAGCCCCGATTCGCTTATCGGGGCTAATCGCAGCTCTAGAATGGAGATTTCCTCTCAAAATCCTCCAGCCAGGAAAAGTTGGCAGGAAGGTGGGGAGATGCTGCCGAGAAGCAGCGAGAGAGGGACTTAGAAAACAATGCATTTTCCTGCATCAGATTGATGCCGGGGGTCTCCGGAGCTGATACCCATTAATATCAGCACCGGAGACCCCCAGCATAAATCCCATGCAATAAAAATGCATTTACAGACAACTTGATTACTTTAGCGGCTAAACGCTACGGCTTTGAACGTGTTAAGGAACAACAGCAGCTTTATTGGGGAGAGGGGATGAATTTAGGGGGTACTTGGCCCTTCACTCAAAGCCTCTGCCCCAATAAACATTACAATACTGTATGTACTAACCACCAATACACAAACCACCCACCACCTGTGCCCCCACATAAAAACATTTTTTATTTTTTTATACACAGGATTGATTCCAGAGGCCAGCGGGGTCCCTGCTGGCCAATGGTACCAATCCAGTTGCAAAAAAAATTATGTGGAATACATTGCAATAAATACACCTCCTCCCGCCCCCTCCCCCAACACCTATGGTACAGTAATGGGCAGATATGGATAATAGCTAATTTGCCCATTATAAAATCAAACCACTCAGCATAAATAAATAAAAGTAAATAAAACTTTCTACTTACCCCTGTCATCATGAAGGGCATCCTCATCTGCATACTGCAGGTACATGTCCTCCGTTGCCAGAAATAATAAAATAAATAATACAATGTAATGGCCTCTAACCCCTTAATTACCATAGCGGTTAATAACAGCTATAGTAACTAAGGGGTTGACTCTCATCCCCCGCGAAAGCCTAACCACCCAACAGGACCCACTATACCAATCCTGTACCCATTGATTGGCACAATGGTATATCATAGCCATATAATATGGGCATGATTGGACCCAATCTCACTCAATGGTCAACCTAATAAAAATAATTAAGGCCAAAAATACACAATAATCACATAGATAAAGAAGCACCTAAACACCCCGACAATAAAAGTACTAAATAGCATAATAGAACACATCACAAATAATTATCTATCACCAAAATAGCAAATGATGTTATTCCTAAACAATACCTTTAAATAAACAACTATCCAAGCAAACTATTAAATAAATAAAACCACTAGCCAACAAAACAAATAATTAATTTAGAACACTAGCCAACAAATCAATTAATGAATTTAAACCAGTAGCCAACAAAACTAATAAATAATTAAAAACACTAACCAATCCTAAAATGTACTAAAAACAAGCCATCCAAATTCTAAACATTTAATCCAAACAATAATCAGAAAAAGAAAAAATAACTGCCAATAGAAAACAAGCATAAGCCAAAAAATGCATTGACTATCATTGTATTTATCTGTAACCTAAAGGGGAACAGATTAATAAATTAGCAGTCAATGGGCACTGAAAAACATAAAAATAAAAAAATGCAATAAAATAACCTGTAAAAATAAAATTACATACATTCAGTATTTTTCTAACTTTTATAAGTGTTGACCCTCCGAATTCCGGAGTATTAGGAAGCTCTCGTACCGCGACGTCATCAAAGTCAATCCAATGCCACCTACCTTGTAGATCCGGAACAGGTAACAAAAATCTTCTTACTTTCTTATCTTCTACCACCTTCTTCTATCTTCTTCTGTCATTATTTATTTATTTTCTTTAATCGTCTATCTTCTTTTTTCATCTGTCTTTCCAACCCCATGGTAAATACCAACGGATGTTGTCCAGTCATTTTCTTCCTGTTAAATGAGACGTTCAGGTCTTATATATAGCCTGTGACATGACATTTTATGGTCAGATGGTACAGCTCCAATCCGATTGGACGCATTATCATGTGCCTGCCTCCTTTTTTTTTGCTAAGGGTGTTATGTCATCTCCAAGGGACAACATACGTCCTTAAGAAAAAAAAATGAATGGGCACATGTTACAGCATCCAATCAGATTGGAGATGTACCTTCTGACCTGAAAATGTCATCACAGGCCCTATATAAGGCCTGGACGCCACATTTAACCCGAAGAGGTCAACGAGAGAACATCCTGTTCTGGATTTACCATTGGGTTTTGGATTGACAGATGAAGATATAAGATTAAAGAAAAGAAAGAACTAATGACAGATGAAGAAAGAAGACGGTTATAGAAGATAAAAGAAAGAAGAATTTTGTTACCTGTTTCAGATCTTCAAGGTGGATGGAGTTGGATTGACTTTGATGACGTCGCGGTACGAGAGCTTGCAGATTCGCCGGGATTTGGAGGCTCAATGCTTTTAAAGGTATGAACAATATTGAATGTATGTAATTTTATTTTTATAGGTTTTTTGATTGTATTTTTTTATTTTTATGTTTTTCATTGCCCATTGACTGATGTTTTAATCTGTGCCCGTTGAGGGTACACATCAATACAGTGACAGGCTATTCATTTTTTAGCAAATTTCTATTGATTGTTGTTTTTTAGTTTTCTCTTTATTATTTGGCTTAAGTTGTTTGTAATTTGGATGGCTTGTTTTTATTTCATTTTCTGATTGTTCAGTGTTTTTAATTAATTATTTCTTTTGTTGGCTACTGGTTTAAATTGATGTGTTGGCTAGTGGTTTTATTAATTAATTGATTTGTTGGCTAGTGGTTTCAATGAATTAATTGTTAAGTTGGTAATGTTTAAAATGAATTAATTATTTTGTTGGTTAGTGTTTGTATTTATTAAATTGATTTGTTGGCTTTTACTTATGTATTTAATTAGTTGACTAGTGCTTTTATTTATTGAATTGAGGTGCTTAGCTGCTTGTGTATATCCTTATTATTGTGTATTTTTCGATTTCATACTTTTTTATTAGGTGACCATTGAGTGATATAGTGGCTTATCAAGCCCATATTATATGGGTATGATGTACCACTATGCCAATCAATGGATACAGGGTGGGTATAGTGGACCCGGGGTGGGTGCTTAGGCTTCCCTGGTGGGTAGCAGGGGAGGGTAGGTTAACCCCTTAATTACTATCACGGTTATTAACCGCTACGGTGATTAAGGGGTTAGGGGCCATTAGCTTGTATTATTTATTGTATTCTTTCTGGCAACAGTGGACATGGACCTGCAATAGCTGATGAGGATGCCCTTCATGATGGCTTGAACGTTTTATTTACTTGATTTATGCTGGCTGGCTAATGTTTGATTGTATAATGGGCAAATTAGCTATTATCCATATCTGGATAATAGTAATTTTGCCCATTACTGTACTGTATGTGTTGGGGGTTATTACAATTTATTCCACTTTTTTTTGCAACATGAATGGTACCGCAGGCAAGCGGGGACCCGCGAGGACCAATCGAGCACCCCCAGACACTCATGGGGACCACGAGGTGCAGGCCCTGGAATGGGTTGTCAGTATCTCCTCCAGTATTTAAATCCCATGGTCACGTGAAGCGGAGGATTTAAAAAGGCTGCGATGCCGGCACCCGATGCCCCATACCAGGGCCTGTAACTCGGGAAGCAGGGGGTCCCTGAGGTTGAAATCAAAGTGCTTCAGCCCAGGAGACCCCCTGCTCCTGCACACTATTATTAAACATTACATTAAAGCAGCTTTATCACCTTAGCAAATAGCCTCCAAGGCAATGATGGGGTTAAGGAACAATAGCAGGTTTATTGAGGGCAGAAGGGGGTGAGTGAAGGGTGTACATGGTCCTTCACTCACCCCCTCTGTCCCCAATAAACATTACAATATGTACTACCCACAATACACACCCCACCAACCCCCTGTGCCCCCAATAACCCCTATACTCCTCAAACACACATTAAAAGCATTTTTTTTCTGCACATGATTGATACTAGAGGCTGGCCCTTGGGTGGTCCCCTTTGGTATCCGGGGCTCTCGCTGGTCCCCATGGGTGTCCGTGTGCCCTCGGATGTTCCTCATCAGTGGTCCGGGGGTTCTCAGGTGGATCCCACGGGTGTTTGGGGGTCCTCGGGTTGTCCCCATGGGTGTCTGGTGTTCTCAGGTGGTCCCCACAGGTGTCTGGGGTGTCCCGCTGGCCTGTGATACCAATCCTGTGCATAAAAAAAAAATATGCATTACATTCAAATAAATACACACCCTCCCCCCAATTACTATAGATATGGATAATAATGCATTTGCCCATTTAAAATAAAACATAAATAAGCAGCATAAAGTAAATAAAACTTGCACTTACCCCTGCCACGATGAAAGCTATCCTTATCCTCATCATCGTCCTTGTCCTCTGTGGGCATCAACAATACAATAAAAAAAAAAAAAATCTAATGGCCCCTATGCCCTTAAGCACCTTACCAGTTAATAACTGCTATAGTCATTTTGGGGTTTACCCACCCTTTACCGCTACCCACCCATGATGCCTAACTACCCTACTCGGGGAAACCGCCTCCGCTACCCATTGATTGGCACAGTGTTAAAGCATGCCCATATACAATGTGCATGCTTTAACACTATAGCAATAAATGGGGAAGAAAAAAAAACCAGACCCAAAATAAAACACATTACATAGAAAAATCAACAAATTAGAAATGCCTTTTTAATTGTGGTTTATTTTTGGTCTTTTGATATTTAATAATGGTGTTTATTTGGAGTTTTCTTATATTTATTGATTTTTTTTGGGGGGGGGTTGTTTTAATTTGTAATCCTGGTATTTATTTGGTAGTTGCTTTATTGATTGATATTATTTTTCTTGTGTTCACTTATTTATTGTTGTTTATTTGGTGATTGTTTTTATTGAATTGGTTATTGTTGGGTATGATGTGCGACTGTGCCAATCAGCAGGGGAGGGTGGGATAACCCCTTAATTACTATAGCGATTATTAAACACTAAGGTGACTAAGGGGTTAGGTGCCATTAGATTGTATTTTTATTGCATTGTTGCTGGCAACGGAGGACAAGGACGGTGATGAGGGTGGGGACGGCTGTCATCCTGGCAGGAGTAAGTGCAATTTTTATTTAACTTTATGCTGGTGGTTGATGTTTTATTTTAAATGGGCAAATACACTATTATCCATATCTGGATAATAGTAATTTTGCCCATTACTATACTGTATGTGTTGGGGGGAAGGGTGGTCTTTATAGCAGTGTATTGCACTTTAAATTTTTTCGGCACAGGATTGGTACTGAAGGCCAGTGGAGACTTCCAGACACCCGCAGGGACCACCCGGGGGCCTACAGACACCTGCTAGGACCACTCGAGGACCCCCATGGGGAAACCGAACACCCACGGGGACCACCCGGAGGCCCACACTGGCCTCCGGTATCAATGTTGTGCTGAAAGAAAAAATAATAATTCTTTTATGCATGTCTCAATCTCTTTTGCATCAGCATTTAGCTGGTGAAATGATATGTTGAGATTTTATACAACAATAAACTTATCACTGCTTTGTGAATAGCAGTTACTTGCAAAAAACGGCAGATTTTCCATTTTTGGGCCTATTGGATGACTTTTTTGTCTCTGACTGTTTAGGGGTGATTAAAAGACAGTATAGCATGATACTGCACTGTTATCACTGCTTTGTGAATACTGTGATGCTCTCGTGATGCAAATTCAGCACCACCCTGGACGAGGCCTAAAGGGGATAGAGAGGGGAGGGAAAAAGTCTAATGAAGGAAGAGAGAGGGAGAAAGTCTATGGGGGAGATCATGTACTGTTTGAATTAGACAAACAAATAGTAATTAAGAGTCAGGGTATGTGCAAAAGTAAGTGAAACCCTGTTTTATCAGCAAAATTAAAAAGGATAATTAGAATAAAGGTTTTAAATTAGGAAGATATTCAGGGGTGTGTTTGGGAGGCCCACCCTATATAAAGATCAGAAACTTTGTGAGGTTGGTCTTCACCATACAGGTGTGCGGAAACATGTGATGCCAAGAGGACCTCAGAAAAAGCAGTTATTGATGCTCATCAGTCTAGAAAGGGTTACAAAACCATTTCTAAGATTGTAGTGCTCCACCAATCCATCTGAAGCACATATGGACAGCTGCTGGTCTTGCTCCCCCACCTACAATTGTTTTTGAGGGAATAGTGAAATGGTAGTTATGGAGGGGTTAAATAGAGCCTCCACTTCAAGGAAGGGATTCTAGCTGCATTTCCTACCCCAGCTTCCCCTTATATCCTATTATTCAACACTCTTCCTCTACAGTGTCCCCGCCTGCATTTCCTGGGCTCTCAGGGAGCTCCCCTATATTACCTGTTCCACCCATCTACCTGGTTTTTCAATTCCCTGGCAGGAGTAGCGGGGGTGAAGCTGTGGCATCTGAGGATCCACATGTGTCATGGGCATTGGTTTTGCAGCCCACAACAATTGACAATCAGCTTTGGAATACTCGCACTCCATATACAAAATCATCACAGATGCTTGGTATGAACAAAGTAATGGGTAATACAAGCTCAGACATGCCAAGTGTGTTGCATCATTTTTTAAATCGAGTTCTGAAGGGAGGCAGGCACATAGAACTGTGCAACAAAGGCTGAGGACATGGTGCAGATGAGAGGTGACAACACGTTCAGTTCAGAGGTGGCGCAGGCATGGGCTGCTGAGAATTAGTTAATGCATACAGCAACCCCCTTAACAGCATGACATGTGGTGACGCTCAGTAAGGTGCAGAGCCCGGTACATCCGAAGGTTAGAGATAGCACTTTTGAGGAAGTGCATATGTGTCAAGCAAAGACTCTGCAAAGGGAAACATCTGACAGGAGAATTTCACCAAATCTTGTCACTAGTCCCGGGTTTGTAAGGAGCATAGGTGCTGAGGCACTAAGGGACGATGACAGATTTTAGGATGAAGAAAAGCCTAAAACCTTCTGCAACTGGTTATATTGTTACACAATTTTTGCCAGCCTGACAGGTGGGAAGGAACTGCTGAAATGCTAATCTCGATACCATGTGAGAAGCTTACAGTATAAGTCTTTCAGAGGTCCGGCATTGTGGTCTTATGACAAACACTTTCGTCATAAGATAGCTGTGTGCTACCAGGTGAACTGGGACCATAAGAACATTGACTTGTGGATAGAATTAATGATACAGTACTTCCATGTCCATCCCTCATTTCGCAGACAGGTCGGCAATCAGCTATACACCGGGTAGTTGGCCTCAGGTGTGCGAGGTGTGTGTTGGCTGTACAATAACAGTCAGTGCAAGTTGGGTCTAGCATGCAAATTTAGACATGAGTGCTCACTATGTGGAGGTGCCCACTCAGCTTTAAAAAAAACACAAAAACACACAAGCTCCGACCCCTCATGGACCAGTGATGCCGGTGAGCCCAGAGGCTGTGTTGTCTTCACTAAAGAAATATTCAATAGGCAGCCGAGCTATCATATGAGGGTTTTGCTTGGGATTTTGTGTTTCATGTTTAAGGGGCAGAGTGGCGGATTGTGGGGGAAACTTGAGGTCAATTACAACACACAGTGAGGTGGCTAGAAGTAAGATAGAGAAGGAGGTGTCATTACTGTAGGTAGGATGGCAGGTCCGTTTCCACCACTAGATGGTATGTGGATCTCCACAAAAAATAATAACTTTTCATTGGTGACAAACCCCAAATGACTAGTAGAAGATACCCTTAATCTGAGGAACATGTTGGTTTATAGTCACTACTTTCCCTCTGATGAGTATCCATTGAGATCAGAAGTTACAGGTTCCTACAAGTGTGGTGACTGCAAGGGTTGCAAATTTATACATACAGCTACAGAGTTTACAGATTGTATGGGATGTAAGATCTGCGGTATGATACATTACACGTCACTTTATTCATTTTAGGACAAGTGGAGTAATCTACCTGTTTTCCTGCATTTGAAGAAATAAGTATGCAGGGAAAACAAACAGAGAACAACATGTCAGGGTTTTAGAACATGTCAGAAACATCTCTCAAAAATTGAAAAACCATTTATCTAGGCATGTTAACACGTCATCAGGGCCAGTCAGAAAGCATTTCAGTCATCGGTATAGACCACATAAAGCTAAGTATTAGAATAGTAGACTTAGATAAAATTGTATTAATCTGAAGCCAATTGGATCTATTATTTAGACACACAAAACTCCAGGGGGACTGAATGAGGGCTTTGCCTTTACAGCTTTAAGAAAAAAACAATTATTGATACACGTATGTATAGTACTGTTGTTTTACAAAAAAAATAGCACCACATCAGGGCATCCACAATGGTTGATATTGACATGAGCCATGCTTGACCCCAAAAGAAGCAGCGCCCATGGGAAATGTGTCCAGGTCAGCATGGGGGACTTTGTTAGATTGCTATACACTACATGCTGATGAGAAACAATACAGGGGATAAAGGACTATAACAGTCATGAAAACTGGGACAGTCCTATTCACAATGATTGTATATTTCTTTCTCTGTGTGATTGCGATGTGATAGATAGATAGATAGATAGATAGATAGATAGATAGATAGATAGATAGATAGATAGATAGATAGATAGATAGATAGAGATAGCTATTTTATAAAGTACATGTACTGTGTATTACAGAACAAAATGACGTATTAGGAATTCAAACCTTAGTGTGGTAGTTAAATGTACAGAATGCAAGGGACCAATTTGTTCTCTTTGGTGTGCAAACCTTTATATACATTTACATGATGTGTTCATAAATTTGCATGTGCAATAGATGCTTTTTATTCTATCCACTTTTACAAATTCTTACTCTAACTTAACACTTTTTTAACTTTTTTTGAACCATGTATTTTTTTGTTTATAATTAAATAATGATAAGTACAACAATGTAATGCAATTTTCTATCTTGTACTATTTATAATCATAAGAGTGACCTGTGTATAAAATAAATTATGTTTATTCTCAGTGTATAAACCAAAGTGCTGCAATGTTTAATGTTCAATAAGCATGTACTGTAAGTGACTGTTAACCCATGCATCTAAGTTATTATTAACCCCTGCAATGTAGATTAAGTGTAGCTAACTGTTTCCATTTATATGTCTATCATCTCAGGTCAGGGAATTTCCACCTGAGGTTTCAGGGAATAATTATCTGTACTATACTCTTGGAATAAAGTTCTGACATGGCCATCATCACCCTGTTTGAAAATAGCACAGAGCTTCAAGGATACTTAGAACAAGCCTGTAAAGCTCCAATATGATAAAACTCAATAAATAAGGAATAGGTGATACCCTTGAACGGATATTAAAACCTGCACTGCTTTGTTTGTAATAAAAACCTGTTTTGATGTTGTATCTGGTAATGGCTAAGTGCTTCAGACTTAAATGTAACATTGTAGAAGAGGAGTCCTGCTACAAAGAGCTTACAATCTAATTGGTAGGAAGAATACACCGAGATCGTTAGAGGGCATTCTGGTAAGTGCATCTGCAGGGGGCCAAGCTTTATCTATCATGTGTATAGTATTAGCCACGGTGCTACTCATATGGTTCTTTAACCAAGTGTGTCTTAAGGTGGGTCCTAAAGGTGGATAGAGAGGGTGCTAGTCGGGTATTGAGGGGAAAGTAATTCCAGAGGTGTGGAGCAGTCAGTGAGGAATGTTTAAGGCAGTAGAGGGCTTTTGATACAAAGAGGGTAAAGAGAAGACATCCTTGAGCAAAACGCAAGAGTCGGGAAGGTACAAAACGAGAAATTAGGGCTGAGATGTAACGAGGGGCAGAAGAGTGTAAAGCTTTAAAAGTGAGGAGGAGAATTGAGTGTGTGATACGAAATTTTATAGGAAGCCAGGAGAGGGATTTCAGCTGGGGAGTCGAGACAGATTTAGGAAAGAGCAGAGTGATTCTCGCAGCAGCATTAAGGATAGATTGTAGGGGAGACAGGTGGGTAGCAGGAAGTCCGGACAGCAGGAGGTTACAGTAATCGAGACGGGAGAGAATGAGGGCCTGAGTCAAAGTTTTAGCAGTCGAGTAACAGAGGAAAGGGCACATCTTTGTAATATTGCGGAGGAAAAAGCGATAGGTTTTAGACATGTTTTGAATGTTAGTGGAGAATGTGAGAGAGGAGTCGAGTGAGACTCCTAGGCAGCGTGCTTGAGCTACTGGGCAACAGTAATTTGGAAGAAGTTAGTAGGGCCAGGTTTGGGAGGAAGAATGAGGAGCTCTGTTTTTGCCATGTTAAGTTTAAGTCGGCGGAGGGCCATCCAGGATGATATCGCAGAGAGACATTCAGAATCTTTGGTCTGTACAGCAGGTGTAAGGTCAGGGATTGAAAAGTACATTTGTGTGTCATCAGCATAGAGGATATTTAAACCCAAGAGTTGTGATTGGGTCACCTAGAGAAAGTGTGTACAGAGAAAAGAGAAGAAGTCCTAGGACAGAGCCCTGGGGTACCCCCACAGAGAGATCAATAGAGGAGGAGGTGTTAGTAAAAGAGACACTGAAAGTATGATGGGAGAGGTAGGAGGAGATCCAGGATAGAGCTTTGTTATGAATAGCAAGAATATAGAGAATGTGAAGGAGAAGAGGGTGGTCCACGGTGTCAAATGCTGCAAGAGGGGTCGAGTAATAGGAGCAGAGTGTAATGACCTCTGTCTTTGGCAGCATGGAGGTCATTAGTTATTTTAGTGAGGGCTGTTTCAATGAAGTGAGCAGTATGGGAGCCAGATTGTAGAGGTCTAGAAGAGACTAGTTGTTGAGAAAATGGAACAAACGGGAGAAAAGAAGACGTTCAAGGAGTTTAGAGGCAGGAGGGAGACAGGTCGATAGTTAAAAAGACAGGTAGGGTCAAGCCTTCTTTTTTTGAGTAATGGTATAACTGTTGCATGTTTGAATGAGGAGGGAAAGGTACCAGAGTAGAGGGAGGTGTGTGTGTGAGCGTAGGGATTATAGTAGGAGCAAGAGGTTTGAGGAGATGGGAGGGAATGGGGTCAAGAGGGCATGTGGTAGAGGGAGAAAAGGCAATCTGCAGTTACACATCTGTCTCTGAGACAGCGGAAAAACAGTCAAGGAAGGCAGGAGGAGAGTTAGGAAGCGTTGTAGGATGGGAGGAGGAAACAGTGGGGATGTTCTGGCGTATGGATTCCACCTTTCCCTTAAAATAGTTAGCAAAGTCCTGAGATGAGATGGCGAAAGAAGAAGAGGCAGCTGAGGGTGGTCTGAGTAGAGAGTCAAAGACAGAGAAGAGTTGGCATAGGTTAGACTTGTGCGAGTTGATTAGTGAAGAAAAGTAGGGTTGTTTAGCCTGAGAGAGGGAAGAGTTGAAACAGAACAGCATACATTTTTAGTGAAGGATGTCTGTGAGAGTGTGAGATTTCCTCCAGAGGCATTCAGAGGAATGAGTGGAGGAACGCAGGATGCACATGTGGGAATTTAGCCAGGATCTGGGATTAGAAGGGCGAGGGTGGCAGAGAGACAGTGGGGCACGTAGATCAAGAGAGGAGGATAAGGCAGAGTTGTAGTTCCTGACCAGGTTGTCAGGGTTTGGAGCACAGCTGAGAGAGGAGAGGGAGGAGCGTAAACTGAACTCAAAAGATGGTAGGTTAATAGAGCACAGGTCTCTGCAGAGATGAGGGGTAGATGGAGGTGGAGAAGGGGAGAAGTGAGTGAGGTGATGATCAGAGAGAGGAAAGGGGGAAATGGAGTAATCAGAGAGAGAAAATGTTTTTAGTGAAAACCAGGTCTAAGGAGTGTCCATCCTTGTGGGTGCTGGATGCAGTTCACTACTGAAGGGCAAAAGAAGAGATTAGAGAGAGAAAGTGGGAAGCCCAAGGGAGATAGTGGTCATCAATATGGCAGTTGAAGTCCCCAGGGAGAAGAACAGTGGAGTCTAAGGAGAGAAAGAAAGAGAGCCAGGATTCAAAGTGAGAGAGAAATACAGAGGGGGGAATGAGTACAGGTATTTCCATTTACAGAGAACTACAGATCAAGCAAATCTTGTTGAGCAGGCAATTACTTTACTTTTACAAATACAGACACACATAACTGTTTATTTGCAATGCATTTATAGTTCTAGAAACAATGTTCCCTTTTAGCAGAACTCAGAGAGGAGAGAGAGGAGCGTAAAGTGGAAACAAAGGTTGGTAGGTTAATAGGGCTACAAAAAAGAGAGATAACTGCCGCTCTCAAACTATATGAGAATGAATGTATACAAAAATAGGGTGCATACGGGAATAATGCATCATATGGAACAGGAGGAAGGTTACAGAAGTAGCCTAAAAGAATCCTATTTGCACTCACTACTTACAAATGATGGCTAGGAAAGATTCAATCCTTGGGAGAGGCCCAATAGCCGTTCATTAAACATATTAAAATATTTTATTAAACATATATACAACATATGCACAACAAAGGAAACCACTATGTGGCTAAAAATAGGGGGTGGGTATGAGAGAGGTGAGAAGTCAATATAGCTTAGTAAGTTGAACAGGGTGTAGTCGCCCATCAATTGAAGTGGGAGATGTGGGGTGTATACACTGATATGCAGAGGTAATACGTATATCCTCATATAAAGATGAATAGTAGTGTATACTCTATTCGTTAACTGTTAGACATATTCTCCTGTCACTACAGTAATAACATGTTTCTAACCAATGTACCATATGTGTTGGTACAGGTGTTATTACTACAGACACCGTTTGCACCGCTACTAGTGTAGCTGTCTGTGCCTTATAAAGCCCCCAGCTACGAGTCACTTAAGATCCAAAAACACCACTGCATAGTTTACACATATAAATCATAGTTTACCAATGCTGAAGTGCAGAATGTATGTAGAGCCAGTAGTTTTTGTAATATTATGCAAGGATCAAGTGCCCGGCTGTTGCGGTATTTAAGATGGAAGCAAACAACCTGGCATCTTCAGGCTGTTCAAACAGAGCCGCCTCGCACTGCTCCGTTCCCTCATCTCTCTCTTTCTCCTGAGCCCTTTGGAATGCTCGCTCCCTTTCTAACAAGTTCCTCTCTGTGCATAACTTCATTCTCTGTCACTCTCTGCTTTTCTTTGCTATAACTGAGACCTGGCTCACTCAGTCTGACTCTGCTCTGGAAGCTGCCCTCTCTTATGGTTGCCTTTCTTTCTCCCACACTCCGTGCCCTGATGGCAGAGGTGGAGGCATAGGGCTATTATTCTACTCTCTCTGCCATTACTGAACCATTCCTATTCTTCCCTCTCTTGCTTTTCCCTCATTTGAGGCTCACACTGTTCAGATCTTCTCTCCTCTCCCTGTCCATGTGGTGGTCATCTATCGCCACCTACCTCTACTCATCCCCCTTCTGCCTTTCTCTGTCACTTTGAATCCTGGCTCTCTTCATTTCTCTCCTCAGACTCCCCTGTTATTCTCCTTGGGGATTTTAACTGTCACATTGATGACCCCTCTATCCCTTGGGCTTCCCACTTTCTCTCTAACCTCTTATTTTGGCCTACAACAGTGGACTGCAACCAGCACCCACAAGGATTGCAACTACCTAGACCTGGTTTTCACTAAAAACTTTATCTCTCTGATTTCTCCATTTCCACATCACCTCTCTCTGACCATCATCTCATTTTCTCTCTCTCGCTACTCCCCTTCTCCATCTCCATCTACCCCTCGTTTCTGCAGAAACCTGCGCCCTATTAAACTAGAACAGGAGGAAGGTTACAGAAGTAGCCTAAAAGAATCCTATTTGCACTCACTACTTACAAATGATGGCTAGGAAAGATTCAATCCTTGGGAGAGGCCCAATAGCCGTTCATTAAACATATTAAAATATTTTATTAAACATATATACAACATATGCACAACAAAGGAAACCACTATGTGGCTAAAAATAGGGGGTGGGTACGAGAGAGGTGAGAAGTCAATATAGCTTAGTAAGTTGAACAGGGTGTAGTCGCCCTTCAATTGAAGTGGGAGATGTGGGGTGTATGCACTGATATGCAGAGGTAATACGTATATCCTCATATACAGATGAATAGTAGTGTATACTCTATTCGTTAACTGTTAGACATATTCTCCTGTCACTACAGTAATAACATGTTTCTAACCAATGTACCATATGTGTTGGTACAGGTGTTATTACTACAGACACCGTTTGCACCGCTACTAGTGTAGCTGTCTGTGCCTTATAAAGCCCCCAGCTACGAGTCACTTAAGATCCAAAAAAACCACTGCATAGTTTACACATATAAATCATAGTTTACCAATGCTGAAGAGCAGAATGTATGTAGAGCCAGTAGTGTTTGTAATATTATGCAAGGATCAAGTGCCCGGCTGTTGCGGTATTTAGGACAGAAGCATACAACCTGGCATCTTCAGGCTGTTCAAACAGAGCCCAATAGTTGGAAACAGGCAGTGTTGTAGAACTAGTAATTGCTTTTAAAATAAAGTAATTATATCCTGAGCGAGTGTGGTAGCTCAGGTGTCTAATGTCTAATTTGAATGATATACACACATTGGTTCGTATGTATTGGTGAAAGGGTAGAATAAAAGTATATATAACTTACACGGCCTTGTGTAAGCCCAATCACATCAAGGTTTCTTTTGGAATCCCGTGTGCTTCTGGTGAGGCTTTTCTTCTTGCGGTGTGGGTTCTTCTTCTTGATGTATAAGCTGCTTGCTTCGTTGGTTCAGAGTGCCGCTCCAGGAGGATTTCCTCTCGTATAAACAGAAAGGAGGATAGGGTTAACACATATACATATATACGTCAATGTGGGGGAGGGGATGGTGTGTTTATGGACCACCATAAAAATATATATAGATTATACTCCGGCACTCACACGGGCTGGTGTGAGTGTATTCTTATCTTGGTATCTTGTTTTACTTATGGGTGTTACCCAATTAGTATCAGGTGATGAGAGAGAGGGGTACAATGGTATATATGGTAAATATAACACAATACTCACACGGGCCAGTGTGAGTACACACTTCTAGCGGTATCTTTGTTCTTCTTTTCCTGATGTAGCTAATGGTGAAGATGGGGTATAAAGCATATAAAAGACACTAGGGTCTGGAGGGTACAAACTAACTTTAATAAAGAAATAAAAACAAAAAAAAAACAAAAAGAAATCAAACGTTTCTTGGGGAAGTAAAAGCAAGGGGGGACAGTATGGTGTATAGTAGTAGGGGGTCTCGCCTTCCGCGTCCGGATGGGGAGCTGCAACTACACCTCTGTCTCCTCTATGATGTGCTGTTAAAATGTTCCAGGTAAAAGAGCAACGCGTTTCGTCCAAGTACTGGACTTCCTCAGGCTCTGTAGATGTGTTCCTGCTGTTTCCAGCCTCTTTTATGCCGGGTTTAGCCAATCCTGGTCGTTGTGTTAATTGCATTAATTGCAATTCTGTTCCTCTAATGCAACGGGACGTCGCCATCTTGTAATGTGCGCGCGCATCCCATCTTGTAGGGTGCGCGCGCATCCCATCTTCTATTGGGTCGCGCATGTGTGGTGGTCTAAATAATAAAGTTTTCAGGCAATACACTCGTATGTCCTTGTGCGTCTCAATAAAGTTCCGTGTTGTTGAAAAAAAAAAAAAAAAAAAAGGGAAAAAGGAAGAAAAGTTCGTGCGCAGTCCCTTGTATACTGCGTGGTTGCATGTACTGTATCTATGTACTCTCACTTATAACCAAATGCTGAAGGGGTTAAAAAATGCCTTAAAAGTATCATGAAAGGTGGTGTATATGCCTCTGGTGGCTGCTGCATAAAGTATAAGGATTATACTGTGTCATAATTGTCACGTTGTGCAATCTAATAAAATTGTTTATATGTGCTGAGTTGTGTGTCTATTCTTATATGCTTATAGTGTTATACAGTGATTAAAAATGTGATATATATTCTAAATTGTGTTTGCTCTTAAAAATAATAGGTATAGTTTATTCTTGTGTATTAAGGATCCAAAGTATCAGTAACGCAAATATATTTCTAGCGGACTGGGAAGAAACCAACATTTGGTCTAATAACCCCTTCAGCGCAAACCTGGTCTCATGGCATCGCTATATAGACGACGTACTGTTTATATGGAAGGGGGACGAACTAAAACTGAGAGATTTCATCACACACATTAACCAAAACAACATTAATTTGGAGTTTACATCCGAGCAGAGTAAGGTAAATATCAACTTCCTGAACCTCAACATATATATAGAAAATTCAGAAATTAAAACAAAAACATTCTTCAAACCAACAGATGCTAATAATTTTCTTATGACGACCAGCTGCCACCACCCAAAGTGGTTAGATAACATTCCGTTTGGCCAGTTTCGGAGAGTCCGGAGAAACTGCACTGATGATAGCACCTTCAGGATCAAGCAGACATTTTGAAAGGCAGATTCCTTGAAAGAGGCTACTCTCCAGAACTCATAGAATCAGCAGTAGCCAAAACTAATGCAATACCACGTAACGACATGCTGATCTCCAAAACAAAACAGGGAAACACACAATTCCAAACACCATTCATTAGTACTTATAATGCAGATGCCATGAAAATTCAAAAAATAATAAAAAAACATTGGCATGTTGTACTACAAGACCCTGTCCTCAAAGACAACATCCCCAATGTCCCAAAAGTCATATTTAGAAAGGCACCGTGCATTAAACTCAAATTAGCACCCAGCGTTTACAAGAAAGAAGAACCAAAAGTTCAGAACTGGTTACCTCCAGTAAAAGGTTTCCACAGCTGCTTTAATTGCAAAGCGTGCAAACAAGCAGCAAAGGGAAACAAACTGGAATTCACGTCAAACGTTACAAAATAAACTTTTAAGATAAAGCAACATCTAGACTGCCGCACAGACTACATTGTTTATCTATTGTCTTGCCCCTGTGGACTCCAGTACGTGGGCCGCACCTCAAGATCTTTGCGAGTCCGCGTACTGGAACACATGGGAAATATAAAAAGGCAGCTAATGACACACAGCGTTTCTAAGCACTTCAGCGTATTTCATGAGGGTAACCCAAACCTTTTGACTTACAAGGGAATAGAGAGGGTAGATGCCAATTGGAGAGGTGGGGATCGCCTGCGTAAGCTATGCCAACGAGAAACCTTCTGGATATATAAATTAAAGACACTAACACCCAGAGGACTCAACATAGACATCGATCTGGGGGCATTTATGTGATCACCCAGACTACGGCCTACATATTCCATTCATTGGACATCATGTATGCTTAAACTAAGGCGACCACTAACCTGCTTTTTCTCCTCCAACCACAGATACACCCGCCCAAGGCTCTGAAATTCTCTCCTCAATTTGGGATTGGACTGTATTATTGACGACTGCCTTTTAAATCATAGACCCTCATTTTTATCATTTTTATCTTACGGTATACTATTTTTAACTTATAACTTTTACCCGGAACAGAGACTTTTTTCTAGTACATCTGATTTCATGCAGAGATTTTTTGGATATTTCACACATTCATTTTTTGCTTTTTATTTTTATTTTGATTTTTGATTTTATCCACTCCACCTGCTTCCCTCAGCAGTGAGTTTTCAATTCGGTTAGCAAACAATTAGAGCATGTCAATTCATTTGTCATACTCACTCACATAGGACATCAATTCAATATGTTGCTCACTATTATTATTTGAACATTATCTTATTATTATCCCCATTACCAGTACCTTCACTAATTCACATTAGGTATTAAACCTAATTTCATTAGAGTATTTTTAATTACTCTGCACTTTAAATATTTGAATACCTATCTTCAGTAAATTAGGATTAGATTCTATCTAATACTCTTAGAAGTAACTCACATTATGATATGTACTATTTATAAACTACCGTCATTAATTTAAAACAGGCAATTTAATTTAATTTAATTATATTAAACTCTACCACTCTGCACTTTAAACACTTAAACACTTTTTTACTAACACAAGACTAGATTATACCTAAACACTTTTCAAATTAACTCACATTAGAACATATACTATTTATAAATTAACCATACTTTGGATCCTTAATACACAAGAATAAACTATACCTATTATTTTTAAGAGCAAACACAATTTAGAATATATATCACATTTTTAATCACTGTATAACACTATAAGCATATAAGAATAGACACACAACTCAGCACATATAAACAATTTTATTAGATTGCACAACGTGACAATTATGACACAGTATAATCCTTATACTTTATGCAGCAGCCACCAGAGGCATATACACCACCTTTCATGATACTTTTAAGGCATTTTTTAACCCCTTCAGCATTTGGTTATAAGTGAGAGTACATAGATACAGTACATGCAACCACGCAGTATACAAGGGACTGCGCACGAACTTTTCTTCCTTTTTCCCTTTTTTTTTTTTTTTTTTCAACAACACGGAACTTTATTGAGACGCACAAGGACATACGAGTGTATTGCCTGAAAACTTTATTATTTAGACCACCACACATGCGCGACCCAATAGAAGATGGGATGCGCGCGCACCCTACAAGATGGGATGCGCGCGCACATTACAAGATGGCGACGTCCCGTCGCATTAGAGGAACAGAATTGCAATTAATGCAATTAACACAACGACCAGGATTGGCTAAACCCGGCATAAAAGAGGCTGGAAACAGCAGGAACACATCTACAGAGCCTGAGGAAGTCCAGTACTTGGACGAAACGCGTTGCTCTTTTACCTGGAACATTTTAACAGCACATCATAGAGGAGACAGAGGTGTAGTTGCAGCTCCCCATCCGGACGCGGAAGGCGAGACCCCCTACTACTATACACCATACTGTCCCCCCTTGCTTTTACTTCCCCAAGAAACGTTTGGTTTCTTTTTTTTTTTTTTTTTTTTTTTTATTTCTTTATTAAAGTTAGTTTATACCCTCCAGACCCTAGTGTCTTTTATATGCTTTATACCCCATCTTCACCATTAGCTACATCAGGAAAAGAAGAACAAAGATACCGCTAGAAGTGTGTACTCACACTGGCCCGTGTGAGTATTGTGTTATATTTACCATATATACCATTGTACCCCTCTCTCTCATCACCTGATACTAATTGGGTAACACCCATAAGTAAAACAAGATACCAAGATAAGAATACACTCACACCAGCCCGTGTGAGTGCCGGAGTATAATCTATATATATTTTTATGGTGGTCCATAAACACACCATCCCCTCCCCCACATTGACGTATATATGTATATGTGTTAACCCTATCCTCCTTTCTGTTTATATGAGAGGAAATCCTCCTGGAGCGGCACTCTGAACCAACGAAGCAAGCAGCTTATACATCAAGAAGAAGAACCCACACCGCAAGAAGAAAAGCCTCACCAGAAGCACACGGGATTCCAAAAGAAACCTTGATGTGATTGGGCTTACACAAGGCCGTGTAAGTTATATATACTTTTATTCTACCCTTTCACCAATACATACGAACCAATGTGTGTATATCATTCAAATTAGACATTAGACACCTGAGCTACCACACTCGCTCAGGATATAATTACTTTATTTTAAAAGCAATTACTAGTTCTACAACACTGCCTGTTTCCAACTATTGTGCTCCCCCATCCTTTTTGTATTCACTGCCTACAAGGGTCCCGGATAGATCCGGCTGGGGTTCCGAGTCACAAGAGGACACCACTTGAAAACTACTCACAGGCAGTATTACACCACACCTTTTTTACTTCCGCACATCAAATAAGCCATACAGAGATAGCGCCCGGGTACCTCCACAAACTGTTCAAACAGAGCCGCCTCGCACTGCTCCGTACCCGCGCTCCCTGATGACGTCACAGAAGACACGTCATTTCGGACCGATGTACGTTTTGCGCCACCTAGCGCTTTGTCAAGGTAATGGGAGTGGTTGGAGAGACCAGATCCCTTGCATCTTATGTGAGATGGCCGGAGGCAGAACTAACCTGAACGGCCAATCCACACATAGACGAGTGACGTAGACGCGTTCATAAGGCATGTTTACTGATTTGTCTAATTAGACTGTGTTAACACTGTGTGTGCCGTATAGGGTCTACTTGTGTTACATTATAGTATCCAAGTTGCAAAATCAACCAATAGGACTGAAATGAGTGTCATTATGACCTCATAATATTTACAGATGTGATTTAACACTGTCTATAAAAAACAGAAGAGCGAAGTTACTAATGTGAAATAAATAGACAGTGCAGGGGACAGAGATACCAAAGATGTAATTAATTATATCAAGATGGAAACATCACTGATGGTTAGCAGTCACATGATTAAAAAGTAAGTATACTATATCTCATCGTTCTCATATTACTACCTTGTCACTTGTATATGCATATCAAGGATAAGAGCAAAAAACGAATGGCGCACAGCCAGGGAGCCAGGTGTGGAGTAAAAGGTTTCTTTTATTTCAGCATGGTATGAGACAAGATCACCCCTTAGGGGACACAGGCAAAATCCTCCTACGCGTTTCGGACCAACGGGTCAAGGAGACTCCTTGATAAAGGACCCGTTGGTCCGAAACGCGTAGGAGGATTTTGCCTGTGTCCCCTAAGGGGTGATCTTGTCTCATACCATGCTGAAATAAAAGAAACCTTTTACTCCACACCTGGCTCCCTGGCTGTGCGCCATTCGTTTTTTGCTGTTGGATATTTCTGGATTCTGGATCCTTTTGGCTTGCACGCCGGCTGAGGAAACCCTGGAGATGACGTGAGTGGGGTTCATTGGTTTAGACTATTATGGTTAAGTTTGACTTTGTCACTGATACTTACAAGTCTTGAAGTACCTACCCACTCCCACTGGTTTCTCCAGGGTCTATAATAATATTATTCTATATATTGGATGGAGTAGCTGCAGGTTGGAGCACCCCAATTCTTTTACCTATCAAGGATAAGAGGACTGATATGCACTATGAGAAACATATACAGACATATAAAAGTATATATGTATATACATACACACATACCCATACATACATACATATACACGTACATAAACATATCTTTTTGTAAGTCATGTAGGAGTGTGTGAACAGTTAAGTGACCGCCTCTAAAAGACAATACGGTCATAGGGAGTTGAAGACTCCATTGTATACCCGTATCCCCAGACGATTACCATATACTTTAACTAGGAGGATGTTATCATCCACCTATAGTGAGTTGGGTACCAGATAAATGAGATATGTGAAAAAATGATTCATGTGATGATTCCATTTAAACATATAATCCCCTGTCAGATGTAACGGGAGGGTAGCTAAGGATAGTGTATTCCCATAAAGATGTTACTATGGGCGGCTTATAAAAATGAGGAATACATATATCCCTCATTTAATCCATTGGGCTGTAACGTCTGGAGTGTGAAGATCCATTGGCATTCACGCTGCATCAGACGTTTGTCCCAATTACCTTTACGGGGACCCCATGGTATGTGCTCAATCCCACAGAACATGAGAAACTGTGGGTCTCCAATATGTTGGTCATGGATATGGCGTGTGACAGGAGTATCCTGGATGTTCCTTATTGAACCAAGGTGTTCCAGAACCCTCACCTTCAGGGCTCTCTGGGTTTTACCTACATATCGCACGCCACATCTGCAAGTAATCAGATAGACCACTCCTACTGTAAAACAATTAATAAAACTATTAATGTCATGCTGTTTATTATTAGGTAGGTTAGGAATCGTCTTAGTGACCTTCATAAAGGGACAGGCTCTGCAGCGGCCACATGGATATGATCCAATGGGTTTCCTATCTCCAAGCCAGGTTCTTTGTGTTTTAACTGCCTCGCACTGCTCCGTACCCGCGCTCCCTGATGACGTTACAGAAGACACGTAATTTCGGACCGACGTACGTTTTGCGCCATCTAGCGCTTTGTCAAGGTAATGGGAGTGGTTGGAGAGACCAGATCCCTTGCATCTTATGTGAGATGGCCGGAGGCAGAACTAACCTGAACGGCCAATCCACACATAGACGAGTGACGTAGACGCGTTCATAAGGCATGTTTACTGATTTGTCTAATTAGACTGTGTTAACACTGTGTGTGCCGTATAGGGTCTACTTGTGTTACATTATAGTATCCAAGTTGCAAAATCAACCAATAGGACTGAAATGAGTGTCATTATGACCTCATAATATTTACAGAAGTGATTTAACACTGTCTATAAAAAACAGTAGAGCGAAGTTACTAATGTGAAATAAATAGACAGTGCAGGGGACAGAGATACCAAAGATGTAATTAATTATATCAAGATGGAAACATCACTGATGGTTAGCAGTTACATGATTAAAAAGTAAGTATACTATATCTCATCGTTCTCATATTACTACCTTGTCACTTGTATATGCATATCAAGGATAAGAGGACTGATATGCACTATGAGAAACATATACAGACATATAAAAGTATATATGTATATACATACACACATACCCATACATACATACATATACACGTACATAAACATATCTTTTTGTAAGTCATGTAGGAGTGTGTGAACAGTTAAGTGACCGCCTCTAAAAGACAATACGGTCATAGGGAGTTGAAGACTCCATTGTATACCCGTATCCCCAGACGATTACCATATACTTTAACTAGGAGGATGTTATCATCCACCTATAGTGAGTTGGGTACCAGATAAATGAGATATGTGAAAAAATGATTCATGTGATGATTCCATTTAAACATATAATCCCCTGTCAGATGTAACGGGAGGGTAGCTAAGGATAGTGTATTCCCATAAAGATGTTACTATGGGCGGCTTATAAAAATGAGGAATACATATATCCCTCATTTAATCCATTGGGCTGTAACGTCTGGAGTGTGAAGATCCATTGGCATTCACGCTGCATCAGACGTTTGTCCCAATTACCTTTACGGGGACCCCATGGTATGTGCTCAATCCCACAGAACATGAGAAACTGTGGGTCTCCATTATGTTGGTCATGGATATGGCGTGTGACAGGAGTATCCTGGATGTTCCTTATTGAACCAAGGTGTTCCAGAACCCTCACCTTCAGGGCTCTCTGGGTTTTACCTACATATCGCACGCCACATCTGCAAGTAATCAGATAGACCACTCCTACTGTAAAACAATTAATAAAACTATTAATGTCGTGCTGTTTATTATTTGGTAGGTTAGGAATTGTCTTAGTGACCTTCATAAAGGGACAGGCTCTGCAGCGGCCACATGGATATGATCCAATGGGTTTCCTATCTCCAAGCCAGGTTCTTTGTGTTTTAGAGAGATAAAGTTTTTAGTGAAAACCAGGTCTATGTAGTGGCAATCCTTGTGGGTGCTGGTTGCAGTCCACTGTTGTAGGCCAAAAGAAGAGGTTAGAGAGAAAGTGGGAAGCCCAAGGGAAAGAGGGGTCATCAATGTGACAGTTGAAATCCCCAAGGAGAATAACAGGGGAGTCTGAGGAGAGAAAGGAAGAGAGCCAGGATTCAAAGTGAGAGAGAAAGGCAGAAGGGGGATGAGTAGAGGTAGGTGGCGATAGATGACCACCACATGGACAGTGAGAGGAGAGAAGATCTGAACAGTGTGAGCCTCAAATGAGGGAAAAGCAAGAGAGGGTAGAATAGGAATGGTTCAGTAATGGCAGAGAGAGTAGAATAATAGCCCTATGCCTCCACCCCTGCCATCAGGGCACGGAGTGTGGGAGAAAGAAAGGCAACCATAAGAGAGGGCAGCTTCCAGAGCAGAGTCAGACTGAGTGAGCCAGGTCTCAGTTATAGCAAAGAGAAGCAGGAAGTGAGAGAGAAAGATGTCATGCACAGAGAGGAACTTGTTAGAAAGGGAGCGAGCATTCCAAAGGGCACAGGAGAAAGGGAGAGAGGAGGGAAGGTGGCAGGGGATGGGTATGAGATTGGAGGGGATGACACCAGATAGAGTAGAAGTTGCATTTTGAAGTCGAGTACGAGAGCATGTAGAAATAAGGCAGGGACCAGGATTGGGAGAGAAATCCCCAGAAGCAAGGAGGAGAAGCATGGATAAAAAGAGAATGTGTGAGGATGATTTGTAGGGGTGTGTTTTACTGCAGGGGATATAGCTGAGTAGTGTCAGAGAGCGCAGGTAAGAAAGTGGTTCATGTGAACTGAGAAGTGGCGAAGAGAGGAGAGATGGAGATATATGAACAGAGTTAGAGACATAATGAGGCTGGTAGAATGAAGTGCATAATTTGAAAAGAAGTGAGGCTATAACAAATATAAATATTAAATGCAGTATTACATCAATAGTTATGTGCTAAGATGTGCAGTGTAGGGTAGATAATATCCTCCTTTCCAGCGTAGATCAAAGCCAGGATTCAGAGCCAGTAGGTGTTGTCCACTTGTTCACTCCTTTTTGAAAACCCTTTTAAACACAACTTTGCTTGCTACTTAAAATGGGGTACTTCAACATGGGCTGCAGACAGCATGGTCTGCTATGTCTGTGGTTATATAGCTCAAAAATTTCACCTGACTGAATTAAGTTCAGCCCAGGCAACTTAATTAGCACATGTGAGGGACATTAAAACACATTGTTTTTCCAAACAGGGTGTTGTCCTGCCAAGTAGATGTTAAATAAAGATCAATAGCAGTTGGGCTTAATTTAAAAGAGGGGTTCCAATCAAACAAACATACCTGAGAAGAGAAGAAGAAAATAATATCTGTTACATAATACAATAATCCTCCCTTTTAAACTCCACTTTGCTTGCTACTTAAAATGGGCTACTTGAACATGGGCTGCAGACCCATAATAATAATATTTTTTTTTACTCAACTGTGTGTTTAAGGCCACGGCCCCAGCAAGTGCGCCCACGTGAGCAATGGAGCGCCTTGTGGCGCTCGTGGCCTTCAGCCGAGCGATTTGAGGATCTGAGGTGACAGGGGTGTGTGGCTGGGGTGTAGCCATGACATTACGTGTCTGGCTTGCCCTCATTGGCTGAACCGCCGCTATGAAGGGACATCGCTCGGCCGCCTCGCCAGGAGTCAAATTTCTTGACTTCTCAAAATGTAGTCGTGCCACTTGCGCTTGATCATGTGTGCACACGCACTGACTGGGGCCAGCCCCATAGAGGGTCGTATCTTGTTCACGCCATGCACGCCGTCGCACATGCAGCCACGAGCAGTGAGGATGAGGCCTTAGGTGCTGGGACAAAGAGGAGAGCAGAGGAGGAATAAAAGGTGTTTAATTGGAAACTGCGAGGCTGTATAGAATGTAAATATAATGGTGCTTAACACTCGTTTATTTCCTTTGTTTGCGCCAACATCCTACTGTCTGAGTCAACATTGTTAGGCAAACTCACCAGCTGTGTCATTAAAATTATGAGTTCTGTAATCAGTGCTGATTAATTGGTCACACACACACACATGAGCTGACCTCCTCGCCCAAGCAAACACAATACTAAGCTAAGTTAATGATTCCAGGATACAGTATTTACCACCGTTAATAGTGTTTTAATAGCTACAATGCACTAAAGTGGAACTTTTTGGTTTAAATAAACATGATGGAGGTTGAGGGGTTGTGTTGGAAGGTGTTTTGGTATATACTGATTAAAAAAAAGTAAGTAAAAAAGCTAATCTTTTAAATGTGTGCTGACATGCATGAGTAGACAACTGTTCAACCAGCTGTGTCATGAATACATATATTCCATGCAGTCCTTGTGGGTGTGTCATATGCAGAAATGGAAACTGAAAAAAAAAATTATTATTATTATTATGGGTCTGCAGCCCATGTTCAAGTAGCCCATTTTAAGTAGCAAGCAAAGTGGAGTTTAAAAGGGAGGACTATTGTATTACATAACAGATATTATTTTCTTCTTCTCAGGTATGTTTGTTTGATTGGAACCCCTCTTTTAAATTAAGCCCAACTGCTATTGATCTTTATTTAACATCTACTTGGCAGGACAACACCCTGTTTGGAAAAACAATCTGTTTTAATGTCCCTCACATGTGCTAATTTGGCCGCGGGGTCATGTGACGTCACTGATGTCAATTCTTCTCTGTGGCTAAGAATTAAAATGTATGAATCAACACAAGAGTACAGGAAAAGACAAACTTGAGTTTTTCAAAGTCAGTAGAGCCTCAGAAGGAAATTTAGTAGGGTCGGCCCCTTCCTTGGTAAGTGCTGTGATGGGAAAAACTACTTTGGAGCTGTGTCAGATAAATCACCAATAATAATTGTCAAATCCAAGAAATCGTTGAGTAGGTTTGAGACCAGCTGGTAAGGGCCAATTCAGCACTGCTAATATTTTGCTCGATCCATCTCAAAGCCAAGAAATAACCAAGGAAAGAAATCTTCTTCTGCTAAAACTGGCATTTTTCGAGTTCGAGTAAACAGTGAATGATTCTGGAGTCTTTTGAGAACCAATCTAACCGGTGTCCGATGTTCAGATAGGGATTTGGAAAAAATAACAAATATCCAGATATACAATGAGACACTGGTCAAGTAGATCTTGAAAAATCTCATTAATAAAGTTCTGAAAGACGTTCGGGAGGTTGCACAACCCAAATGGCATGAACAGATATTCATAAATGTCTGTCACGAGTATTAAAGGTCATTTTCACCTCGTCACCCTCCTTGATCCGAACCAAATTGTACGCCCCTTGAAGATCCAATTTGGTACCGGTCGAAGACTTCAGAGTTCAGGAGTAGAGGGTAACTGTTCTTTGCTGTGACTTTATTTAATCCTCTAATAAATACAAGGTCTGAATGATCTGTCCTTCTTGGAAAAAATGAAGCCAGCTCTAGCAGGAGAAATAGATCTGGGTATAAGCCCTCGCTTAAGGTTCTCCAAAATGTATTCCCACATAGCCTTGATTTCTGGCTCTGAAAGGTGGTATGCGCGATATCAAGGAGGCCCCAGAGAGAAAGTAAATGGCATAATCGTAGGAATGATGTGCAGGTAACTCCACTGCCCGTTTCTTTTCTAAAACTTCTGCAAATTCCTGGTAGGGAACTGGAAGACTAGACAAGGAATTCTCAGTAGGTTGTCAAATTTCAATGATGGGATGAGGCATTTGAAGACTGACCGTGCCAATATGTCTCCAGGTCATCCCCTATAAATGTGGGGGGTTTTGTGCCCAAAAAAGGCAATCCAACGAGCACTGGATTAAAGGCAGAGTGAATCACATGAAAGGAGAGTATCTTTATGTTGTGTTCCCACGGATAGCAGTAAGGGAATAGTTTCATGAGTTATGGTCATAGGTACTAGAGGACTTCCATCGATGGCATCCACAGCCAATAGGAATGTTCTTGTCTGTAGAGGGTTAAAATGGCGTTCTACAAAGGCATGTTCAATGAAATTCCCTGTGAATCCAGAATCCACAAAAGCCTGAATGGTGACAGAAGCTGTCTCCAGGACATTGAAGCCGGCAGGAGAAACTGTGTAGGTTTTGATGAAGGAGAAATAGTAGAAATGCCCAGAACATATTCCTCTAACTTCCCTGGGTGATGGAGTTTCCCTGATTTGTTAGGGTAGTTTCAGGCATAAAGTTACATTTGAGCCCACATTACAGGCACAGACCCGTGGATCGTCTCCTAGTTTTCTTTTGCTCTGGTAATTTCATAATACCCAACTGCCTGAGTTCCTCATCAGGAAAGGAACAGCTAGAGGAGGTTTTAAATGGGAAGCTAGTTGAAAAAATAGAGGGTGTAGGAGAACGATCCTGCTCGATTTGCTGTTTTCGTATCTGTAAGTCCATCCTGATACATAAAGCGATGAGTTCTTCCAGATTCTGGGGGGTGTCCAGACAGGTCTGCTCATCATTTAAATGCTTGGAAATCCCCTGCCAGAATGCCGTCACACAAATTTAATTATTCAACCCTGTCTCAGCAGTAAGGGTATGGAATTCAATCACAAACTGGCCCACCGTACGTGTTCCCTGATGAATGGGAAGAAGCGATGAGTAATCCATAGACACTTGACCCAGGAATAAAATACTCTTTCGAATACATGTAAGAAGGCCAGAGAGTCAATAATAAGTGGAGACTACCTTTCCCACAGGGGTGCAGCCCATGCCAAGGCTTTGTCTATAAGCAAAGAAATTATGTATGCTACCCTGGTCCAGTGGGTGCAAAACATGAATGGCTGGCGTTCAAACTGAATAGAACATTAATTCAGGAACCCTCTGCACATTGTGAGACTTCCTTTAAAATGAGGAAGCGCTGGAATCCATGGTTCTTTGAGCATAGAGAGTGATGTTGCAAGTATGCGTGGCGTGGAAGTAGAATCCACCTACATGGTGTTGAATCCAATGACAATGGCCTGAAGAGAGCTGGATATGAAAGTAAACTGTTGCTTTTGCTGGGGGAGACATTTATTTGTGCTCTCCGATTAAATGTCCTTGTAACGAAACTGCCTTCCCTAACTCAGCTGCGTCCATGTTTTGGCCAACTAAAATATAATGGTGATCATCTCAGATCAAGAAATGGACCCACAGGGCTAAGGTAGGGGTATATAACCACTGACCAGAACCAGGGGACAGAGTCCTCACAAGAGCACAAGATCTTTTGGACCAGTAAACTGGTTATACAGTTTTGGGCCGAAATTAGACAAGTCCAAAGGGTTGTTGCGATTGATATACCAAATGATCCTTTGATTAAGGTCCTTAGCATGCCAGTCCCAGATATTCCCTATAAGATTAACAAGCTAATTGACCATCTGCTGAAAAAAGCAGATTTCTCCATAGTATTACAATGGAAACATGTCACTCCACCTCCACTCCAAATCTTTACATACAAAGTGAGACATTTACTACAAATCAAAAAACTTACAGCAAATCCAAATTCTTAAAAATATAGCTCCCATGTATACGTTTTTCTTGATGACTACCAGAGCAGAGCAATTAGCAGACTAGTGATTAATTAAGAGCCAGGTCTAATACATTCCGGACGGCAGTCCAATGCCCGATGTTTATATTTGGATTGTTAATTGTATTCTTGCTTGTCTCTTTTCTTGTCCTTCTCCCCTCTTTTAAGTTCTGTATCACTACCCACACTTAACTAAAAAAATGTATTTATTATTTAGGACAAAACAGGAGTACAATGCATGTTCATGTTCAGGAAGGTTCCCTGATACAGGTGGGCACCCATTCCTGCATTTCTCTATGCTCTCCATGAAGCAATGAAGCAGTAGATTGTGGTGCACAGATAGTCCAATATGATTTGAATACATACAGGGAAAAAACCAGTGCACCGCCAAAGTGGGTCCCAAGCCAAGATAATAAAAAGTCTTCTTTATTGATCCATCTAAAAGTGGAGGTTTAACACCCTCCTACGCGTTTCGTGTAAACATACACTTTATCAAGGAGGTAACTGAAATGGGTATGCACCTAGCGATATCCACTTGACAACCGCAACCAATGGTGCACAATTTTTACCCAGACAGAATAATATAAGAAAGATTGTATGGTATACACTACACAAGGTAAATAACAGGGCACTATGGCCCATTACCTGTATACCTTAAAGGGACATCCACTGTATCCACAGGTAAAGAATCCACAGGTAAAGAATCCACAGTCAGAGTAGGTAGACAGAGTACAATCCAGTGGCATCCAGGGCAGGATAGAAGAGCATGAAAAAAATCCCAGGCAAACTCCAAAATAAACAGATCAATTTATTAGCAAGCTACTGCCATAACAGGGCTTCACGAACGCACCTACGCGTTTCGTGCAGGGCACTTTATCAAGGTGCGTTCATGAAGCCCTGTTATGGTAGTAGCTTGCTAATAAATTGATCTGTTTATTTCGGAGTTTGCCTGGGATTTTTTTCATGCTCTGTGCTCTCCACCTTGGTGTTGAATGGTGTCCTGTTGTACCCATTTTTTTTGGGGGGGGGGAGGGTCGAGCAGGTAGGCAAAAACAAATTCTTTAATGTTGCTGTTGACAGGTTTGTCTCTGCATTCATTTTTTTGGAGAGTGTGATGCCCATACCACATTGTAGCATCTTTTAGTCCCAGATTAAGACAGGCAAGTTAGTATTTCTCTATTTGGGGTTTATTTACAGGGATAAATAATACACTAACAGGCCCACCATCCATTTAAGTCAAAACGAAATCATAAAATAAACGCATACTCCTCTTAGGAGACTAACTACACATTCAGCTGCAACCCTTACTATCTGGATGGACAGCTAAGCTGAATACCACCCCAAACAGGTACTATTATAGCTGAACATATAAAGTATTTGAACACAGCAAAAAAGGGTTTCGCTTACCTGTTACGCCAGGATTTGGAGCAGACATCCCACTTCAGCACGGTCTTGCATCCTTCCTTCCTAGGGGAGCTCGGCCCCACGAGAGCTAAGAGAATCTCTCCTCTGTAAGTCCAATGTTAAGGACAGGACATCCCCGCTTCAGCACGGTCTAGCTTCCTTCCTTTCTCTTCCTAGGATTAAGACCCAGGAGGCAGTCCCAGCAGACTCTGCAACCACTGTCCAGTGGGTCTAAGGAACTGTGCCAGTCTCTTCTTTAGCTGCCCTATTCCAGCACATAGAAGACAGAGATGGTACCACAAGAGCA
Organism: Ascaphus truei; assembly: GCF_040206685.1. NCBI lineage: Eukaryota > Metazoa > Chordata > Amphibia > Anura > Ascaphidae > Ascaphus > Ascaphus truei. The sequence goes on along the minus strand of NC_134483.1, from coordinate 470,764,159 downwards.
ACATAGGATAAAATAATTATTTGTTGGATTATGCAACTGTAAACCTTTTTTAGCAATTTACAGTTTGGTAGTGTACACTATAAAGCATAGTACACCAATATATAAAAATAAATTCAGAACAACTTTAGCATCCATTCTTATTGTACGGTAAATAACACAATGATTTACTCCTTTCCACTACAGGTTTACTGTAAATGAAGCAGGCTGACAGGGCCAGACAGTCTACATTTGTGTGTGTGTGGGGGAGGGTTGTTAGTGTGTTGAGTTGGGGAGTTGGGAGGAGGGGTTGATGAGTGTTTTGGGTGGTTGTGGGCAGGGGGGGTGGTGAGTATGTTGGGAGGTTGTAGGGGGAGGTAGGGTTGGTAAGTGTGTTTGTATATTTTGCTAAGAAAATAAACTTATATTTTTCCACCCAATTCTTTAATGTGTTTATTATAATGTACAGTATATACGTTTTCTGGGGGTATGATGTGGTGTTGTTTTGGGATGAAAAGGAAACATTTATATGTAATGTACATCACCTGCACATAAAGGTTTATAAAAAAATTTGAATGCCAGCATCGATAAATCATACAGACCCTCTTACACAAGGGACCATTCTATCAACATTGAAGATTCAGATCAATACTTTAACAAAAGGATTATAGTGTGGGGCAGGTGAGGTGGGATAGGTGTTGGATGAGGGCTGAAGGCACGAAAGAGAAGCAGGATACTAACATGGCTGCAGTACTTACATTTATATGTGGAAGAAATAAGATAAAATATATAATTTTGGTGTACTGTACAGTATATGCATATCAATATGCATATATTTTGCAAATACAGGTACTGTATATACAGTACACACTTTACAAAACTCTAATGCAATACTGTTAGCACTGTTAATAATTAGATAGCTGTTTAATATATTAATTGATGCCCATGCCCCTGCCTGCACTTGCCTCAATGAAAAACAATGCTCTGAAATTTTTAAGTCATGCTGACTTTGGAGAACTACTGTATATACAAAGGAGAATAGCTTGTTAAAAATAATTTGCCTTAACTATGCTACTGTACACTCATGTGAAAATAATGTTCCAAATAGGTAAAATACAACTGCAGTGTTCATTGTCTATGCTTCATATGCATAACAATACATGCATTATTAATTTGCGTTTCACTTTAGATGTCTGAAATGTGTGACAGCTCGAGCTACACGTGCATGCAAGTTCTGTACGTACATGACGTAACACAGTGGAACGCACAGGCCTACCCCATATTACATTCTGAGTGACGTAACTCAACAACTCAACTAAAAAAACTTTGAATAACGTTGTGTTCATACCCGGTATTGCAGAAAAATTGCGGCTGGCAATAACGCATATACAGTACAGTAGCTGCATTGCGCCAGCAGACACACAAAATACAACAACTTTGCGAATGTTCGGACATTTACATAGCTTTATAAAGGGTGCAATAACGTCTGTAACATCTGTATATATGGAAGGAACATAATAATCAGTTATTTTAGCATATTCAGCAACTAAGAAAAAATAATGTCACAGGAGATAATGTCACATAAAAGAGTGAGATATTCTAGGACATAAAATCATTAATAACTCTAAGCATTAGTCAAAACTTAGTTATTAGTTTGGTGCACAAAATACAAGTTATTAAATAAAAGTTGTTAAAGAAGAGAAAAAGTAAAACAAATAAAAAATCCCTTGGTGCATGTGACAGGACAGCCTCGCAGTAGGGTCAGTAAGAGTCCAAACGGTATGTTTTCGGATTTAAACCATCAGTGATTTATTTTCCAGAACAAACCAAATAAGCACACTGTCCCATTAGGGCAAACAAAATCATAAAATAAAAACCTACTCCCCTTGGGAGACTAATTTACAGCATATCCCTAGCTATCCACCTTGGTAGCTAGCCTACTTACAGATTTAACATAATGTCTGGAATAAGATATAAAGACCTTATCTGTGGTTGAGGAACTCTATCCCAAGAGATTCCAGGAAATCCATCTGTCACATCAGAGCTCCGCTTCCTCATCAGGCCTGGAATACTGGTTCTGTGGAGCAGGGCCACATCCTGCAGTTTGTTCATGCTCATGGCAATTCTGTTTCCTGGGTGTCATTCCAAGACGGTCCCAACACCCTGCTCCCTGCATGCCTGGGGACCACACCAACCAATATCCTACTGGATGGGGAGACTCTCTTCATTCAGGGGTACAGCCTTCTTAATTAGATGTAGGTGTAGCAAGCTCCTGCAGAGGAATTTAACCTACCGCATGCTGGAGCACACACACTGCAAGCTCTCTAGCATACAGAGTCAGTAACTCTTTCACATGGCTCATAATGTAAGTAAGAGCATTACAACATATATATATATATATATATATATATATATATATATATATATATATATATATATATATATATATATATATTCATATCGAGAGACAGTAATTAATAGATCTTGTCAAACTCTATTATGTCAGTGTGATTGTATTGATATACTGTAGTTAAGGATCAATTGTTTCATTTTAAACCTCAGTATTTGGACATTTGTACAATATCTTTTTACTTAGTAACTGGATACAACTTGGTATTTTAGAGAAAGTAAATACTGTAGTGTGCTGCTTTCATTGTTGGATGCAAGCAATTTTTTTCACAGTCGAGGTCTTCATACATTCATTTTTCCATAAGTTTTTTTGGCTGTCATCTGACATTTGGGAAAATTGAATAACTAAAAACTGCATATTGTAACACTATTTTAACTTTTTGGTGCTCATTCCCTAAAGGGAACTAGCAACAGTATTTAACTCCCATTGACTTTAATTATTTTTAACACCTGTTCTGGTGTGTTAACCCTTAATGGATCTTGATCCACAAACCTAGACACAGAATTTTACGGTAGATAAAAAATGTTGCTTTCTGCTTTAAAACCTCAGACCCTATTTGATCCATGGCTTTCTTTTGTATTTTAGCCTTATGTCTTTTCAAAAGATGTTTAAATACTCTCTTATTCACAAAGCAGTAATAAGTAGTATAATGGGCGATAAATGCCTTTATAGCGCGATACGATACTGCCTGATCTGCTATTCACAAAGCAGTGATAACAGTGCCGTATCGCGCTATAATTGATTTTTAACACCCATAAACAGCCAGGGACAAAAAAGTCACCCGATAGGCCAAAAAAAGGCAAATGCGTCCTTTATTTTTGCCAGTAACTGCTATTCACAAAGCAGTGATAAGTTTATCAATGTATAAAATCTCGTAATTTTTTGCACCAGCTAAAGTCTGGTGCAAAAAAGATTGTGAGATGCATAAAAGCATGTATTTTTTTTTCTGCACAGGATTTATACCAGAGGCCGGGAATCGTAGGGTAATGACATCTAAAAGTAAGAAAAACTATTGAATGTATGTTATTTTAATTTTGCAGGTTTTTTCATTGTATTTTTTTATTTTTACTTTTTTTTATTGCCCATTGATTGCCAAAGTATGTATCTATGCCCCTTTAGGGCTATACATACATAAAGTGACAGGGAATGCATTTATTTTGCAAACACATGCTTTTATTTCTTTTAAATGTATTTTAGTAGTTTGATTTTAATTACTTCTGCTATTTCTTTTGTGTTTTGATTTTTATTTATGGGATTTTGTGTTGTGTTTTCAATTTTTTATTTCTGTTTTTTTTTGGTGTTAGCTTTTTAATTGTGGTTTATTTTTGATCTTATGATTTTTAATTCTGTTGCTTATTTGATATTTGCTTTATTGATCTCTGTTTTTTTGTGTTTACTTTTTTATTGTTATTTGGTGATTATTTTGATTGAATTTCATTTTGTTGGTGCTTGTTTATTTTTTTGGTGGACAATTGGCTGTCATAGTGGCAAACCATGTCCCAATTGTTTTCTTGGCATTTGGAAAGTGTATAATTTTTATGTAACGTGTTTTTTTGGGGCCTTTTTTGTTCGCTTCCCCATTTATTGCTATAGTGGCAAAGCATGCCCATATTATATGGGCATGCTTTAACACTGTGCCAATCACTGGGTAGTGGGGGTGGAGGGTGGGGGTAGTGTCCCCGGGTAAGATAGGTGGGTAGCAGTGGAGGGTGGGTTAACTCCTTAATTACTATAGGGTTAACTAACCGCTAAGGTGATTAAGGGGTTAGGGGCAATTAAATTGTATTTTTTATTGTATTGTCGATGCCCACGGAGGACAAGGATGGTGATGAGGATGAGGATGGCCTTCATCTTGGCAGGAGTAAGTGCAAGTTTTATTTACTTTATGCTGCTGGTTTATGTTTTATTTTAAATAGGCAAATGAGCTATTATCCATATCTGGATAATAGAAATGTTGCCCATTACAGTACAGCATGATGCATTGGGGGGGAGGTTGTATTTATTTGAATGTATTGCACTTTTTTTTTTGACACAGGATTTGTACCGCAGGCCAGCAGGGGCTCCCAGACACTTGTGGAGACCGCACAAGGAACCCTGGACCTCCATGGGGCCCCTGGACACCTGCAGGGACCACCCGAGGACCCACAGACACTTGTGGGGTCCCTAGATACATGCGGGGACCACCCGAGGACCCCGGACACTCACAGGGACCAACCGAGGACCCCTGGACACCAACATGGACCACCCAAGGACCCCCACAGGCCTCTGGTATCAATCATGTGCATAAAAAATGAAAAAATGCTTTTATCTGGGGTACAGGGGTTGGGTGGGTTGTGTATTGGTGGGTAGTACATATTGTAATGTTTATTGGGGCAAGTATAACACAGGTCCATCTATAGAATAGCAATGACTATTGAAAGCATTTTCATGCACATTCACAAAGGCAGCTTTTAAAGAAAAATTCCACGAATCAACCATCTTTTCTATGAAGTACATATGTAGCAAATGTTATTCCCACTTTAAACTCAGTGTTGTGTGTCATACAGGTGCGCCGACGAGTATTCTAAAACTTGCCTTAAACTTGCCTTGGAAAATCTGGGGATATCACCAACAAGATCCAGGTACATGCTCGGTACATGCTGCAACATTTCAGTGACCTTTCTGCAGAGACTAATGGCCCATCGGATTAACACAGCAGGGGTCCCTGCCAGTCCCATTCAGTTTGAAAGGGACAGCCTGGGACCCCCGCTGTTAATCCAATGGCCATTAGTCTGTCTGCAGAAATGTCACTGAAATGTTGCAGTATGTACCCAGCATGTACCTGGGTCTTGTTGGTGATTGCCCCAGATTTGTTTTAGAATACTCGTCGGCACTACAGTACATGTCCCTTATACGCAAAATAATACATCAACATATCATGTTCATTATTCACACAGTTTTTGACTAAACCAATTAAATTGTTTACTCACTTTTAGTCACCAGGTGGAGCTGTGAGTAAAATGTAGTGCACATATGTTATATTGTTAACCTGACCTCTATGTAGTCCATACAGCATGTGAGGTCCCTTGTTCATACAGCACGAGTATGCGCATGCTCACTGAGACAAAACAGTGGAAGAACAAGTACATTTTCTAAGAATGAGCTTGGTGTTGTCAGTGGCAGCAAACAGTACAATATTGTCCAGTACTTGTGTGACATAACATTAACAATGTAAAATGTACTATTGTTTTGCACTGCATGTTTAAACTATTGAAAATTACAATACATATTTTTTTAATTATATATAGTATATTATTTACTGGATGTGAAAATCCTTAAGGTTCCAGTAAAGGAGATTTCACCAGCAACAAAGGAAAGGGTTCTTTACAGAAATGGGCAGATAACATGTGGTATTCATTAAACATGGAGACAGTGACTGGAGATACAATACACTACCGACACACTTTATTAAAGTGTGGCCGGTACCGCATGCCGGGATATTTCCCGGCTTGCTTGTGGCTGCCCCTCGGCGTGCCACGCGTCATAGACGCGCGGTCACGCGTCTTCGGGAGCCTGCGCCCCCTGCACGCGCGTCCAGGGCTCCCCAAGGGAGCCCTGGTGTCCCGCGATCTGCGGGACGGCGGCAGGGGGTTCCGGGGGACCCGGCGGACCCGGTAGCGGTATGGAGAGCGCCCCGATCGGAGGGCGCTCTTCCGCTGCTTCGGCGCGCGCCCGTCACACTCGGGCGCACGCCAGGCTACTGCTGCGGCCAAGAACGGGCAAATGCTCGAATAAACTTGGCCGCAGCAGTAGATATCAACAGAAAAAGGTTGGCCATTTTTTTACAAAGGAAATTTATACAGGTGTAACGGTGTTTCCCGGAGATGTGTCCATTACTACGGTGTATGGTGCATATACCTGCTTTTAACAGGAGGGCTGAGTCGTTCGCCGATGGTAGTGGGGACACAGGACTAGGCTTCTGGGGTTCATACCCCACATATCTCTTTAGCAGTGCAGCGCCTCCATCTGCCCATAGAATCATGGAACTGAAGGTGATCTCCCACGGTAGAACTATTACCTCTCCCCCCAGTAAGGTCACGCACAAGGCAGGAGGTATATAACAAAAGGAATGGTTTATTGTCTTCTGTACAGCACAGTTACATGGCAGGCTTCTGACCGATGCAGTACTCTCAGCTTTCACTGAAGGATGGTCCCGCCAAGGGCACCCACAGCCGTCCTAGCTCTACCCCACCTCCCTAGCAGAGGCAGAGGTATGGTCTACACTCACTCTCCCCGGAGGGAAGAGTACAAAGGAAGGCCCCAATCTCAGGCTCCCAGTTGCATGACCTGCCTTGCTCAGTGATATATATCACTACATTATTACAATATATATATTGTTCATCAGATCTAGAAAATACACCCCAAAGATGGATAAGAAACGTATATATATATACGTTTCTTATCCATCTTTGGGGTGTATTTTCTAGATCTGATGAACAATCCCAGATATTCCACCATTGTAGGAAGAGCTCATGAAACTGTTATGCAATATGGACATATGTAACTAATGATCAGTGCACCTTAGAACTGCAATATTGAGTGTCTGCGCCTTGTTCAATCCTTCTGAATGTCAGGAGGTGAGTTTCTATATATTTTATATTGTAGCAGAGTGCCAATAATTTTGTATTATATATGGGCTCCTCCTATTCTATTTTTGCATTTGAAGTCTAATATGACTCCAACTTGTCCTTTCATAACCAATCTATTCTTACCTGACCAGCTCTCCACTCATATTGAATAAACCTTTTTGTTAGTCATCAAAATTGAGATTGCTAGTGTTTTTATTGTGAAATACAGTTTAAAATGCACTCAGCTACATACAATGTAAAAACTATTTTTGTATTTTATTATATGCCATTCTAGAAGATTTTGGAAGGGAATCCAACTGTTAATGGTTACAGATTTGTTACAACCACAGCAATTCTCAGATTTACTAGAAAATCAAGAATCATCACTCTTTGTTATGATTAATTCTTTGCAAGAAAGGATGACAGGATATGACACTTACAATCACATGCAAGTATGTTGGGCAATTATTATATATATATTATATTAATTATAATTATATATATATTACACAAAGATCAGTACATCACCCAGTGCTGTACCCACGACTGCAGTCACAGAGACAGAAAATGGAGGAAAAATGCATCACTACACATGTAAATAGCCAATCAGTGTATAGGTGAATCAATACAGAAAGCCAATGTTTTGGTCCTCACAGGGACCTTCATCAGGGCTAGATGGATTTTACCTTAGAGCCTCCCAGCTCTCACCTGGCTGGGGTAGTGGGGGAGAGGAAACTAACTCAGCTTTGCAGCTTAACACACTGCCTGTTAATTATCCCAGGTGAGCTGTAATTAGCTCCTGATTACTACAGATAAGTGGTCCAAACCTTTTAAGCAGCTGTCTAATAAGGCTGATGGAACACAGGCACACCCAGATCTCCAAATACTCTGGTCAGGGGACCCTTAACATGACTTGCAAGTCTCAGAACACTTGCACAGCTTACATCTCTCCCTGGGGCTTTTAACTTCCTCAGTGAGGAAAATACTGTTTACCAGGGTAGGTTTTATCTACCTCCCTTTAGTCACTGAATACCACATACTTTTTCTCTCTCTATATATATATATATATATATATATATATATATATATATATATATATATATATATATATATATATATATATATATATATATATATATATATATATATATATACATACATACATACATACATACATACATACATACATACATACATACATACATACATACATACACACACACACACACACACACACACACACACACACACACACACACACACACACACACACACACACACACACACACACACACACACACACACACACACACACACACACACACACACACACACACACACACACACACACACACACACGTTTAAAAACGTAGGAACTAAAATGTATTGCAATCAACGTTTCTGTTTTATCAAGAACCTTTTTCAATACTTTTTCTTGTTAGAACCAAAACATCGTTTTTTTGCAGTACATTTTTGCTCTCTACATTTTAAGACCTGTGAGTGTCTTGTTTACACAATTTTTGTATGACCTATTTTTACACAGTGCACCTAGGCAATATATTTCTGTCAATAGAGTGCTGTTGCTTTGTGTTATGTATATATGTGTGTGTGTGTGTGTGTGTGTGTGTGTGTGTGTGTGTGTGTGTATATATACACACACAATATATATATATAAAATAAAAATATATATATATATATATATTGTGTGTGCGCGCACACACACACACACACACACACACACTGCATCTACTGCATCTACTGCATACACCTTTCTTAAACAAAATAAAATGCCAGGCTGCCGTCCTACAGTATATTGTTATACTATAGCAGGACAAGCAGGGGTTGATGACTGCTATCAACCTGCCATGTACTAGGATAACTCCTTGTCGAGGTGATCACAAATCTGAAGCAATAATTCCAGTATGTGGACTGTAGTGTAGATCTCAGGACTGGAATGGACCATTTCTTTGTAAATGATGCTAGGATGCACTGTATCTAGGCCGTTTTGACTGCATACACATATCAGAGCAGAAGTAATTGGTTTGCTTCATTTTTTTTTTTTTTTTTGCCCCCTCCCATAATCAGAGAAATCGTGATCAGGTACAGTACGTATCTCCCAGAACAGCTTCCCTGGGAATGGCTGCTGGCTGCTAAGGCGCACTGCTAGGGAAAGCGATGCTGAAATGTCTGTAGGAGCCTGTGGTTGAGAGAGGACTGCTTCAGATTCTGATCATCACCAGGCTCCAGTGATACAGCACGTACGGGACCTACTACTACAGCAGCAGCAGCAGCAGCAGCAGATAATAATCTGAGCCATGCTCAATGATCTCGCCAAGCCAAGGAGATCAGGTTGAAGAGGTTTGGGCCAGGACGGCTATTAGCTGATCCTCTTATGGACTAAGCAAGAGAAAAGCCAGAACTTTTAAGGATTTGGATCTGTTGACATTTTTTATTTTTTTTTGTGCAAGAGAGATCGTCTCAGCAAACGGTGTCTGTTGGTTGAGTCACGCATGCGTGGAGCTTCCCACTATTTGGAATTACCGTCTTGCTTGAGACTTAGTTGCCTTCCTTGAGTCTTCTCTCATAAGATCATTTAAAAATTAATAATAATAATCAAACTTAGTAATGTGGACGCTTCAAGACAGAGGATATTTCGGGATTGTATCGTTCCCTATGATGGTAGCCATGGTCTGCTGTGCTCAGAGGTGAGATGTGTTGATGCAGCTAGATTTTTGATTAATTGATTTCCAGATATATGACTTTTGGGGGGGGGGGGCAGTGTGTGTGTGTGTGTGTGTGTGTGTTTTGTGCTGTTGTTGTTGTCTGCTTGCCATTCAGTGTAAATACTGAATCCAATCCATACTTCTCCTCAGCGTTAATGAGCACAGCAACATGTCATATGTGAAAGAGACAGTGGATAGATTGCTGAAAGGATATGACATTCGCTTGAGGCCGGATTTCGGAGGTAAAAACTGCTCATACTTCTTACCATCTTAACGTTACATCAGTATGATTATTTTTTTCTGTGACGTGCTGGTTTATTGAAAATATCGCTTTGTAGATCTTTATCCAACATATTTACATAGATCGCTGTCTGATGAAATATGCCTATTGGATTCCTCACTCTGCTTCGCTTTCGCAGGCCCTCCTGTAGATGTTGGGATGAGAATAGATGTTGCCAGCATAGATATGGTCTCAGAAGTCAACATGGTGAGTACATCCTTTGAATTAAACAAGAGCGAAAGTGCGCAGAGCAAAAAAAAAAAACCCGGCTTGTGGTTACTGTGCAGACTTACAGCAACTTTGTGTCAACTTGTGCTTACGGATGGTCTGCTCTGATGTCCATGTGATAAGCTTCTTTCTCTTTGCCTATTCAGTGAACTCTTTTGATGTGGCTAATTGTAATGTTAATGGTTAATGTTGTTTTAAAAAGAGTTTGAACATCTTGATGTGCATTTTGATATATGAAATGCCGCCATCTGCTGATTGTTGGTTTTTATTATTTTCTCTGAGTACCTTGGACAGCTACATGCATATTCTTTCCTTGGCCCGACTGCTGCCTCTTTGAGGTTTGTAGCAAATGAGACACATTTTCAATTTGGAAGGTGATCTTGCTAATGCTTATGTCGTTTTAATGTGTGGTTAAATACACAACACATTATCATAGAATTATGAGAAGCAATGTTGCTACCTATGAAAAGAGGTGTTATTCTGCTTGCTTAAGCATGTGAAAGAGTGTTAGGTACAGCATCAGGAGGACTAGTACATGTTATACTGTGCTGTATGGTACTGTATGATTCACTCCGTGACTGTGGAGATCCGAGCTTTATGATTAAATGGAGGAGATTTTTATCATAACTTTTGGAAAAGGAGTGTTAAAGGGGAGAGAAGCTGGATTGAGGGTTAACAATAAATATATTGATTGCAAGTTAACTTTTCACACAGTTTAGGTTAATCATCTTAGTATTACTGTTCTTATTAGGAATCCATAAATTAACATTAGTTTTTCATGGTAGATTACGCTTATTATTGGTAACTAATGGTCTCAATTTTTTCCTTTGGTATACAGACACTTGTTTTTCTATCCTTATTTCTTATCCTAGGAATAGGCCATTTCAAGCATTGAGAAAAGCATGTTATAGTCCTCAAAAAAAAAAACAACACATGTTTATTTGGAAGAAATCTATATAACATGTTTCAAACAAAGTACATTATAATCAATATATAATTATGTATTGGCTACTCCTTTGGGCTGAGTCAAACAAAGTTTTCCTCCAGTTTTGCACTTGAAGGAAATGATACCACTTTAGCAGTTCTTGGGTAAAATACTAGGGGAACATTAAATCATAGCATTTGAGTATCTAGCCTTAAAATTGGCAAATCATTTTTTTTCTCAAGGGACCGTTGTCTTTGATAAATCAAGAACTAGTATCAGTATTGTAATAATTTGTATTACCTGTGAGACTATGATACAGGACACCTAAAGTTGAGAGACTAGGTTTGTGTTTATTTTCATTGTACGTTAAAACATGTTTTCCTTCATATTGTTGTACATATGCATTTTTGCACCATTAATGTTATTTTCTAACATTACTGTAATTTTCTTTACAACCTTAATGTATTGGCCTCTCATGATATATTCAATATAAACTATTATTACTATATTATTGTTGGAGAGAGTTACGTGATATTTATATTTATCAAATTGTATTCTCTGCTACAGGTTCATACAGAATATTTGAAAGCACAGTGAATTTGTGTGCGGTTAAATCTTTAAGCATCTTACTAAGATCTAAGTTACGAAATGTCAGTAATTCTCATGTATGTTTTATTCAAAAATCAGCTGCTAGAATATTTTCACTTTCTTCCATAACAATCATTGCTCCTCTCCTCTTTAAATCCCTCTCCTGGCTTCCCATCAAGTTTCGAATTACCCACAAAGTTCTCCTCCTTAGGCCTTGGTCCCGCTGCGGCCGTGGGCCACCAGCTGCTTGCCCCCGTTCTAGATGCCCCCGCTGGCTCCTTCCGGCGTGGCTGACTGCGTGCTGTGATGTGTCAGTCAGCCAGAGCTACAAGGAGCTTGTGGTTTTGGCGAGTGTCGCGTCACGTGACATCCCAGCAGCCAATCCGATTCCCCCCTCTGCTCCGATCCCCCCCCATTCCGATTTCCCCCTTCAGCTCCAATCCCCCTTCCGATTCCCCCCCTCTCCGACCCCCAACTCCCCGTTACGATTCACCCGGTGTGTATTTGCCTGTGTGTGTATGGGTGCCTGTGTGTGTGTGTGTGAGTGCCTGTGTGTGTGAGTGCCTGTGTGTGTCCTTCCCTCTGTGCCTGGCTTCAGAGTGCGAGGGGCTCCGGGAGTGAGAGAGGGATCTGGGGGGGGGGGGGGGTACGACAGCACGAGAGCCCCCCGTTCAAACCACGCCCAGTTCCGTCTCCGACTCCATACAGACCGCAGGTAGCGGTCAATTGCCTGTCAGCGCGCTGCCTGCATGTAGTGCGGGCGCGCTGACTGAGGGAGCGGGGCCTTAGCCTTATGTTCAAGGCTCTTCATTTTTCTGCTCTTCCCTTCCTACATAGCTCCTCCCAAAATATCAGCTTGGATCGCTGAGTATGCACCTGTTCCGTCTCATGCGTTCTACCCATAACTGTTTCCTTTCAGCCCTCTACTGCTCTCTCTCACCTTAAACCTTTTTCTCTCACTGCCCCTTACCTGTGGAACTCTCTCACCCTCAGCATGCCAAGCACCTTCCCTCCTCACCCTTAAGACAAACCTTAAAATTCAACTCTTAAAGAAGCACTCCAATAGCCTAGACTCATTGCTACTGTCCCACAGTCACAGTCACTCTTACCAACGGCTGCCATCTACTGTACTTATTCCCTCACCTGCTGTCTCTGTAAATCTCCCAACATTCCACTTAGATTACTAACTCTCCAGGGCAGGGATTTCCTTTCCTATTGTCTGATCTTATCTGTTGCACTTATTGTACTGTAATTCCATGTACTGTATTGTTTCTCTTGTAAATTATTATTACACTGAGAGACATATGATCAAACTCTCAAATACAAAACTTAGCTCAGCTGTGAGGAAGATCAACATGCCAGTATTCAGCATTGGGTTAAGGTGTTACAAGGAATATTTAGGCTTTGGGTAGTCTTCTCACAAAATAACACTATATAATTGTAGAGTTCTTTGTAGATGCGTTGGTAATATACAAAGCTTTTAAATGTCTCACTGGTGTCTTCCTCACTTAGATGAGACCTGTGATTTGTCGTAGATTGGAAGGAGTTTGTATATTGATTTTCTGACATTGAGCACTGTTTGTTATTAGATTAAAATTGTGGTGCAGTATATAACCACCATATAACCAATTTACCATATAGCCATACATTGCTTAATTAAATTGTTTGTAGGTTACATTTCTATTAACTAGACAGGCATATTTATCAGTGTGAAGAAAAAGGAACAAGCCCAAAAATGTACAAGTGAATAAATACATAAATAAAAACTCATGAAACTGTGATATGTGAATACAAATACATATAGTGGGAGTGATCAATAAGAAATAACAAATGTCTATGACCTCTGGTAGAGATGCAGCTCTGAATGCAATGATGTTTTCAGGCATCAAACAGGACTGGTTTTAGAATAAATAAAGTGCAAGGCTACTAGGGGAAATAAAGAGAAAAAACACAATCTAGTTCTGCGACTCTAAAATTAGGGAGCAATTGTTTTTTTTAAATATGCAAAAATAGGAGGTATCCCACTCACATGCACCAGTTCAAATACAGGCATTAAGAGATAAATCTCTAGATAGAACTATTGATCCGTGGCACATCTACTGTGCCATGGATCAACAGTTACATCTAGAGATGTATCTTTTAAAGCCTGTATTTGAACTGCAGCATGTGAGTGGGTTACCTCATATTTTTGCATATCTTTTCACTTTTTTATTCCCTAATTTGCGATTCCCTACACTAGATTGTGTTTTTTTTTCTTTCACCTGGTAGCCTTGTGCTTGTTTATTCTAAAACCATATTTATCAGTAGAGCTGAAAATTCTATCCTTGAACTTACAGTAGGGGTAGATTCTCAGAAGTGCACTAAATGAGAGCAAACAATATTATGTTACCTAATTAGAGAAGTTATTTTTCCTTCATTTAACGGGCATCCTAAAAGCGGATCATATGTATAGATAAAGTACTTTAGCAAAACCACCATCCTGCGTTTTGCAATACACTGCATACGCGCATTGGTCAAACTTTAAGGCGCGTTATTAACAGAGACTTTCATGTGCGTTACCAAAGCTTGTTATAATATTAGAAATGTATAAGTTTTACACTTAACCTTTTCACTTAATTATATGGTATGTAATGTAATAATGACTGTATACAGTATGAGTGTACAATGATATATATTGATACATACCGTAACTAAATTAATTAATATTTAATTTATATTTATGTACAATTAAAATAAGTGAAGACTGTCCAGAGGTATGAATGAATATACATTATTGTACAACCATACATTATACAATCATTATTACATTATATACCATATTAGTTCAGACAAATATATCACTGTAATCACTAAAAAACACAATAGAGTTTATGATGTATTTCAGATATATCCTTGTATGACACAAGAGTAACTTTTTGAAGTCCTTTCCATTGCTTTTTGGCTATTCAAAGAAATAACTCAATGGTAATCAGGGTCTAGATGTGAATAAGGGCACCTTTTGGAAGGCGCTAAATATCATAGTGTTATTATCATGAACTACCATTAACAGAGGTCTGAGGATCTCTGTTGTTAGGTAAACTGCTCATTCCCATATGATTTGCATATGAGTAAGACTAAGGTATGTTCAAATGTAACGATCTATTATTTTTAAGAAAAATGCAAGAGCATTGTTGCGCTAAGCACCTGTGGGAATATGCGTTATGGTTATGGACATGTTAAGTTGAGATAACGGAACGTTAAAAAGTTAGCAACTTTCTGAGGATCTACCCCTTATTTCCAAACTAACTTGTGTTAACTTTGATTTCCCCATCACATATTACTACAAGTACAGTGCTGTCACAAGAGACCTGGCAGTTTACACCTTTTTAACCGGGATCATTACTGAGCAAAACAAGGTAATGAAACAAATTGAAGTTTATTTGCTAGACTCTCCTAGGTGCAGGGAACTCTAAATAAGAGTTTTACCCTGACCGGAACTTAGCCCGGAATCTCCTGGTTCCCAAATCGGCGTGAAGTTCCACATGCCACCGCTCCCTTCTCTTCTGAGAACATGGACTTTCTTGACCGCAAGCTACCACCGAGCCTCTGGTACCGAAATCAGCATCAAATCCCAGCCACGACCACTACATTCAATTTTGGGAACTTGATCACAGAAGTCGTGACTTAGAATCTGGTGGGCAGACTTTTCTGTCTTGAAATCAAAGCCAGATGCTCTGCTGTTCGCTTAAGAGCAACTTTGAAAAGCCCGCCCACGCTCTTTCTACCTGGAATCTCAAATCTCCTTGGTTCAGACAATTCTTATGGTATTCTGAGTTTCTTTCATGAAACTCAGCAGCCAATTATTGCGTGGGAATTTTCTAAGCAACCAATCAGAGCCAAGTTGGTCTGAAAAGCTGGGTCAACAGGAAATATGAAACTGCCAAGGGACATGCGTAAGTTTGCCACCTCCGTCCCTTGCTATCTCAATGCCACCACTGGGTCAAATGCCAGCCCAGATGACTGCCATTGTTCCCCGGACCTGGGTACTTGAGCCCTTCTCTGCTACCCAAATGGCTTTCACACCTTTGGCATCTCTGGCTACTTTGAACTCCAATGTCCAGCAAACTTACTGGCGCATATGGGGTAGCCCTGACAGTCTGTTTCGGCATCAGTTCCGATAGTCCCAGAATATTACAGTACACAACAGTACATTACAGTATTAATAAAATATAGTTTAATACATCCCTAAGTCTCTGGGTATGGAGAATAGAATAGAAAGATGTTCTTTTATTCCTATCAGCCTTATTCCCCTTACACTATCTTTTGGGACTTAGTTTGGACTCTGAGAGTCCCCCCACAACCTTATATACGGTTGGGGCACCCACAAACCCAATACAGTTTCTAGGTTACCTGGGCACTAGCTGTACCTCCCTTTACCTAGGGACCCCCTCAGCTACAGGGGCACTTGTTCATCCCTTGCCCCATTCACCTTTCTGGGCTATGCTGAAGCAGGGTACCCTAGTGGTGAGTCACGCTTGCGTTTTCAAGGGGATGTATTGCCGGGACAATGTGCCTACATGTATCTGAGAATCAGGCATGATTCCCCGGTACATTTTGTAGGGGAACCGACAACTCCGGACCCCAACTACCTAGGCACATTCTGACATCAATTCCTCCGCAACCCCTCCCCCCCCTCAAAACTCATACCCTTGTTATCCCTGCTCGCTGGCATTCCCGGAAAGGGAAAAACACATAAAATACTTGTAATACGCAAAGTACAGTTGGAACATACAATGTTACTTGGTCCAAGAGCTAACTCTCCTGAACTCTTATACTCGGATCAGGGGTAACCAAAAATGGGCTTAACCTTTATTTGAGAGCCTGGTTACCACCTAGCATCATAACTATTAATCATTAATGATTCCTACAGTTTACAAGTTATATACTGTATGAAGTTGAATGCTATATACATTGAATGCTAAAAAGTTTTTACAATTGCCTTTTAGATTGTAACAGAATTTGATTAGACTCTGGTAAATTGGTACAACACAGCACAATTTGATTTTGCAAATGGTAATATCATTTTTATCCTCCAATAAGTAAATGTTGAAAAATAAATACAGGGATATTTCACATATCAAATTGGTGTCTGTAATAGTTTTACATTATGAAAAAGAAAGAGTAAACTTCTGTAATTACTTTTCACAGTGATGTTTCTACATTTGAGGCAACAAATGTCAACTGTGCATTACAGTACAAGTCGACACATATCAGCATTAGCACTTCAAGATATGTGATAATGGTTTGGGTAAGGAGTCAGAAACAAGTTACATAACACCGATGTTAACATGTTACGTCTGAACATAGTTCATTTTGGGATGTTAAATATGTTTTTGACTCAGACACAAAAAATAATTATAGTAAAATGGAAAAGGACTGTATTTTTTATTTCTGATTTGAATTGGAAGAATATTAAGAACATATTTGGAGACCATAGGAAAAAGCTGACCTTATATCTCAATGTATAATATTTTAGAATATGCTTCTCTAGGATATCTATAGATATTGCAGGCAACTTTTGGAAGCTGGTTTTGATTTCACCTTAAAGGCACTTGATATTTTGTGTATTTTCAAAGATATTTTAATATGAGTACATTAGATACAGGTTTCTGACACATATATATTTTTTGAGAACCGACACCTCCATATTAATTAAAAAAGGTTTTATTTTGTGTAGTTCAAACCTGAATTATATTCTATTTTCCCCTTGGGAATATACCATGGCACCAAAAAGTGCATCTAGATGGAGAGAAACAAAACTTAAAACGCCAAATAAATAAGTTTACATTAGTTATGACTAAATTTAGTAAGCAGGGCAGTGCCAAAATACACCTGCACTGGAAGATACATTACAACCATTCATAGCACCGCTTAGTAAATATGGGCATAATATTAAAAACATGTTAATCAAGAGTCTTAAGTTATACGTCCCAAACTAAATTCACTGGATTGTTAGGACAGACATATTCCACCCTCCCACAATTCCATTATAAGACATCCTATTTAACTGCTTGTAAGCACAACCCTCACCCCCTCCTTTCATTTACCATTCCCTTTTGGGTGCTCTTTGTCCAAATGACCAGCGCCAATTTCTTCAACAAAATTAATCAAATAAATATTTTTAATTCTAAATAATCTTTGTTTGTTCATACAACGCACACAAAGAATGCTATTGAATTTACCCCAAGCAAGATATTTAGGATGCTTGGGAAAGGATTGTAACCACTGATGTATAATTTAAAACATCCCCCTATTATTTGTGCAGCTGGTAAGTCCTTAATAATTTTCCTTTTCGTAATCATTATTTAAATTGTGAGATGATGCATATGGGTCAACATACTGTACATTAAACATACCATCCTACAGTCACTCCTACAGAAACATGCTTAAGATAAAGGGTCTGTGTATAAAGGTATTTAGCAATGCATCAGGAAAGACAGCTCCAATTTTATTATTTTACTGCATTTGTGCAAATGTCAGAAACCCCAACATTTAAGTGTCTTACATTTGACCGAGATTGTAAGTCTGAAGAGCTTACAAGTGGGAGTTGGAGTTTGTTTTCAACGCAAAATGAAAAATGTACCAGATTCATGCTTTTACATCTAATTTTAACGTGTATTGGATGTCCTACAAAATAAATAAATAATGTTAATGGAACACAAAAGTAAAAATTCAGTGACGCTTACAAAAATATGCCCGGAGTGCCATTTTAAAACTTTTATGGCAAAAATGGCTTCTCTAATTTTCATTTTCACATAAAAGGTGTCATCTGTGTACCATTTATACACAACCACACTGATATGGGAAAATATTTTAGTGAGAGTCTGACACTGTACTGAAAAGGATGGGGGTGCCGGAATGGGAGAAAGCTATGGGGCAACTGAAATCATAAGAGCATGGGAAGATCAGGGAAGGTTTTGTTATTTTATTTTGAGATGAATTGTAAGATGTACTGTACGGAGGAAAAAGTTTTAATTTGTGGATTCATCTTGAATTTGGTTGTGGATGACATATATAGTTGCTGAGGGAAATGGATAAAGGAGAAACAGAAGAAAAGTAGTGTGTGGGTTCAGTGAGCATAATAGCAGCATACTATTAAATAAGAAAAAAGGAAAATGTCCTCCGGCGCATAAACTCAAGCAAGATTTCCAAGCATAGGAGGAATACAAGGAAAAAACACAGAGATAACAGTGTATTAATAAACAAATTAATGTATTGACTAAAAAGTCAGACCAGTGCGGTCATAGAACTGCCTGTATTACATCTCTGTCACTATAGTTGTTATTCAGATAGAGGCTAATAATGTCAGTGCAGTCTCCAGTTGTGGCATAGATTAGGGATAGCACACACCTGATGTGATAACTTTATATGGAACTTCCTCAGATGTTTATCCAAATGGCAGCAGTTGGAAATTAGGCTGTATAGTTTTTTTTACCAGATTGGAATTTGGGGATTATCTTCAATATTCCACCTGTTATCCTTATAAATTAAAGGGAGATGACATGACATAATAACATTTAATAAACATGGACTGGTGTAAAAACAAATGAAAAATCACAAACGTCCGGTATTTGTGCATATTTTGAATAAAGCTTTCCAGCATAAAGAGCTTGTATCTTCCTGGATTCCTTTGTGGCAGGGACAGGGTCTTTCACAGTCACCAAAACGTTGCTGTCAGCTGACAAGTTGTGTCCTTCCACGCTGGGATTGCGGCGCTTCCTCTCTCTTTCCTCTACTTGTGCGCAGGAGGGGGCGGCCGCTTCTCTCTCCCTGTATGGATCCGCATCAGCACGATGGTCCTGCAGACGAAGCGAATTAGCGAAACGCATTGGATTGGCACACAGGCCACCATAGTTTTTGGAACGCATGACCAATCCAGAGCTGCTACAGTGACACTGGTGTCTGCTGGACCATCGTGATGACACCGATCCATCCAGGGAGAGAGAAGTGGCCGCCCCCAGCTGTTTGCAAGCAGGGGAAGGAGAGAGGCAGTGACGCTATCCCAGCATGGAAGGACACAACTTGTCGGCTGACAGCAACGTTTTTGTGACTGTGAAAGACCCTGTCCCTGCCACAAAGAAATCCAGGAGATACAGGCTCTTGATGATGATGATGATGATGATCCTGGAAAGCTTTATTCATAATGCACACAAAAACCGGACGTTTGTGAGTGATCATTTGTTTTTATACCAGTCTATGTTTATTAAATTTTATTATGCTATGTCATCTCTCTTTAATTTATAAGGATAACCGGTGGAATATTGAAGATTATCCCAAAATTCCAATATGGTAACAAATAGATTGTGCGTCGGAGGACATTTTCCTTTTTTCCTGCTCCTGTTTGGAGGAAGGTTGAAATCCCTCCTTTAAACTCTGGCTGTCGGACTATCCCATTTGGAACATTTTACTACCTCGTGACTAATTGGTGTGTTTCACATACTGCACCGACACACTTTATTCGAGCAAATACCCAGTATGTACCTGGCAGATACCTGGAATGCGCCGCTCCTCACCTCTGACAAGCCCCGTTGCGTTTGCCTTCCCAGCCTGGGTTCATGCTTGGCTGACGGGCGGCTGATCTGGCATGATAATGATTAGGATTTAATAGGCTGCAATGCTTCGCGTGTCTACCAGATGGCATAAATTCATGAATTGTAATGCAGTATATATATATATACTGTGCAGTATTGCAGCCAGCGGGAATAAAATGCTTCAATCCCTGCCTGGAAAATAACCCAATGCACTCGGGCAGAAAACAGTCACAAACCTCAATACACCCGGGTATACCCGAATTCGTGGGACTAGCCGAGCTCGAATAAAGTGTGTCGCCAGTGTATATGAGTTTCACTCATCACATATTAAATTTTCACTCCTTATTAGTTTATAATTTAGTGGATAGAGCTACTTTCATTTTTCTATTATAATATTAAATAAAAAGCATTTAATTTCCGTCCTGGGAATTTCTTGGTCCTAAATGTTTTCCTACTGCAGGTTCAAAAGGTTTTGCAAAACATCAATTAAAAACATCACTTTTTAACTTTTATTTTTATTTTCTTATGACTGAAATACAAATTCCACAACCATTTTTTATGCGATTCTCTTTTATGCTACATGTATTTGCCACGTTTCAATTTTCTTCTTAAATGGTGGATTTGTATATAAATTATGATAGCTTAGTCTACACTTTGAAAGGCTATTCATGGATTATGTCATTTATGTTCCACAATTTGTAAATGTGTGCAGACACTGTCATGTCTGTGATGCTGTATGGACTCTTGGCTTTACAAATATCTGCAATGACAATTGTTGCTAAATATAATGTACATTTCATTGCACAGACTGATGTGTTCTTTTTTGTCCCTTTTTTACACAAGGAAAGTGTAAATAAATGCCACAATGAAACAGATATTTATTTAAAATAGACAGGAGAGGTCAAGCCACTCTTTAGTCTCTCCAAGTGTCTGTTTATCAAAGTTTTATAAATAACCACCAATACTGTATGTCCTATAAACTGCTATTGACTCAATCTGAGACACTGCAGTACTTTGAACAATATTAAAACTGGCCCGAAATAGTCATACTGCAAGAAGTGTGGATTGCACAGTATAAAAAAAGACTATTGCACAATCTACATGATCTTCTTTGGTTGCAAGCTCAATATAAATACATACATGTGTAAAAGTGTCTCGGCTGTAAAACTGGTGTGAAAAAGAGAACCAAATGTATATACTATATAAAAAAGAATGTATACTGTGTGTATTAAACTCTCCAATTGCAAATCTGCTTTCAGTTGGCATTTATTCTTATTTGGCAAAATGTGATGCAATGTGATGTGAAGATCTTACCAAATAACTCCTAGTGTATTTAACCCTTTGAAATTAGCAACAATATAATTGAGTCTGGCACTCCAGGGGCCCTATGATGTAGTGGCTACATCATACCCTTCTTGTGCTCGGTTTTTATAGGATCGCAGAACGACTTCAGAAATGCAGGAAAATGGAACATGATTCCTCCTCTTTCATTCTGATAAAGTGATGCTGCAATCACGTGATTGCTCTAAGGAATGCCACAGCTCTCCGGCAACCTACGTTGAAAGCATCTTTATATCTTTTGAAATGTATTGAAATGTATTCAAAATGCAGAGTTAATGAGCATATTAGAATTGATATAAATAAACTTAAAACAAGGTTTTTCTGGCCTCAGTATTTACTACCTGCGTACAATAGGTGCTACAGCACAGAGTTTTTTTTAGACTACCATATGTTGCATTCTGAGGAACACAACGCATATTATAGGTGCTTCCTTAAATTGTTTCTACGTACAAGAGTTACTATGGTAATAACTCACAAAAATGACTGAACAGCTGCTGTCTTTGAACTGTAATATTTTTCTCTCCAGCTTAGTCATCTTGTAAATAAGGCCCTAAGTGTTCCAACCACAACATTACTGAAAGCTAATTTCAGGCTTATACTGTATATAAGGCCAATAGAGTCATGATTACCTTTTGTTGATAATACTGTAGGTTTAAAGAGCCAGTACCATTTGAATTACCTGGAATGTTTCTTTCTTATTACTCAGATAACTAATTAATGAATAGTCAAATATAAAAAAAAAAAGTAAACTTTCTAGTCTCAGAAGATAAAATGGGTTAACTTGTGACACAAGTAAAACACTCTCATTCTATTTTCTACCAATCAACGTATTCCCTATCTTGTTTGTCTTTATTTAATTAAAATGTACTTCTATGATTGAACATTTATGTGAAACATTAATTTGTTCATGCACTGCTACTCAGAAGAAGGCTACACACAGCATAGGACTTTCCTAAGTGGCATCTATTTGAAAGATAAACATAAATCAGTGTATTTTCTTTTCTTTTGGCTGTCATAAGTCGGATGTTGTTTTTACTGTGACTCGCTTAGAGTGGACATATTTTGAATTGCTGTGGCCATTCGATTGTTAACAATTTAGCTTTACTTATTTCTTCTTAACTTATTGTTTCTGAGAGATTAGACCAGTGCAATTCTCTGTTTTTCAGGATTCTCTAGCACAGAAGCAGTTAGGTAATAACAAATAGTTTTTTCTAGTGATGCCTAGGCTATTTAATTTTCAACAAATTTCCAACTAATTTTAAAATACAGTACAGACAACATAGAAATACAGATAGAGCAAGCCTTGCCTGGCAACTGGGCAAGCTGCATGACCGTGGCTACCCCAGCGCTAGAGGATTATCGCTGTGGGGGGTCCGATCAGGCCCGTCCATAGGTTATGCACCATCCTTAGGCAAGCACTATTAAGGCTGCCCCCCCACCCCCCAAAAAAACAGCCCCCTCCCCCAAAAAATGTCCCCAAACTTGTTCCTTCCCGTTTCTAGGTTTGAAGCAGGGGGTCTCCGGAGCTGAGCCGCATTAATTTTGGTTCCCGGGAACCCCCTGTTTCCTGAGATACTAACCTCCTTAGGGGGGTGCTGGTATCTCCTGCTCAGGTTTAAATATCCTATCACATGGGCCAATAGGAAGTCGTGACAGCATAGGCAGCTTCTTATTGGCCCATGTGACCATTGGCCGGCAGTGCTGTTCCATGTTACCTCTTGCGTCCCCCTGAGATATGCCACCCCTAGGTCACGTCTGAGCTGCTTACCACCTAGGGAAGGGCCTGGGTTCGATCAGAAGCATGGAGCCCTGCAGCGATGTCTTAGCAGGCATTGTCTCCAGAGCTGCGGATTTTGCAGCTGCCGTTCTGTAGTTGTGCTACATTTGTATTTTGTTTGTAGCTCGCTTTTTTATACTGTGCATCATGACAAAACTTATTAGGATCTTGTGACATGATGTGCTTCGTGCCTTAAAGTTCACCTTGTTATAAAACAAAATATCTGCATTGTAAAGGGAAGATTCATCAAACGCTAATGCAGGGTATCGCACCTCAACCAGCGTTAACTGTCGTTGATTTGATTGGCAGTTAATGCCGGATCAGGTGTGGTACCCCACATTGACGCTTGGTGCATCTGCCCCTAATTGTGAAATAGTAGCATAAAATATAAATAGGAAATTTCCAAAGGCTGGATGGGAAAGTGCACCAAAATCTTGCACATGTGGGCCTACTATGCAGGTTTTGATTGCTAAAAAATATATTTTTTTTTATTTTGTTTAGTATATTATCAACTAAAATACTGTTAAATGTCATTCTTTTTCAGTTGACAAAGTAAGTGATTTTTCCAATGGCCCTGTATGTGGTCTCTTCCAGGAATGCAGCAAATAAAACATATTTGTTAAAGGTATAAATAACTAAAGAATCCCCACAACATACAGTATAAAGAAAAATTGGCTTAAAAGTGAACATTTGCATTCAATGCAGTGTAGTTGGATATGTATCTTATGTTGTAATGCAAAAACAGGTAAAATTGTGCATTTTGACTCAAGGTCACTTTGCATCAATATATCATGGCACGTTGCTCCATTTTTGTTCCCAAGTTTTTCACTTGAGCCAGTAAGCATTTTGGGAAGTTGTTATAGGAGGAATTAGGGTGGAATTAGTCAGAGTAATAGTATAATGAGATATTAGAGTGTATTGAGATAAATCAACACGCGCCAATTACTAGTGCAGTGTTCCTTTAATTTGTGTCAAATAAATCAGCCTGGTCTGGGAGGCTGGAAACACTTTATCTTATCCTGTACAAATTGTAAGATTAATAAGATTCTTCCATGTACCTGTGACACTGGTGCTAATTGGTGCAAATTAAAACTTTGACTCCTTGTTTTGGCGCAAATTACACAATTGTTATGTATACCTTCAAATGTATCTAGACAAAACTGGTGCAATTCTGGTGTAATTTCTTTTTACAGGGACAATGACAATACTGTAAACAGCACATCTACTGTTGAAATAAAAATATGTTCTCCTGGGTGTGCATAGAATTCTCCTTCATGAATTAAGTAGGAATAGCTGTGTTAGCCGTGTCACCATTGTGCAGAGTAAATAAGTACTTCAGTATCAGGTAAACAAAAACAAGTGACTTATCAGACACCTCCTGACAAATATAGAATCAAATATGAGTCAAATATCAAGATTAAAGTCCTAATAGGATACTAAATAACTATCCCAAGTGTGAAGAACACACAAACAATGAGAAAATAGATATGTCATGGTACGGGTATCAGATGAGACGGTTACTCTACAGCTGACAGTCAGACGGACATCAGACTATGTAAATACAGATGACAAAAAGAATACATAGTGTTATACTGTATAATGTGTTTGGATAATGGAATGAAGTGGAGAAATGTGTGGGGGCACTAGACAGGCAAACAAGGGAAATGGAACACCAGATGAAAAAGTATATCACAATTAATAAAACACATGAAATAAAAATCAATTGATAAAAACAGATTGCAGGTTGTCTCAGGCAAAATTGGAATCCTACTCACTAGACGGTGGATATACACAGGCAGTAAGTGCTGGTATCGCTGACATGAGATCAGGGGAACCGCTGAGGTCTGTTCGAACCCGCCAGGCAGGATGGATGGCACATGCTGCTATGCCACGGGTTGCATGAGTCTCTGCCCAATCCTGCATCTCAGCGTGGTTGCGGAGTCTTCCACTGTCCTGGAATAGGTAATGTGCACATTGGCGTATTCGTGTACTCGCATGCTGCTCTGCGTATGTCTTGCGTGCGACTGTGACCTTTGACCCATCAGTATTAGGTAATACCTTTTTTATTTGGACTAACAATTGACACCTTCCCCAAACCTGCCATCCTTGCATTCCACACATACACCATGTGACAGGCTTTCAATGTCGTCATATCCGTTCTTCCCCAAGCCTCTGTCACATGGTCTACTAGAGCCAATCAGAGTAGGGATGGAGTTCCCACGCTCTGATTGGCTGCCGTACCATGTGAGGCCGGCCATGTTTCTTTTAATGACATCATCTTAAAGGCAATTGAAGCAAAGCCATTCTGATTGGCTGTGCTTTCATTGCCTTTAAGTGACGTCATCATTTTTTTTTTATCGGCCAAAACACATGGTTTTCACTGCCCAATCAGGGCCGTGGGAACCATATGACGAAAATGTGTCGTCATAGGCCTTTAAAAGCCTATGTCGTCTCATTTTGAAGCCAGACGCCGAGGAGGAAGGACCTCCGGAGAAGAAAGAAGACCAGGGCGTGGCACCAGACGGGGAGAAGACCCCGGAAGAAGATAGAAGAATACAGATGAAGATGGATTACAACTAGAAGACCCCTGGATTGCCGTGTTTTATTATTTTAATGTTTATTATTTTATGGTTTTTTATTTTATGGGTTCCTGTTCGTGGATTGGTTCGTGAGTAAGCTGATCAACGGGAGTCGGCGAGTGGGTCAAGTAATGGTAAGTTAAATAAAGAAATGTATTTAATGTAAATGTGTTTTTTTTTGCTTTTTCATGTGTATATTTTTTTTAATGTAAATCAGTTCTTGCCACTGTATGTATGTATGTATGTCTAGAGAGATATATACATACAGGGTAAGAAATGATAGTGTTGTAAAAGCTTTCTTTGCACTATTGTAAATGATATTGGCTATGCTGCTATGCATAGATGTGTGTTAAATGTATTTTATAATTAGAGAGATGTAATTTTTGGGCTTCTATGCTGTACTGTAGGTAATGGTGAGGCTTGCTTTAGTATATTGTAATTTTTGGTGTCCTTTTTTGTTTGATGCTAACTTGTTCTCTGTAACGGTTGCTATAGTTAATTGTGTAATTGGTATGGATGCTATTTTAATTGTTTAGGGATGTAATTTATGTCTGTTTATTCATTGATGGTGACTTTATTGGATTACATAGTATACTTCTTGTGATGTAATGCTATTTTAGTTGGATTATTGTATTGTTAACATTAATTTGCAGCGTGTACATGTACCTTACATTTTATGCTACATGTATACAATGTAAATGCTATGTTTTAAGTGGCATTTGAGGCTTTAGATTGAATGATTACATGAGATTTGTTTAGGAAATTGCTTTTTAATTCATTGAGGATGTTATGGATAAGTGGTGTTGCCATTGCAGGATGGCTTCACCCCTTAATTACCTTTGAGGTTAGTACCTGATAAGGTGATTAAGGGGTACATTGATATGTGAATGTCATTGAAATGTATTGGCTATTTATTATTTTGGCAACGGAACAGAATGATGATGCTGGCAACGGGGCCTTCTTATTGAAGAGGTTAGTAGAATTTTCTTTATTTTACTATGGTATTTAATGTGTTTAATAATGGCCAAATAATGTATTATCCCTATCCATTATTGTACTGTATGTGCTGGGGGGAGGGGGTATTGGCCCCAAGGGTATGTGGTATGACTCCCTTGTGGGTAGTGGGTGAGGGTGGTTAGGCCTCATGGGGTGGGGAGGTAGTGGGGGAGGGTATGTGGGTGATGGTGGGTTAACCCCTTAATGACTGTAGCGGTTAATAACCGCTATGGTGATTAAGGGGTTCGGGGACATTACATTGGATGTTTTTTTTCTTGTGCCTGTTTTGTAGAAGCGGATGGGGCATGGGCAGGATGAAGATGAGGATGGCCTTCATCGTGACAGTGGGACATGGGTGAGTGCAATATGTATTTAATGTGTTTATTGCTCTGTATGTATTTTAAATGGACAACTGCACTATTATCCATTTGTGGATAATAGTAATGTTGCCCCTTACAGTATTGTATGGTGTGTATTGCTATGTTTATTGGGGGCAATTGTCCCCAATAAACATGCTATTATGCGTTAACCCCTTCATTGCCTTAACGGCTATCCGCTATGGTAATGAAGCAACATTAATGTATTTTAATAATATTGTGCGGGAGCAGGGGGCCCCCTGAGCTGAACCGCATTTATTTGTGGCTCAGAGACCCCCTGCTTCCCGAGTTACAGGCCCCGGTTTGTGGCATCGGTTACAGTGTGGACGCCATGTTTATTGCGGGCACGTAGCGTATGGGACGCTATAAACATGGCGGCGACACTGCCCACACGATCACACATACCGGGGCCTGTAACTCGGGAAGCAGGGGATCCCTGGTCCACAAAGCGATGCGGTTCAGCTCAGGGGACCCCCTGCTCACTGTACAGTATTATTAAAAATACATTCATGCTGCTTCGCTACCATAGCAGATAGCCGCAAAGGTAAGGAACGAGTCTTTATTGATATGTGTGTTTTATTCATAGTGTAGATGTGCAGAGGGTTTCCGGAGCTGAACCGCTTTGGTTTTAGGTCCGGGGACCCCCTGCTTCCCGAGATACAGGCCCTTTTAGGGGGTGCCGGTATCCCTCTGCTTTTCAGCTCCGGAGACCCCCTGCACATGTACACTATGAATAAAATTTGTTTTAAAAATAGTTTTTATTGTGCTGATGTTTGCGTCGAGAGAGCAGCGGATCTCTCTCTGCTGCAAACACAACTCGGCAGGGGACGGCTTCTCGGCAGTTTCTCGCCAGGCAGCCGTCTCGCCACCGATTACTAGCCATTTTATCAAATGGTGGTGGCGCATTCATTCACCAGGGATTCGCCCCATACAGTATACAGCCAGTTTAACACGCCAAAAACATGGCTAATTGCTAAACTGGCTAATGCATTTTTTCGCTGCTTACTTCATGATGCTCTAAGACAAGGACCTACAGTAATGCTGATTTGGGGTTTTTAACCCACAACCATAATCTTTTTGTAATGTTTCTCCCTGCCTCTCTGTGAATTTTACAATTAACCCCCTCCCCCCCTACGTCCCCACCCCCCTGCACACTTATGATGGATACACTGTATGTTCGTGTGTCTCACTGTCCCTTTCATCCATTTATTTCCCTGTCTGTTTATTCCTTCTCTGCATCCTCTGCTATCTTGTTTTAATTTTTATACATCAGTGTTAAGCTCATGGAATCTTTGTAAATCAGTATTGTTGACCGGAGAAAGAGAGAGAGGACTCGCGAAATCTTGTCTTATAATATCCATTGTTAGTCCAAAAAAAAAGGTATCACCTAATACAGAAGTACATCCAAATCCGCATCCATAGAGGTAAAGGCGCACAGCAAAGAGAGTGGGTCAAAAACTAGTAAAAATATACTTTATTGGTCCATAAAAGAGAGAATGGAGGTGAAAAACCCCTCCTACATGTTTCGTGCACCAAGCACTTTATCACTCCTTGATAAAGTGCTTGGTGCACGAAACATATGGTGTTTGTGGATTTATTATTGACAAGCATAATTTTGTACCTATAACGGACCCGGCATTGGAGCGCATGTTCCACACTAAGAATTCAGTAATACAGAAGTACTCATAGAATTCTCTCAATTTTAAAACTCCACATTTTCCTTCAATTGGCATATTTGCACCTTAATTTATTCTATCCCAATATTATATACATTTACCATTACTGTAATGAATGGAAAATGGGGGAAGCCATGCACACCAAAAAAAGATGCAAAAGAGTTAATGCAAAAAAGTAATTTAATTACTAAAAACAGTCACAACAATCCAATGTTTTGGTGCTGACCACCTTCATCAGGGTTACCATTACTGTAACAACATGTGATATTTACTGTAGTTTGTTTCAAGTTTGCACAATACTCCCTCATCAGCTAAACCTTGTAAATTCTTATCCACCTGATAGGATGGAAGCAGAGATTTCACAGTTTGTTACAGTTACAGTTGTCCACAGCCAACATACAATGGTTGGAAGACTTTGATCTATGCTACTCAGTTAATTCATAAATATAGCAATTCCTCATGCTGAAGTTTATACTTTGGCAAAAAGAAGCATTTAAAATGGAATATATGTATATCAAACGTGCCACTAAGGTCAATATTGATCACACAGCATTTTCCTTCTGTCTACCAAGAAAATGTATATGACTTTTCAGTCAACATTCCTCTACTACTTAATATGCCACTCTGTTTAATTTCCAAACTCAGTTAATTTAGTGCTGCTGTGCTCCATCTTCTTAAACACTGTACAATATTTAATCTTACTTTCCATTTTCAATAAGTAAACTAAAACATAAATCAATCTGCAGACACATTTCAATACACAAATAACACATTCTTTCTCTTGGATATTTAGTACCTCATAAACAATCTGGAAAGTTTGTTTTGCAATCTTTTTAATCATAGCAGATTAAGGACTTTATTCTATATGCTGAAGTGACTGAAAATCCCCATTAAAGTCGTGATTTTCAGCCGAAAATAACCCATACAGCAAGTACAGTGTATATAGAATTCCCCACCGTAACCTTGTTGCCACTGATGTGTTTGATAGCAATGGATGAACTGCTTGCTTAATTTTTAAATCAAACTTACAAACACAAATAAGTCATTTCCAGAAATAATTAATCATTTTCAAAGACCCTTTTGTGAGGCGTCTCATTGCCATTCTCAGTTGATGTTAGGTTCTCTGGGATCTGAACCTAGAAACAGTAAAAGGCAGCAGCATTAACAATGTGCTAAATCCGCATATTTATAGCTCAAATGCTGTGATATCTGTATGTAGCACTGTCCTGTCCCCCTCCCCCCCCAGTGGGAGATACACAGCTTCTACTACCTAGTGTGTGGTGCGAGTAACTGTGAGGGTCAGGGGAGCTGAGTCTTACAGGCTGAGGTTCTTCTCTGAGCTTTTTCTCAGGGTGCTTTTAGAGCCTCCCGCAGTAGTGGGCTCCAGGGTGTTCGGAGATCAGCCCCCACTATTGCATGTTTCTTACCTCCTGCCCAGGGGACTGACACTCAGACAGGAGCATGATGATGAGTGATCTTTATTAGGCATTCACTGCAGATCTTTTCTTACAGATTTGCAGGGTCTCAGAGGCTCCAGGCCTCTGGATGATGCTTACCCCAGATAATATAGGGCATCTTGGCAGTATGATCAGATGTTCACCCAGCCCCAGGGCTGGAGGTGGGCACACGCGTCCTGCGATGGGAGAGGCTCATAGCCCTACTGCTCTGTTCCTAATACAGAGCAGGACTGCTAAATCTGGCACTCTCTCATCAGGAAGCAGAAGGGGCGGGCTCATGGTCTATACCTATCCCTGATAGGCTTACACAGGCCTTGAGTCACCACCTTACTTCTGTCCATCAGAGAGGAGCATGGGTGGGGGTCACAAGCCCATAGGATTACCCCCTTACAGCCTGCAGCTAGCAGGACTTACATAACAGGGAGGGGAAAGACAGGCAGAAAAGACATACCCTGTTACATGTATACAAAAGTGAACATGTTGCTACCCTGCATGTGTTAACAACTAGCCTAATCTCAGAAATATACCTTTTAGCTAACTGTTTCCTATTCTTAACTCTCTACAAATATCTGCAGAAATTTGCTTTCTCTGTGATGGTTCAGAGATGTTGTTTAAATAAACATCAAATTTACTTTAAATCATGAAAGTTAATATCAGATAAGGTTTAGTATGCCAAGGCATCACAATGCGCATTATTATATAACATTAGTATATTTGCTTTCTTAGTATTTGGAAAATCAGCTTTGCATGAGGGTATCATTTCTTACAGAAGAAGTCCAATCATAGAAGCAGTGTAATTTCAATACTCAGTCATGTGTTACACTTGGTAAAGAGAGAAAGCATGCAAACCCAGGGAAGAGACACCTAGTTTCAGTTTGATCCTTTAAACACAAACAAAATGTTAAAACATAATTTATGATATATATCTCCACGAAGTGAGGGATATAAATCAGGTATAATGTTAGTGCTTACGCACCCATTTGTATTGTTAATTGTTGGACTTATCAAACATGGAATTTGATGGCAGATAAAAACCATTTGACCAATCTAATCTACATGTTCCTATCTCCTGTAAAACCTCAAACCATATTTGATCCTTGACTTTCCTTAATATTTAAGATATCGTTTTGTCTATCCCAAGCATGTTTTACTTGCCTTTCTCTATTAGCCTCTACCCTTCTGTTCTATGAAGGCTATTCCACCACCCTTTCCAAGAAGTGCTTCCTCACATTCCCCCTGTGCCTGTCACCCTCCAGATTCACATCTTGTTTTAATATTTTTCTTTCTTTGAAATATGCTTACCTCCTGCACTTTGTTGAAACCCTTTATGTATTTAAAAGTTTCTATCATGTGCCCCTCTCCTTTCTCTACTCTAGCCTGTTCACACTCTATTTAGGTACGTCACTCGTTCCTGAAATGGTTTGTGATGAAGACCATGCACCATTATACTAGCCTTCCTTTGTACAGTCTAATTTATTTATGTTTTTTCTGGAGATATGTTCTCCAGAACTAAACAAAGTACTCTAGGTGAGGACTCACCAATGATCTATAAAGTGGCAACACCACGTCTCTCTTTTAGTTGCTAATACTCTCCCTGAAAGAGAGACAAGTAGAGAGTGGGAGAGAGCCCACTGACTTATATACTTCCCAACACTAGCTATACAACACATGGAAATATATCAATGAACAGTTGAAATATCTGGGACACAAGATAATTTGAATATATAAATAGGTTTGTTTCTTATTTCTATTTAAACTTTTTCAAAAGTTCAAGCAAAACATAGGCAGAGCAAACGTGGACAAGTTTGCACATCTCTAATTGTAAAGGGTGATGTAACAGGGGACTTATCCCTGTTCAGTAATGTTCCTTTAATCTAGCAGTGTGGTAGTTAATTACTAAACACCACCTGCCTGATTAGATTGGTTACAAAAAGCCTGCCTTTGAGACAGGAAGTGACTCTCTTTAGCTCTGACTGAGAGCTGACCTTTGGAGACACCACAATGTCTTGAGTTCTGCTAGCCACACAGCAGAGCTGATTGCAAGACACCCAATAAGACTTCTAAACCTGGATGCTGATATTTTTCTGTGCACGCACGGGTGCGGTTCCAGGAGAGCAGAGAAGCTTACTCTACAGCTGATAAACAGATAAGACTTTCATTATTAAGAGACTGCTTATATCTGCTTATTTTCATGCTATGTGTTTGGGATGGGAGAAATGCTTAACTAATGGAGATGTGAACTAATTGCAAGGATTTCCATAGAAATACTCCCAAGTGAATGGAAGCTTTGTTCCCCCCTGTGTTTGGATAATGTCCTGATGAAAAGGACAAGGCACAATAAAGCCTGTTATAATTTCACATTATAACGACTCCAGTTGTGTACCTCTGTGAACGTCCGTCTACAGGTGACTTTTCAGATGGCGTCTTGATGATGGGGACAGAAGTGTTTTCTTTGCTACGAAGGTGTTCTAAAGATAGGGGTGAAGATCATCGGGAAGCGCAAAATCATGTAAAACAGAAGAAATTTCCTGATGGTGCAGTATTGTGATATAAATAAATAAAAATTTAAAGTGCAGTGTGCTATGTACTCACAAGTGTATGGTGAGTAATGTTCCCATAAAGGTATCTTTCAGGGACAGCCCGTCTGCCCATGGTATAAGTGGGTCTGTGTACGTGGGTGGATGCTGAGGACCTTAGGTAACAAATAAGGAAACGGACATAGTGCAGACTGAGCAAAATTCTATTAAAATTGTAAGTGAAAGTACAATACACTCACAATGTGTTAAAAGAATACAAGCGTTTTGATCACATATCGGATCTCAGTGCAAGGCAGCTGTATCAGTGTATTGCGGAGAAACGCGTAGAGTGAATCCTGATGAGAGAAGACCACTATAGGATCGGAGTCCCCCAGAGCAGATGACGTCACTTCCGGTTTCCGGTTTGGGTGAGACGCAACAGTGAAACGCACGCTGAGGTGGAGGGGGGACTGATACAGCTGCCTTGCACTGAGATCCGATATGTGATCAAAACGCTTGTATTCTTTTAACACATTGTGAGTGTATTGTACTTTCACTTACAATTTTAATAGAATTTTGCACAGTCTGCACTATGTCCGTTTCCTTATTTGTTACCTAAGGTCCTCAGCATCCACCCACGTACACAGACCCACTTATACCACGGGCAGACGGGCTGTCCCTGAAAGATACCTTTATGGGAACATTACTCACCATACACTTGTGAGTACATAGCACACTGCACTTTAAATTTTTATTTATTTATATCACAATAATGCACCATCAGGAAATTTCTTCTGTTTTACATGATTTTGCGCTTCCCGATGATCTTCACCCCTTCCACGTCCACGGGATCAAGAGAACGACCCCCCACTGGGTTAAGCTGCATTCGCATGTGTTTGTATTAGTATCACTTAATTATTATTTATACACTTGTTTATATAGGGATGTAATTCTTGAGCGCCACATTGATATATATTTTTTCAACTTGCACTTTGTTCTAAAGATAGGTGGCAGTATAAGAAAATTATTTCAGGCGACAGCACAGTAGAAATACACAATCTTAGTGAGCAAAAACTAAAAATCCACAATATTATATATTTAATACTGCAGTACTAACTGAAGTGCTACTAGAAAACAAAGAAGCTCCAATGCTTATCTGATATGACACAATTTAGTTCAATTATTTATTTATAAAATGTTTCACCAGGAAGTAATACCGATGCAGCTGCCGTTATTCGAACACTTAACACGTCATGTACATCGGAATCCCGATTTGAAACCGCGGGATGAATTCCAGCCTTCCCGCACTAAGACGCGAGCGCGGCGAGTGCAGAAAACGAATTTTAGTGTTCTGGTTTTAAAAACATGAAATTGACACAGTAGCCGAGTACTGTACACATTACAATTCATCCATTGTATTGCAAACAAAGAAACAGAATCCATGAAATTCAAACAAAACATCCGCGATAAGCGCGGGTGTCTGGGGCGATTGGCCGCTTTCATGCTGCGCGGGGAACAGCAAAGAACTGAAAATCGGCGCTGTGATGTGTTTGAATAATGGCCGCTGCATCAGTACATTGAGAGTTATCTTACGTTTTCAAGTATGTCCTGGGCTTAGAATTATATATTTTGTTCTAAGAAGTATGCAACTTCTAACAAATATATTTAGTTTAAGACAGAGCAGAAAAATTTGGTAGCAAGGGATGAACGGAACTATAATTAGGCTCTGACTGAGGTTGAAAAAAGACATATCTATACTTCCTTATTGATCCAGAGGAAAAAAAACAAAAAAAAACAGTGTCATATCATCCAATGATATCTCATAAGGGGAAAAATAACTTCCTTCCTGACTCCAAGAATTGGCAATTGGATTATTCACTGGTTCAACATTCTTCCCATGTTTACTTAATTGGTATATTCCTTTCTAAAAAGATGTCCAACCTTTTTTTGAACAAATCTATTGTATCTGCCATCACAGTCTCCATGGGTAATGAATTCTGCATTTTAACTGCCCTTACTGTAAATAACCTTTCCTTTGTTGCTGGTGAAATCTCCTTTCCTCCAACCTTAAGGGATGGCCCTGAGTCCTTTGTACTGCCCTTGGGATAAGTAGTTATTTTGAAAGCTACCTGTACTGTCCCCGAATATATTTGTATATAGTTATCATATCACCTCTTAAGACGCCTCTTTTCTAATGTAAATAAATCTAATTTAGCTAGCCTCTCCTCATAAATTAGATTGTCCATCCCCTTTATTAATTTGGTGGCTCTACACTGCACTCTCTCTAGTTCCAGAATGTCTTTTCTAAGGAGTGGTGCCCAAAATTGTACTCCATATTCAAGGTGTGGTCTTATTAATGCTTTGTTAAGGGGCATAATTATGTTTACTTCCCTTCCATCCATTGCCCGATAAATGCAAGATAAGATCTTGTTTGCCTTTGCAGCTACTGCATGACTTTGGGCACTATTGCTAAACCTACTGTCTACAAGCACTCTTAAATCCTTCTCCATCAAGGATTCCCCCAATTTATCCCCATTTAATTTGTAATTTGCCTGTTTATTCTTGCTTCCCAAATGCATAACCTTACCTTTATCTGTATTAAACCTTATCTACCATTTCCTTGCCCAAGCTTCCAGTCCCTCCAAGTCCGTCTGGAGAGAAATTATATCATGCTCTGATTCTACTACCTTAAACAATTTAATATCAACAGCAAAAATGGAGACTTTGCTCTCGATCCCAACCTCAAGGTCATTAATAAACCAGTTAAGAAGCAGTGGTCCCAGTACCAATCCCTGAGGTACTCCACTCATGACCTTGGCCCAACTTGAAAAAGTTCCATTTAGGAAAACCCTCTGTTGCCTGGCTTTTAGCCAGTTTTCAATCCAGCTGCAAATATTTTTACTGAGTCTAATTTTCTTTATTTTGTACACCATCCTCTTGTGTGGAACCGTATCAAAAGCCTTTGCAAAATCTAAGTAGACCACATAAACTGCATTACCCTGGTCTAAATTCCTACTTACCTCCTCAAAGAAACAAATAAGGTTTGTTTGGCATGATCTATCCTTCATAAATCCATGCTGACTATTACTAATAATTTTGTTTCCATTAGGTATTCCTGAATATTATCCCGTATTAAACCTTCAAGTAGTTTCCCCACTATTGAAGTAAGGCTTACAGGTCTGTAATTCTCTGGTTGTGATCTAGCTCCCTTTTTAAATCTAGGCAACACATCTGCTTTACGCCAATCTTGTGGTACTGAGCCTGTGGAAATGGAGTCCTTGAATATTAAATGAAATAGTTTGGCTATTACTGAACTTAACTCCTTGAGAACTCTTGGATGTATGCCATCAGGGCCAGATGCCTTATTTACTTAAATTTTTTCAAGCTGCATATGAACATCTTCCTCAGTTAACCAATTGTTCATTAATGTGAAATGATTGCGTCCCTCAGATTTATCATTGGTGTCACTATTCTGTCCCACAGTTTTCTGTTGATTGAGGAAAGTAACTGTACAGTAAGTTTTGGCGTAGCAATATATTTGTATTCATATAATTAAAAAATAAAACAGATGAGGCACTCAATAGTAGTAAATATACCCCTGTAGGTGGT
This sequence comes from Ascaphus truei, assembly GCF_040206685.1. Classification (NCBI taxonomy): domain Eukaryota; kingdom Metazoa; phylum Chordata; class Amphibia; order Anura; family Ascaphidae; genus Ascaphus; species Ascaphus truei. Next base: position 470,727,524 of record NC_134483.1, on the reverse strand, counting down.
GGGTGCACAATATCAATCTCAGTGTTGGGTTTAATTCAAAATCAAAAGCTAAAAATGTCGGTACTCTAATAAAGTTAAACATGACATTTATTAGATGTCCATTAAAATGCTACATTTCGGTTCCCAAGGGATTGTGCAGAAGGGAACGACTGAGAAAGGTTTTCTGGGAACTAATAAACTTCATGTTTTAATGTGTTACCTTTATTAGAGTGCCCATATTTTTTTTATTTGAAGCCATACTCTGCCATAGCTTAAGTTGTAAATCTGCTTTGATGTGGTTAAATCTTACCATTCTTAATATAATTCTGTTAAATTATCAGCTTTCCTCTGTCATTCTAATATGCATAGCTACTGATTGGCATTGCTCCCTATGTTGCTAGTGCCAGCACTTGTGCCCTACAACTATGAAATGTTTTGCCACAAAGTCTCATAAATGTGAGTCATTCTTATATTTCAGTCTTCAAATTCTACTGCCAACTCAGATGTTTGCTGGTCTCTTTTAATGACTTATTGCTTAGTGTTACCTCATGTGTTCGCACTGACAGCTATTTCCTTAACATTCTACTGCCAATTCATGTTTGATGTTGCTAAAATCAATTACACATGATAATTTGACACCTAAAGAAGGTATCCTAATTGGCTGTGGGAATTTTTGTTTAGAAATTCACACATTTGCCAAACTAATTTAGTGGATGTAAAAATGCCAAGCTGTTCAAGTTATTTGCCAGCTTTTGCTGAAGTTGCACAAGTCCTACACAAGGTAATATAGTATGCTGCAAATTCTTTATACAAAGCGCCATGAGGCAGACAACACACTTTTAAAGTAAAAATTAAAAAAACACAGATACACATACACATTTCCTCATGAGATACCATTGATTGGGCAACAATTTTGCCTTTTCTATTATCATGGCTTCCTGCATACTTAGAAATATCATCACTGCCTTGTGCAGCTCATAGAGTTGTGTATAGAATGTGGAGGATGGATTTCCAGCACGTGACACTCTCCACTTTGATCAGGTGGACGATCAGGGTAAAATAAAGTATTTTGAGTTATGTAGTAACTGTTAAAGTGGGCTTAATTATTTCATGTTGGTAACCAATTATCCCACTATTCCTTACTCTGTTGCATGAAAATTATAATTTAGCCCAACTAGAGATGTGCAAATGGAACTCGGTTTCGAACAATGCAAAATGTGCCCCTTTCCCAACAAATAACAAAGTGAACAGTTTCAGAAGTGTGAAAATAGTTATCCCAATAAAGGAACAACTTTTTTTTTTTTTTAGAGAGAAAGCCCTATTTCAGAATCTGGATGATGTTTGAGTAGATATTAGCTGGTGAAATGTGGTGATTTCGCAAGAAGTTAGACTAGTTTGGGCCAATTCCGCAAGTACTTAGACAAGTACTTTTTGCAAATTTTAAAACTTTTTGAAAAGTTTGAGCGAAACAGTGGCCAAGTAAATCTCGGCAATTTCGCACATCTTTAGGCTCAATCAGGGTACATGATCAATGTTGCCCTGATTTCATGCTGACATCAAGTTAGATCCATTATTACTGACTTCCAACCCAACCATTATTCTTTTTAGAATGACGCCATGTAATTTAGCAATAATATTGTTTTCTTTATGGGCTTATTGTTCCACCTTGCATACCCAGTATACCGTATTATAGCTACCATAGTTGCTGATTGGCATTGCCTGCGTCTCTGAAGTTATTGTTTTGGATATTTCCCTGCAACCTACCTGTTGCTTTTATTACCACTACTCCACTAAAGTCAAGAGGAATGAAAAAACACTCAGTAGGAAACACAATCAGACAGAAAATGTAATTCACCAACATCCACTACATTATCGTCACCATTATTTCTACACCCGCCTCTAAGCCAGATGCTTGGTTACTAATAATAGTATTCTCTATTCACCTTATGACTATATTGTGAGTGCCATGACATGTGCCCTCCAAACATGGACTTTTCTATGACTGTGGGTCCAGTCCCTTATCACTATAATTTGGAGGTATTTATAAAATGAGTTCCCACGTTATAATTTCTGCCCACTGTATAGCTGTTAAATACAGTGTGTTACTATGTGTTTCATCATAAAATGTATAAATGTTTTACTATTTTTGTGCGTTATCTGAATCATCCTATTTTACATGTGTTTTTAACATAGAGAACAGGAACCAAAAGCACTAACAGGGAATAAGAGGTACAGTAGACTCTGAAGTGCAGAACATAGCCAATAGCAGAAAATTCCATCAAATATTTACTGTTTGATGTCTGAAAGAAACAGAAATGTGTTCTCACAGAATTTTAAAAAATACAAATACAATTAATTTTGTAGTTGGGTCTCTCCAGTCAGTCTTAGATTTGTAGTTCAGTATAGTGTTCAGAACAATTTTAATCTGACTACTAGAGAATAATTGTACAGTACTTCTCCACTGACTTCACCAAAGCTCAGAGATTAGCTGCTTCTTCAATAAATAGGTCAAATAATTATACAGTGAGTCACTTACACATAAAAACAGAGAGACTTGGCAAAACTTTTAGACACCTTAAATTAAAGAGTCCCAGAAAGAGTAAGATAGTTTGGAGGTTGTGACACCTTTTAATGGACCAGCATATCAATTGTACAAGTTTTCCTTGTGTTTAGGTTTTCAAAACTGTCTCTTTATCACATGTCTTTTCATCGCATCGGAGAAGGAGCAGCTCAGTGAGTAAAAATTATTATTATTATTATTATCACATCTGATGAAGAGTACTCTGCAGTCTTGAAAGTTAATGCACGAGAAGCCTTATACAATGGATATGCTGGTTCATTAAAAGGTATCACTGTGACGGTGAGGGAGTAACCAGGCTCACAATAAAGGTTTAATCTCGTTTGGTTACCTCTGATCCATGTATTGGGGTTCCAGAGTGTCAGCTCTTGAGCCCAGGGTTTGTACATTCATAACCTGTAATGTGCAGTAATAAAGTATTTGATGTGTTTTTACCTTTCCAGGAGTACCAGCAAGCAGAGATTGCTGTGGTATGAGTTTCAAGGGGGGTTTTGCGGAGAAGGTGTAGTCAGAATGTGCCTAGGTGGCTGGGGTCCAAAGTTGCTGAATACCCCACAAATGTACCCGAGAATCATGAGTGATTCCTGGATACATGTAGGTACATTGTCCCAGCAATACCTCCCCTTGAAAACGCTTTCGCGACTCACCACCAGGGGTTCCCTACTTCAGCACAGTCCAGAAAGTTAAAAGGGGCATAGGGATGTGAGGTGGCCCTGAAACAGTCAATGGGTCCCAAGGTTAATGGGGATACCCAGTAAATGCCCAGGTCACCCAGAACCGGTATAAGGGTTCTGAGGTGCTCCAACCATACATATAAGGTTTTGAGGGGATTCTTAGAATCCATACTGTCTATGCAATAGTGCGTGGGGAATGTGCATAGTGAAAAAGAATTCTGGTATAATAATAATAGTTTGTTCTTGTATAGCGCTGCGTTACGTAATGCTTTACAGACACAGTCCATGCCCTGTGGATCTTATAATCTATGTTTTTGGTGCCTGAGGCACAGGGACATAAAGTGACTTGCCCAAGGTCACAAGGACCTGACACCGGGAATTGAACCAGGTTCCCCTGCTCAAAATGAGTGACAGTCAGTGTTGTTACTCACTGAGCCTTCTCCTAAAAGCATCTAAAGTCGGTCATTACATCCCTGATTGTAATATTCTGGTTTTAACTGTACTGTAGCTCATATATAGCATATAAAGGATTTATTAGTGTTAAACCTAGGCACTGCACACTGTACATCTTACGAATCCCATGCTGTTGACAATAGTGTTGTTTTGTTTTCCCCTCTCTATGCAGTGAAAGAAATTCATAAGATAGTCAAGAATATGTAGTGTAGGAGGGGGTCTACATGGACATGCTTGCAGGCTTGACATGTTTTGGCCAAAGGATTAACTAAATGACCCATACTTACGAGAAGAACAAACAGAGAGAAAACCAGATAGTAATGAACTGAACGATTTGTCATATTTGATGAAGCATTGGGGCCTCTTTGACTATAGTTTTTTTTTAATTAGGCTGAAATTATTATTTTAGAGAACCTATCACCATGCTTTAGATATTCACACAAATTGTGTGTGATTTAATATAATTGTGAACTTGCAATGCAATATTGTTTTATCTTGAGCTTGGAAAGGTCCTTTCAATCTTTTTATAGAAGAGAAATCAACTTCATCTTTATATTCATTTTTTTATTTGCATTTGTAGCATTAGACCATGTGATACTGTTGAATGATCTCTACTGTAGAGATGATGCTTACACTCAGTATAAGAGGTCCCAATAGCAGTCGATGTTCCAAAAAGAACAGAACACGGACTTATGCAGAATGCTTTAATGTCCCAAGTATGAGCACAACACCATGTATACGATAAAAGAGGATTAACAGTCAATTGATCCCTTCACAGGATAAACTGAACCATTTGTATGTGAGCTAAAGGAGTCAGCAACAACCAAATGTTTGCATGTGAGGCACGCCTCCTCCCACACGTATGACTTCCTTGACCATCAGTATTTGTATCCTCCCCCGGTGTAAGCTTCCTCAGCTTACTTGGTGCCAATGAATGTTTAATATTATTAGCATTATTATTATTATGTAATGGGGATGGTTGTGAGCAGACGAGAGCTTATGACAGGATCAAGGAAGAATGTTCCAATGTCGCCTGAGAATGTCCTTGATGGAGGAGGCAGCTGAATTATATCTAGATAAAAATCGTGGACAGGGATCTTGATTAGATTCTAGATGTCCTTTAGTTCCCAACAATCCTGATTGATATTTTAATTTTGATTCTGCCAACAACTATTTGCCTGTTTCACTTCATCAAGGGCCCTCAACAATGAAACTCTATCATACCCTTTGTCAAGGAATTTCCTAACCAGAAACTGACTTTGTTGAGTAAAATCTTTTTTATTCTATAAAACTGACTCTTCAGAATGTTTTCAAGCCATTTACAATGGCCACTAGAGACATACAAATAACTATTCACATTCACCGCCTTAAAATGTAGTCTCGTGTAGATCTTATTATCTCCCGAACAAGTGAACAACCCCAGATCTAAAAAGTTAATACACATAGCGTGAATCTCAAAATAAATTTGAGTCCCTTGTCATTAACATTAAATAACTCAAAGACTGAAGTGAGTTTTCCTTCCTATCCCAGACGAAAATAATATTGTCGATGAAATGGCCATAGAACACATGCCCGCCCCCGTCTGCATTATCCCACATATATATATATATATATATATGTGTATGTGTATATTTGTGTGTGTCTGTGTTTCTATGTGTGCGCACACGCACATGCACCATCACATTTTAAATTATGGTGGGTGAAAAGGGTAACAAGAAACCTTCACCGTAAAGCATATGGCAAATAAAAAGATCACTTGTGAGCACATTCACTTATCTTAGACAGGTCTGCAGCCATGCCTTTCACCATTATCCCCTAGCATACAGTGCTTACACTGCAGCAAGGGATTCTGGGAAATGACATACAAATGAGCACACTGTGTCACCTTTTGCCTGAAATCCATTTTTACATGGGACCCTTATAAGCTAATGCTCACTGTGTTAGCTATCTAAGACATGTGAATGTGCTCACAAGTGATCTTTTTATTTGCTCTCTCTCTGTCTCTCAGTACGTTCCACATACTATCTATCTATATATATATATTTATATTATGCAGAACACTATCACACAACTCTAGCTGCAAGATTGGAGCTCCACACCGGCAGAAGAATTAAAGGAGACCAGAGTTCATGTCCAACGCGCATATTCCACTGATTTGTTGTGAGTGACCTGATTTTAGCATTGCGGTATTAAACCTTTTACAATTTACAATATGTAGTCCGCACGGTCCTCTTTTGTTTATATATGTATATATTTATATATGTATATTTGTTTTTGTGTAATTGGATGTATGTTAATTTTTCATACTGGATGTACCATTGGGGCCTTAGTCTATTGTTGTATACTTTATACTTTAGGTCACTATCTCAGTAGCACTCCAATTGACATAAACAAGTACTGTACAGGCGTACCCCACATTAACGTACGCGTACCCCACATTAACGTACGGTCCAGAGCATGTATGTAAAGCGAAAATGTACTTAAAGTGCAGCACTACCTTTTTTCCACTTATCGATGCATGTAATGTACTGCAATCGTCATATACTGTACGTGCATAACTGATGTAAATAACACATTTGTAACAGGCTCTATAGTCTCCCCGCTTGCGCACAGCTTCGGTACAGGTAGGGAGCTGGTATTGCTGTTCAGGACGTGCTGACAGGCGCATGCGCGAGCTGCCGTTTGCCTATTATGCGATATGTCCTTACTCGCGAGTGTACTTACAGTGAGTGTCCTTGAACCACACATACTTTATAATGCAATAGATTTGGGTTTGGAGCTGGCTAACAACTGTGTATGTTTATACAAAAAACTGCTCCTTCAGATTGAGGATTGTCATTGATTCACAGGAAGTAATTGCAGGTTTTGATTATAAATGCTCAGAAGTGCCTATGAAAGGAACATTACCTCCCTATAGCTTATACAATGTACAGTATAGAAAGTATTAACTGGATTTTTTCAATTAAAGTTTACAGTATGTGGATGTTTTCCTTCACATACATTTCTTTGGTGCTGGATGATTTTTATATTCCATGTTGAAGATAACACCTAATTTGTATCTCCAGATTCAGATAAGAAATCATTTTATAGTGTCTGATACAGTTTTATTACATGAAGCTGCAAAGTAACAAGGTTTGGTATGTGAGCACAGCACATATTTCCTACCTTTTGTCAGCAGAAGCCATCAGACACATCTCTGTCCTGATAATGAATTCTTGTCAGCCTTTAAAAATGATAATGCACAATAATCCAGTCCTCGTTTTCATTCTTTCTTCATTGACTACAGAATCAAGGACATGTTGAAATGATAAGTGAGCAGTCCTTATTGTGATCAAGTATTACCTACACCTATAACATTTCCATAATAACCTATATAAAGAGGTTATGCTATAATATTGGTTCTGACACAAAAACCCAGAAATAGCACCACCATCCTATTTGTTGTTTCCTCTGCAACCACATTTTTTTCAAACATTATTTTTTATTAACCTGATAAAGAAGAAACAGAAGAATGATAGGTAAGGGGCCATTTTGCAGGGCGTCCATTTGCCTTGTGTTGTCATTTACTCCTACCCATTGTTTGTACATTATTTACATTGTATTATAATTTTTTAAATAAACTGTGTACACTGTTGGCACTATATAAATAAAATTATGCATATTGTGACCAGAGAGAGGTGTTACATGACATATACCAGTATATTGCTCACAGGATACTAGTGTAGCCATGCCTGGCTTGGCTACTAATCTGCCCTCCCTAACATGTAAGCCATGGTAACAGTGCGGGCAGTGTCAGGACTGATCCAGGGATTTTCCCCACAGAAGAAACTTCCTTGAGTGACAGGGGAGGAGGCGGGCCAAGGCCTGTGTTCTGCCCAATCTTGGGATCAGACCTTGGACCTTCCCCCCCGGTACTTAAGGGGTTGCACACCTACATTTAGGCAGTCTCTCCCCCTGAGAGACACTGGTAGCCACACAGTGGTGTACTGAGCACTGGTACCTACTTTCCCCTTCCCTTTGGGGGAGTGAGGAGTGATTATTTTACTCCTGACTCTCTTAGGGAGTCAGGGAACAGCAAGGACTGCCCTTTGTGCCATTTGCCCGAGGTGGATGTCCAGGACCATCCTAAGGCTGGAGGCTGGGAGCTGTGAATGCAGATCCAGTGTATGCTGTTTATATGCTGAGAGAAGAATAAAGTGTTCTAGTTGTTCATATATACCGCTGCCTGGTGTACAATCTATCTGGTGGGAGTAGTGAGTTCTACTGCAGGGATTGTCTCCACATCCCTGGAGCTTGCTGCAGATGGAGGCGCTGATCACCATGAGATGAAGACCAGTCAGCTACCCCAGAAGCATGTCCTGATGTCCCCACTACTCAGCATCCTGTGAACCAGCAGATAGCTAGCAATACACACCTGGTAACGGGAATCTCCCAGAGGGTGGGGGAAACACTGTTACACTAGGCAGTTTTGGGCTGAATTTATTTCAAGATTGGCTTGTTGACATTCACTGCCCTACATGACCAAGGTCTTAGCTATATGACAGAGCTTCTAATTCCCAACACTCCCATTCACTCACTTCGATCTGCAGATGAAGGACTCCTAACAGTTCCCTGTATCTCCTTGACTTCCTTGGGGCCCGATCTTTTAGCCACGCTGATCCCCTTCTTTGGGAGGGGATAAGGGATTCTCCATGTTGGGAGTATCCTGAGGTATCTCATCACTGTTTAGAGTGTATGGGTTAAGTACTCGTTGTTATGCTCTATGTGGTATAAATAAACTGTATACCAATGTTGTTGATGACACTGTTAATTGTTCCAGTTTAACAGCTAAAGGATGGTATTCCAAATTTGGCTCCAAGTGAGGACATTGGATTTTCCACCAGAGGGAGAGTGTAGCCGTGCCTGGCTTAGCTACTAATCTGCCCTCCCCATATGTAAGCCCTGGTAACAGTGCGGACAGTGTCAGGATCAATCCAAGAACAATCTACCTCATACAGTTCAAGAGGCTCCCTCTCTGGAAATCTATAAAAACAGACTAAAGACCTACCTGTTAAACCAGGCATTTCATTATTGAACCACCACCTGTCCAGCATTTAATAACTACATTACCATCCCATCCTGTATTCTAGCTTTCCTTGTGTTTGGTCTTGCTTATAACCTTTAATGGTGTCTTCTTTTTCCCTTGTAACTGTGCAGTGCTTTGAGTTCCATTGGGAGAAAAGCACAATATACTGATGCAGCGGCCGTTATTCGAACACTTCACGCGTCATGTACATCGGAATCCCGATTTGAAACCGCGGGATGAATTCCAGCCTTCCCGCACTAAGATGTGAGAGTGGCGAGTGCAGAAAAATGAATTTTAGTTTTCTGGCTTTTAAAAACATGAAATTGACACAGTAGCACAGTACTGTACACAATACAATTCATCCATTGTATTGCAAACGAAGAAACAGAATCTATGAAATTCAAACAAAACATCCGCGATAAGTGCGGGTGCCTGGGGCAATTGGCCGCGTTCATGCTGTGTGGGGAACAGTAGAGAACTCAAAATCGGCGCTGTGATGTGTTCAAATAACGGCCGCTACATCAGTAAATAAAGCTATTATTATAAGTCAGGAAGATACAGCCCCAGTGGAATGTTTTCAGTAAATATGCTTATCACGACATTTACTTTCACACTGAGTAAAGGGGTCCCTAGGGTGGAGCATTTGGAGTGCAGAGTTAGCCAGTGCTCCATTCCACAGTTTCAGGCTAGCTGAAAAATTAGTGGATAAGAAATCCAGGACAGGGTTTATGCTGCACTCTTGTTTCTCTCACTCGACCAAGTAATCAGGAAAAGCAGGTATTTCAATCTGCTTTCTGCTGCCTCTTCCCCTCGCTCTCTGCCCTAAGAGTCTGGAGGTTGGGCTGATGTCAGGAGACATAGGACGCGTTTATAGTAACCATGACAGCGCTTGCGTGTCGCGAACAACAAACCTCAATCCTATGAAGCCGCCATAGTTCACACAACTGCGCTGGCTCGACCACGTTTTGGAAAGACAAAAAAAATTTGTCCTTTTAAGTGATGGCTGCATCACAGCCACGTCACGTGAGCGGTTCAGCCAATGAGGGTGAACCAGCTCCGTGACATCACCACCACGCCTCCACCATGCCTCCCCATTGCCTAAACCACTATGTTTAACAATCGCTCGAGCCTGTCACTCCTGTCATGCGATGAGCTCCATAGCGCGCACTCGACTACTATAAACGAGGCCATAGAGTGAGAGCCTGAAGCTGCAAGGTAAAGTTTTGTTACCTGTAATAACTGCATAACCGTGATATATTTGTTAAGTTGGAAAGCGGAGAGAGGATCCTGTAAAAATGTCTAGTTAGAGCTCAGTCGAGCTAGTGTTTATTTTGTTTCTGTTCTATTCTGTTTTTTTTATGTTGCAGTCCCACTGCGTGGGATAAATAAAGCAGGCAGAAGCCTGGGGAACCTTATACTGTGGTACTTGCCTTCTATGTTACCCTGAAAGACTGTTATACCAAGGCCCGGACAGAAGTCAAAACACCCTGAAGGGACTGTTTGTCACAATATTTACATACATATTAACTAACTGATGCCCAAAGCATCAGTGCAAGAGCCAGATTTGACTAAATTTACAGATGTAGCCTGATTAGGGCCTAGATTTACTAACCTCTGTTAAATCAGGGAACATAACGTGACAGTACCTAAAAACAGGAATAGTTGTTATGTTCCATGAGTTAACATGGTATCCACAAAAGTAAAAAATAAATAAGCAAAAACAAAGTCTGTACTACATCTTTTTAGTACAGGCTTAATTTCATGTTATTGTAGCATAAGATGTGAGGGCACTGGATCGCCCCATTCAAAGTGTAGATGCAAGAGGGGTATTAAACTCCTAAACTGCACCAAATCCAAGGAACTTTTTTTCTGCAGTGGACTTTTGAGTTAGATTTACAAAGCTACCGTACCGAAACTTGATCAGCATTACCCCGTGATTCTAGTGCCTGCTGCAGGTGCGTGCGCGATATCTGCACTGTAGGCAGGAGGCTTCGGGAGGCAACAGGGAGTTGTGGCGGAGGCGTGGCCGTGATGTCATGCAAGCGTTTCACCCTTATTAGCTGAACCGCTTCACATGACGCTGACGTCACGCAGCCTTCGCTTGGTGAGGCAAATTCATTTGTCTCTCCTGGATTTTGCCTCTCTGTCGCGCTGCGTGGTCACAGTCGCGCGCACTATGGGCAACTACAATGTACAGCAATGTACTTGTTTTGGCGGTGACGTCGCGCATGTACCGTCAAAGGCACTATTATCGCGGCCTTTACCTCCATTGCTATATTGCACCAAATCCGAGGCGCTTTCTTGCGCAGTGGACTTTTGATTTGGATTTACAAAGCTACCGCACTGAAGCTTGATCAGTATTAACCTCCATTCAACCCAATGGCAGTTAACGCTGATAAAACTCTGATACCTATTATGGGAGCTTAGGGAATACCCAAATTTAGCTTGCTAATGAGAAACATGACAAATGTAACGTTGAGCAATTCACATTTTAGAATTAATGATGATATTTGTAAGGTTGGTTTAAGGCACAACTGCTATAAGACTTCAGGTTGTGATGACACACTCACCAATGAGCTCAGTAATTTCCATCAACATAATTACATTCTGAGAAGAGATAGAAGGGGGGAAATAAAATGAGGCTGGAGAAGACAGAAAACGGCAAAAGAGAAGCAGAAGATGGAACACAATTAGTATGGGAGAGAAGCAGAGGAGCAGCTGGAGGAAAGCAGAGGATGGAGGATGAGAAGGAAATATGGACTAGACAAGGAGGGAGAGAAGAGACTGAATGAGTGAAGTGTGAGAAAAAGAATGGAGAGGCTTGATAAGAAAGGACAAGAGAAGGATAGGAGAAAAGGCTGAAAGAAGAAGTAGTAAGGGAAAGGGATAGTTTAGCACAAAAATAATTAAAAGCTGAAAGGGGGGAAGATGTAGTGAAAAGAAGGAAAAGAGAACTAGACTAAGGGTTTGAAGAGAAATTAAAGAGAAAGCGACTAGGGTCTGATGGTCTGGAAAATAAGATATAAACAGAAAAGAAAGAGATGTAGACAAAGGGTTTGATAAGAATGGGGAAGATAATGAGAAGTAGGGCTGGAGAAAGAGAAGTTGAAGAGAGAAGGATGGAGAAGAGGAGTAATGTTGGTACTGGGTGTAGCAGAGCATTAGAGGCTGGTCAGACAATGCAGATTGAAGGTACTGTAGGCACAAAAAGTGCAGCAGTCACCCTGGAACATCCACTTCTTTTAATATTCATTAGAGCTGCCCCAGCTCCAGCAAGAAATTATGGGGGTCATTATTGAGTCTCTAATTTTTTTTTATTTCTGAAGTAGTGGAGCACTTCCTTTGTGTGACCATGAACTATACAAGTGAATGCACCTTTAGATGTTCAGGAATAGAACCTGCATGGGAACTCCCATTGACTAGAATGTGACTTTGCCCATTTGGCACTATCACACTTGAAGGAGTAACCCCCTTATTTATGGGGGCTTTTCATTAAACTTCAACATTGCTATTGCAAAATTGACCAAAGCGGAATACAACTTGATGCATTATAAATCTGGCATTTTCACTGTATTCATTAACAATTATCTATGATGAAAAGGTAGGATTCTTATGTCAGAGCACCACTAAGTATATATAGCCTTAAATACATATTGTATAATGTGTACTGAGAACCGGAAATAAAAAAACTCCATCAAATTCTGTTAAACTTTTTTTGATTTTCTGTGACATTTAATTATCTCCTTTTTTTTCATTCACAACTGTGGCAGTAGTGAATTAGATTTTTTTTTTAAAAATGTATTAACAGTTAATTTGATATTAAAAAAATACTCAAGTAGAAGATTCACATCAATGTTATATTTATATAAAGGAAATAAAAATAAATCATAGTTGATATACAGTAAAAGTCATGATATGGTGTTACAATGTTATGATTTGTTCAGATTTACTTTGTTCTCCCTTTTGTCAGGCCTGTTCCTGCCCAATCTGACCCAGGTTCAGCAAATATGTATCAGAGCACAAAAGCCCCAAATTAATTTTGATCACGGTCTATTTGCTGTAACCGAGTAATCTTTTACACGGTTGATGTCAATAGTGTTTATGGCATGGCTAACAAAAAAATATTAATACACGTGTTTTTTTTTTTTTTAAATCAAGCAATGCCCTTGTTTTCCCTTCTGCCATTTGAATGAGATTTTACGTAAAAAAATATTTGGAATGATTTTAAAATAAGTTATATAAAAGGCCCTTATGTTTAGAATATATGCATGTATGTATATCTTTATTTATATAGTGCCATCTATGTACATAGCGCTTCACAGCAGTAATAAACATGACATCATAATATAACGCATAAAGAGAATAAGAGATCAGCCATAAGAGGAACATTAGGAAAAAGAGTACAAATACAAAATAAGTGTCCCCGGCGCTATTAATGTCCAAGATACCGTAGTCCAAATTGATAGTCTTAAATTGGAGACTTCTCTGGATGGTAGATGGAATGTTGAGAGAAAGTTCCAGATCGATGGGAGTGTCCTGAATGGTATCTCCACGATGGTTCTGGAATGATAGAAACAAAGGGACACACCAATTGCGCAGTAGGTAACAGCACAGGTCCCTACTTTAATAAAATACTTAAAACACAAACTAACCACACTTACATTGTATGAGGGATAGTGATGTGACACACGAATGCTGTCCGCAACCTGTTACCATCCTGAACAGCCGATGGAGAGGCTGACTGATTGCTGCACCCGCAACCGGCGAACCAATGACGTCAGAAATGCAGGGCGCTCTCACGGCGTCAGGTTGCTATGGTGGTCAGACCGGATCAAAATACTAAGCTCCTCTTCCCTACGCGTTTCGTGACTCAACGTCACTTCCTCAGGGGTAGGTGGAGCTTAGTGAAGACGGTGTTTAAATGCTAGCCTGATTGAATGGCCATCCCACTAAGGGGAGGGACAATGAGGTAACAGACAGCTAACAAAATCAACAAATAACAGCGCTCCGATAACGGAAAGCTGATGGGGTCAATCAATGTTGTTAAATGCGCACTGAATGTACAAAACCAAAACTGCAAGTACTATAAAATATAAATAAAAATTGCTTATATAAAATGGAATGGAAACAATTGATTCATATATTGTGTCATGGCACAAAGAATTTCTAGGATTCCTTTAGAAATGCTGCCAAGTTGAATTCTATGTTCAGACCTAGGGGAGACAGAGTTTTTAACACATATATCCAGTAGCTTTCGCGTCTGGATACTGTGTTCAATTTGTCTCCCCCATGCCAACTGCCTTTAGGGTTATCAATGCCCATGCAGATAAGGCCTTCTGGATTTTGATTATGCTTTAATGGAAAATGATTGGAGACACTATGGGTCTCAAGGCCCCTTTTAATGTTATACACATGTTCAGCGAAACGTCGCTTAAGGGGCCTTCCAGTGCGGCCCACATATTGCAATCCACATGGGCATTGCAACAAGTACACACAAAAATTAGTTTTACAATTAATGAAAGTCTCAATATCAAAACTCACCCCAGAGACATTGGATCTAAAAGATTTGCTTTTTATACTATATTTACACCCAATGCAATTATGACACGTATAATATCCTTTGAGGTTATTTAGCCAAGTGACATGGCGGTCCCTAAGACTATCTAAGGGAAAGCTTGGAGAAAGAGTGGACTTTAGATTTCTAGACCGTTTGTACACAATTTTGGGTCTATCAGGGAGACAAGTCTTAAGAACTGGGTCTCTTTGGAGAATGCCCCAATGTTTGTTTAATGTCTTAGATATAATGGGGGCTAGACCATTATATTGGGTGATAAAAAAAGGAAATTTATCATGTTCTTTAACACAGACTGAACTGCTTACTTTTTTAGAAATTAGAGTCGCTTGGTCTATTTTATTTACCTCAGAAATGGCCAGATCTAATTCACAATTTTTGTACTCCCATTCTAGAAATTTCTCTTTTAAGTCTTTGACCTGTTGTTGATAAATTAAATTATCTGAACAATTCCTCTTAATTCGCAAAGCTTGGCCCTTAGGAATGTTCTGAAGCCACTTTGGGTGGTGGGGACTGGATGCCAATAAGTATGTATTGGCAGTGTTCGACAAACCTATACATTTGCTCGCCCCGGGCGAGTGGATTTAACCCTCGGGCGAGTAAATATTGGCCCAAGCAGCACACGTTTGGTACTAGGTGGCGAGTAGATTTTTTTGTGTGGCGAGTAGATTTTTTGGTGATTTGTCAACCACTGGGTATTGGCATCTACCTATTTATGGTAAGTCTTGGTGTGAATGTTGCTATTAACTACATATAGAGAAAGGTCAAGAAAAATTATGTTAAATCTATTCTGATTAAATGTAAATTTTAAATGACATGTATTGGTGTTGAGGTAATTCTGAAACTGTTCGAGTTCATCAAATGACCCCCTCCAGACACACAGCACTTCATCGATATATCTCTTCCAGAGCACCAGGTTTGCACCAAATGGGTTAGAGGACCAAATATGGTCCTCCTCCCAGATGGACATAAACAAGTTGGCATAACTTGGTTGAAACCTGGTGCCCATGGCAGTGCCGCATGTCTGGAGGTAGAACTCACGGTCATAGCTAAAGTAGTTGTGGGTTAATATAAATTCAATCCCGTCTACATCGAACTGTCTCAGCTTACTGTCCACCCCAACATCTTTCTCAAAGACTCTCCTAATCGCATCTAGCCCCATTTGATGGTCAATTACAGTATATAATGAGACTACGTCACATGTGACCCAGCAAAACTTGTCCTTCCAGACAAGATCCTGTACTAGGGTTAACACATGTGAGGTGTCTCGTAAATATGATGGAACCTGGACCACATATTTCTGGAGAAGATAGTCCAAAAATTGAGAGAGATTGGAGGTGAGAGAGCGTATCCCAAATATTATGGGTCAACCAGGGGGTCTTGTGAGATTCTTATGGATCTTCGGAATGAAATAGAACACCGGAATCCTAGGTTGGTCAATAAGTAGAAATTCCAGTTCCCGTTTGGTGATAATCTCATCCCGAAGACCCTGATCCAAAAAGGCCACCATTTATTCCTTAAAAGGAATGGTTGGGTTGGTGTTTAATTTTAGATAAGTGGTATTGTCACCTAATATTGCGGGTGCTGCAATCAGTCAGCCTCTCCGTCGGCTGTTCAGGCTGGTAACAGGTTGCGGATGGCATTCGTGTGTCACATCACTATCCCTCATATAATGTAAGTGTGGGTAGTTTGTGTTTTAAGTGTTTTATTAAAGTGTATTACGTACTACACTATCCATGTCCTATTTCACTTCACGCATGGGTGTGCTGTATCAGGTCCATCTGCGAGTGCAATTGCCTTCCTAAGGGAAGAAAAATCGCGTCAGACCACGTGGGGTCCGTGGAAAAATGTGTTCAAGATAGGACAAGTACAGATTCTCTCCCCTGTACCAACAAGAGATTATCTTGTGAGTAGGGCTTTTTTCAGTTCTAGATAGGGACCTGTGCTGTTACCTACTGCGCAATTGGTGTGTCCCTTTGTTTCTATCATTCCAGAACCATCGGGGAGATACCCCTCAGGATACCCCCATCGATCTGGAACTTTCTCTCAACATTCCATCTGCCATCCAGAGAAGTCTCCAATTTAAGACTATCAATTTTGACTCTGGTATCTTGGACATTAATAGCGCCGGGGACACTTATTTTGTATTTGTATTTTGTCTACAGGTTGGAACCATCTGTTTATGTAGTTCCACTTGGCAGCTTACATTAATCACTTATGATTGTATACACATAATCACTTTTGTTTAGATCACCAATTTGTATGTAGATTAGCGCTTGTAGTGAGTTAAATTGTTTGTTGTTTAGTTTTTTGTTCCGTCACCTCCACAGCAGCAGATCACATTACACCATGACACTTTTCACTAATAGAACTTTAAGAGGGCAAAATTGAGAAGGTTTTTTCAATGATACTAATGATCCCATGGATTCAGATCAGGATAGCCTTGATACACAGTTCTCTAAATTAGAAAAGTTGTTAACGCAAGAGATGAGGCAAAACTGGGAAACCTTTACACTCAAAAAATATCTTGAGAATAAAGGGATACCTAGAAGACTCAGAGTTCAAAAGCCCCCAACATCAGATTCTGAAGATGAGGATTTTGTAAAGGAATGGAATTTTATACTTGATACATGTTCAGTAGCACTTATGAAGTTACTTATTAAACGTAGAGCGGCCACTATGGAAGTTCTCAACAGGGAGATCAATCTAATTAAAGAACAACTAGAACCCTTTACAGAACTACAAGAGTATAAGACCTTAGAAGAGAAAGTGTCTTCAAGAATAGACAAAACAGAAAAAGAGGTCAAACTTACTAAACATAAAAAGTTTGTAAGGGATAAACGAGACTATGATGAAAATAAACAAAGAAATTGGAAAACAGAGAAAACCATCACGATTAGTGAAGTAAATAAGGGTGGGCATGAGATAGTCCAATTATCAGGTCCTTCAAGAGATAGAATTGACTCTACTAAAAGTGATAAAACGGATATTATGTTGGTGGATACAAAGGGGGACGCAATCCATAAACAGGATACTAACCCTATTGTGCATCCAAATAAGAACAAAAAGAAACCGAATTGGCGAGATAGAGTCAATTCAAGAGACACTAGAGGTCATTTAGATGAACATCAACCCATAGAACATCATTATCGTGATAGGTCTCCAGTTGATAGACCCTATGGAGGTCATTATGAGACTAATCCTAGACAAAATTATTTTTTAGATCAGCACCACAAAAGAAAGGTGGAGAGGCCCCAGCACCCAACCAGGCAGACAGGACTTAATAAGAGCAGAAGGGAAAAGGTCAAGAATGGAATATTCAGAGGGAAGAGAGGAGGGACAAGGAAGAGAAAGAGAAAGAAAAAGGCTAGATCAAGGGAGAGACTGGTAAAGAGTAATGTGTTTAATATCAGTAACACCCCTCTCCAAAAGATTGAACTGGATGTTTTATCTCAGGGTCTTAATTTTGTTCCAGTTAATGGACCCAATATGTTCAACACTTTTGTTGATGTCCACAGGTTTTTAAGAAAAATTACTTTAAAGAAATATTACATGAAGGATGCGGTGAGTCGAGCGATCATTTCGCTGAGTCTTACCAGCATGGCGACCAAGCCGCCACTCACACCCTTCAAAAAACCATCTACCTTCTATCCTAAAGGAATGAAAGGTAGTTTTGTGGACACCTTTGCTGAAATGGTGGTTTCAGATCTAGAAACAGCAAGTCTAGACTTTAGATGCCGTAAACAAAATCTCAGCAAAGAAGAAAAAGAGGCGGTTAAATCCCTTGAGTGTAATAAAAATATAGTCATTAAGGCGGCAGGCAAAGGGGGTGGGGTGGTAGTGATGAATTCCTCCTATTATGAGGAGGAGTCACTTAGAATATTAGGTGACAATACCACTTATCTAAAATTAGACACCAACCCAACCATTCCTTTTAAGGAAGAAATGGTGGCCTTTTTGGATCAGGGTCTTCGGGATGAGATTATCACCAAACGGGAACTGGAATTTCTACTTATTGACCAACCTAGGATTCCGGTGTTCTATTTCATCCCGAAGATCCATAAGAATCTCACAAGACCCCCTGGTCGACCCATAATATCTGGGATACGCTCTCTCACCTCCAATCTCTCTCAATTTTTGGACTATCTTCTCCAGAAATATGTGGTCCAGGTTCCATCATATTTAAGAGACACCTCACATGTGTTAACCCTAGTACAGGATCTTGTCTGGAAGGACGAGTTTTGCTGGGTCACATGTGACGTAGTCTCATTATATACTGTAATTGACCATCAAATGGGGCTAGATGCAATTAGGAGTGTCCTTGAGAAAGATGTTGGGGTGGACAGTAAGCTGAGACAGTTCATTGTAGACGGGATTGAATTTATATTAACCCATAACTATTTTAACTATGACCGTGAGTTCTACTTCCAGACATGCGGCACTGCCATGGGCACCAGGTTTGCACCGTTATGCCAACTTGTTTATGTCCATCTGGGAGGAGGACCATATTTGGTCCTCTAACCCATTTGGTGCAAACCTGGTGCTCTGGAAGAGATATATCGATGATGTGCTGTGAGTCTGGAGGTGGTCATTTGATGAACTCGAACAGTTTCAGAATTACCTCAACACCAATACATGTCATTTAAAATTTACATTTAATCAGAATAGATTTAACATAAATTTTCTTGACCTTTCTCTATATGTAGTTAATAGCAACATTCACACCAAGACTTACCATAAAGAGGTAGATGCCAATACATACTTATTGGCATCCAGTCACCACTACCCAAAGTGGCTTCAGAACATTCCTAAGGGCCAAGCTTTGCGAATTAAGAGGAATTGTTCAGACAATTTAATTTATCAACAACAGGTCAAAGACTTAAAAGAGAAATTTCTAGAACGGGAGTACAAAAATTGTTAATTAGATCTGGCCATTTCTGAGGTAAATAAAATAGACCGAGCGACTCTAATTTCTAAAAAATTAAGCAGTTCAGTCTGTGTTAAAGAACATGATAAATTTCCTTTTTTTATCACCCAATATAGTGGTCTAGCCCCCTTTATATCTAAGACATTAAACAAACATTGGGGCATTCTCCAAAGAGACCCAGTTCTTAAGACTTGTCTCCCTGATAGACCCAGAATTGTGTACAAACGGGCTAGAAATCTAAAGTCCACTCTTTCTGCAATCTGTCCCTTAGATAGTCTTAGGGACCGCCATGTCACTTGGCTAAATAACCTCAAAGGATATTATACGTGCCATAATTGCATTGGGTGTAAATATAGTGTAAAAAGCAAATCTTTTAGATCCAATGTCACTGGGGTGAGTTTTGATATTGAGACTTTCATTAATTGTAAAACTAATTTTTGTGTGTACTTGTTGCAATGCCCATGTGGATTGCAATATGTGGGCCTGTAACAGGGGACTTATCCCTGTTCAGTAATGTGCCTTTAATCTAGCAGTGTGGTAGTTAATTACTAAACACCACCTGCCTGATTAGATTGTTTACAAAAACCTGTCTGTTCAGACAGGAAGTGACTCTCTTTAGCTCTGACTGAGAGCTGACCTTTGGAGAGACAGAGCAGAGGTTCTTGAGTCCCAGGAGAGACTGACCAAAAGAAACCCAGATCTCTGGAGCTGACCAGTCTTGAGCTCTGCACAACAGAGCTGATTTCAAGACACAGGGAAAACTACTACACCTGAAGCTGAAACAGGAAGTGAGAAGATTTTCCCTCCAAGAAACAGATAAGACTTTTATTCTTAAGAGACTGCTAATATCTGCTTATTTCATGCTATATGTTTGGGGTTGGGAGAAATGCTTAACTAATGGAGATGTGAACTAATTGCATAGGATTTCACTAGAAATACTCCCAAGTGAATGGAAGCTTTGTTCCCCCCCCCTGGGTTTGGATGATTTCCTGATGAAAAGGAAAAGGCACAATAAAGCCTTATTATAATTTCACCTTATAAACGTCTCCAAATTGTGTACCTCTGTGAACGTCCGTCTACAGGGCCGCACTGGAAGGCCCCTTAAGCGACGTTTCGCTGAACATGTGTATAACATTAAAAGGGGCCTTGAGACCTATAGTGTCTCCAATCATTTTCGATTAAAGCATAATCAAAATCCAGAAGGCCTTATCTGCATGGGCATTGATAACCCTAAAGGCAGTTGGCGTGGGGGAGACAGATTGAACACAGTATCCAGACGCGAAAGCTACTGGATATATGTGTTAAAAACTCTGTCTCCCCTAGGTCTGAACATAGAATTCGACTTGGCAGCATTTCTAAAGGAATCCTAGAAATTCTTTGTGCCATGACTCAATATATGAATCAATTGTTTCCATTCCATTTTATATAAGCAATTTTAATTTATATTTTATAGTACTTGCAGTTTTGGTTTTGTACATTCAGTGCGCATTTAACAACATTGATTGACCCCATCAGCTTTCTGTTATCAGAGCGCTGTTATTTGTTGATTTTGTTAGCTGTCTGTTACCTCATTGTCCCTCCCCTTAGTGGGATGGCCATTCAATCAGGCTAGCATTTAAACACCGTCTTCACTAAGCTCCACCTACCCCTGAGGAAGTGACGTTGAGTCACGAAATGCGTAGGGAGGAGGAGCTTAGTATTTTGATCCGGTCCGACGACCATAGCCACCTGACGCCGTGAGAGCGCCCTGCATTTTTGACGTCATTGGTTCGCCGGTTGTGGGTGCTGCAATCAGTCAGCCTCTCCATCGGCTGTTCAGGCTGGTAACAGGTTGCGGACGGCATTCGTGTGTCACATCACTATCCCTCATACAATGTAAGTGTGGGTAGTTTGTGGTTTAAGTATTTTATTAAAGTGTATTACGTACTACACTATCCGTGTCCTATTTCCCTTCACGCATGGGTGTGCTGTATCGGGTCCATCTGCGAGTGCAATTGGCGTCCTAAGGGAAGAAAAATCGCGTCAGACCACGTGGGGTCCGTGGAAAAACGTGTTGAAGATAGGACAAGTACAGATTCTCTCTCCTGTACCAACAAGAGATTATCTTGTGAGTAGGGCTTTTTTCAGTTCTAGATAGGGACCTGTTCTTTTACCTACTGCGCAATTGGTATGTCCCTTTGTTTCTATCATTCCAGAACCATCATAGAGATACCCCTCAGGACACCCCCATCGATCTGGAACTTTCTCTCAACATTCCATCTACCATCCAGAGAAGTCTCCAATTTAAGACTATCAATTTGGACTACTGTATCTTAGACATTAATAGCGCCGGGGACACTTATTTTGTATTTGTATTTTGTCTACAGGTTGGAACCATCTGTTTATGTAGTTCCCCTTGGCAGCTTACATTAATCACTTATGATTGTATACACATAATCACTTTTGTTTAGATCACCAATTTGTATATAGATTAGCGCTTGTAGTGGGTTAAATTGTTTGTTGATTAGGAAAAAGAGTGCCTGCTCCGAAGAGTTTAGAATTTAGTGGTAAGTAGGAAGAATGCACAGAGGCAGTAGGAAGGTGTTCTGGTAAGTGGGTCTGCAAGGGTTCAAGGTGGATGTATGAGGTGTATAGTATCAGGCACAGAGCTACCCATATGCTTCGTTAAAGAGATGTGTTTTAAGATGTAGTATCAGAGGGTGCAAATAGAAAAGCAGTCCGTGTGAACTGAAATGGAGAAGGAAAGAGAGATGTGGACATATGAATGGATATAGAGGAATAATGAAGGTGGTAGAAAGAAACGTCTAGTTTGAAAAGAAGTGAGGTCAAGATGCAACTAATATATATATATATATACATATATATATATACAGGCATACCCCGTTTTACATACACCCGTTTTACATACACTCGCAAGTACGTACACTTTTTTTTAACTGCACCATACCCCTGTGTACGTACTCAGTGCTTCGCGAGTACGGACACCAGGGGGCGGGGCGCGTGCACGGCGGCGTGCGCTTGCGGCGGCGTGCGCACCTCTGCATAACTAACCTTCCTTCAATGTTGTCCAACGGAGCGAGTGGGAGTGCAGGGGGCGGCGCGCGTGCACGGCTGCGTGAGCACGGCTGCATGCGCACTTCTTCATTGTCTCCCCTCCTTGAAGCTCCTTCAGTCATCATTCACAGAGCGGGAGAGGAGGGGGGAGTGCAGGGGGCGGCGCGCGCACGGCTGCAGGTTGCGTGCGCACATCTTCCTTGTCTCCCCTCCTTGAAGCTCCTTCTGTCTTCTCACATGGAGCGGGAGAGGAGGGGGGAGTGCAGGGGGCGGCGCACGCACGGCTGCAGGTTGCGTGCGCACATTTTCATTATCTCCCCTCCTTGAAGCTCCTTCAGTCTTCTCTCACGGAGCGGGAGAGGAGGGGGGAGTGCAGGGGGCGGTGCGCGTGCACTGCTGCGGCTGCGTGCGCATTTCTTAATAGACTCCTCCTCCTGTCTCCTCGAACGGAGCAGAAGTGGAGGAAGGAGGGGGGAGTGCAGGGGGCGGCGCGCTTGCACTGCTGCGGCTGCGTGCGCACCTGTTAATATGCTCCTCCTCCTTCTGTCTTCTCCAACGGAGCAGAAGTGGAGGAAGGAGGAGGGAGTGCAGGGGGTGGCGCGCGCACGGCTGCGTGCGCACCTCTTAATTGACTCCCCCTCCTTTTGTCTTCTCCAACGGAGCAGAAGTGGAGGAAGGAGTGCAGGGGGTGGCGCGCTGCACTGCTGCGGCTGCGTGCGCACCTGTTAATATGCTCCCCCTCCTTCTGTCTTCTCCAACAACTGCCAGCACTAGTAAGAAAAAAAAAATCAGCTGACATTAAAACATTTCTTTCAATAAAGCCTACTGTATTTATTTTGGTTACAAATGCATTCTTTACATCAGTTATGCATGTATATGATGTTTGCAGTACAGTACATGCATTGTAAAGTGGAAAAAAGGTCGTGCTTCACTTTAAGTACATTTTCACTTTACATACATGCTCCGGTCCCATTGCGTATGTTAAAGTGGGGTATGCCTGTATATATATATACAGTGGTTGACAAATCACCAAAAAATCTACTCGCCACACAAAAAAATCTACTCGCCACCTAGTACCAAACGTGTGCTGCTTGGGCCAATATTTACTCGCCCGGGGGTTAAATCCACTCGCCCGGGGCGAGCAAATGTATAGGTTTGTCGAACACTGTATATATATATATATATATATACATGTAGAAGTATCAGTACTGTGTTAGCCGAGCTTCAATAATCAAAAAAATAAATAGATTATACCGTTCTGTGGCTAACGAAATGCTTTTATCCAGTCCCACTCCACATACACCTTGTGTAAAGCACTGTATATACTGTGGGCTCTCAATTCATTTTTATTCACACTGATACACATACACACTCTTTCTTCACTTGCTTTCAGTAACCATTTAACACCTCTAGCCATAAAACACATCCACACCAGGGGAAGGAACAGCACAGATAACATTCCAAGAAACACTGTTTTTAAGTTTACCTTTTGCTTCATTCATTGTAACATCGCCGGAAGAATAGATCAGTGTATCTCGAAAGCTCGCACAAATAAAAGCATTTCGTTAGCCACAGAACGGTATCATCTATTTATTTTTTTATTTTTTTGATTATATATATTTATATATATATATATATATATATATATACATATATATATATATATATATATGTGTGTGTATGTATGTGGAGGTGCTCTATAGTGAAGAGTGTTGTGCCTTTTTGAGTCTATGATAGAAACTCTCCTCCTTTCCAACACAGTTCAAATTCAGAATCCAGGGAAGTAAATATCCACTTCTTGTTCCACTCCGGATGAACTCCTTGTTAAACTGCACACTGTATGCCAATTAAAAAGGGCACATTAAAGAGGGTCTCTTTACATGTAGGCTGCTCCCCTAGTCTGTTCCTAGCTATATATTATATATGTCTAAGAAGTCACCAGACTCAATTAACTTCTGCCCAGACACAGCTCAATTACCACATGTAAGGCACAGAAGACACATTAGTTGTAATCAAACATTTACAATGCTAGCAAATGAAATTACGAAAATATACACACAGCAAAAGGTGAGATGAGGATAGGATTAAAGATGACGTACCTTAGAAGAGAGGACACATTAATTCTTTTTGTATCTTAAGAGATGAGTCCACTAGTCTTCCCTGTTAAACTCCACGCTCCATACTCCAAATCTAACAATTGATTTGACTACTGCTGGTACTGTACATTCCATTGTATATAGAACTCTGTAATGATGTAAAACTAATATAATATATTACAATCTAAAGAAAGACTGTCCTGGTAATTGTTACATTGTTGACCTGGGGATAAATGCAGGTGTAAAGTTGACCACATTCATGCATATTTAAAGCAGCAGTCCAAGCTGCCGTTTAAAAAAAATAATAATAATTGCCTTAATATGTGCATCAATACAATCCACACAATGATAAGTAATTAGCTAAGTTGCTGAACGATTAGTTCTCCTGTGATCGATCAGCGAAGATTCGGCTCAGGGGTTCACTAAATGTCTGTCAGTGCAGCAGAAGAGACCAAAGATGCACAGTTATGTGGGGAAGAGCATGTAACCAGGCAGTCACTAGATACAATTGGAGCACTACTAGAAAAAGGACAGGGCTAAAAAAGGACTGTGCGAGAGCCTGTTTCAGAAGATGAAAGGGATGTGAATTTGTAAATGGTTGCTATAGAAACAAAAAATGCTCGTTACATTAAAATAAATTAAAAATGTCATTCTGAGTTGTTTGTTTTTTTAATTATATGCTGCAAGTATTTTCTCATAGTAAAGAACTGATTTATTTAAAACAAATAAAACACATGTCAGATATTGCTTGGTCTGCAGCTTTAAAACACTGACAGGGGTCACACTCGACTCCTCTCACATTCTACTCTCACATTCAAAAGGTAGCTAAAACCTGTCATTTTTTCCTGCGCAATATTACAAAGATACGTCCTTTTCTCTGTTGCTCGACTGCAAAAACTCTGACACAGACCCTCATTTTCTCCCGTCTCGATTACTGTAACCTCCAGCTGTCCAGCCTTCCTGCCTCTCACCTGTCTCCCCTATAATCTATCCTAAATGCTGCTGCCAGAATCACTCTACTATTTCCGAAATCTGTCTCCGCGTCTCCCCTGCTGAAATTCCTCTCCTGACTTCCTATAAAATCCTGTATCACACACTCAATTCTCCTCCTCACTTTTAAAGCTTTACACTTTTCTGCTCCTCCTTACATCTCAGCCCTAATTTCTCGCTATACACCATCCTGACTTGCGTTCTGCTCAAGGATGTCTTTTCTCTACCCCTTTTGTATCTAAAGCCCTCTCCTGCCTTAAACCTTTCTCACTGACTGCCCCGCACCTCTGGAATTCCCTTCCTCTAAATATCCAACTAGCACCTTCTTTCTCTACCTTTAAGAACCACCTCAAAACACACCTGCTTATGGAAGCATATGGGTAGCTCAATGGCTGATAATTTACACCTCATACATAAACCTTGGCCCCTTGCAGACACTTACCAGAACGCCCTTCTACTGTCTCTTTACGTTCTTCCTACCAACCAATTTGATTATAAGCTTTTCGGAGCAGGGACTCCTTTTCCTAAATGTTACTTTTATGTCTGAAGTACTTCTCCCCTTTATATGTGTAGCCCATGGACCCCGGGGCAATCGCAGATCGGCCCCCCTACTCTGTACTAGGGTCTGACTACATGACTTGGGGCCTCATGCAGTAAGCGCCGTTAAGCCGTTTTTGGCAATTTTTTCTGCAAAATTGCCTTCCCGAATCAGTAAGCGCCGATAAGTGGGAAAAATCGGCAATTTTGGTTGCCGATCAAAACGTATCGGCAGCCGGGTGGCGATAAGCCACTTTTCGGCATTTATCGGCACTTTTTGAAATCGGCTGTATTCTAGTAGCCCCGATCAGCTTTTCGCTGCTGATCGGCACTGCAGAATTGAGAATTTAACGCCAATCCAGCCCGCCAACTAAAGTTGGCAAGTTGGTGGAGGAGAAGCTACGGCAAGGTCGACACTTAGAAAAAATCAGCCCCTTTTCCTGTCTGTGATTGATGCCGGGGGTCTCCGGAGCTGATACCCGCACCTGAGCCCCCCGGCATGCATCCGAGGCAGGAAAAATGCATGTAAAGCCCACTTCATTACCTTAGCGGCTAACCGCTAAGGCAATGAAGGGGTTAACCCGACGTGCCAGCTTTATTGTGGGTAGCGGGGGTGGGTGAAGGGGGTATTTGGCCCTTGTTGTTTGCGGGTGCACTTAACCCCTTCACGACCGTTGCAGTTAATACCGCTACGGTCATGAAGGGGTTAAGGCCTCCCGCTACCCACCCGCAAGTCCTAAACAAACACCGTTGGGGCTAATACCCCCTTCACCCACACCCGCTACCCACAATAAAAAAACTACACACACAGCAGCCCCACACTAAATTAATAAATAAATATATCTAAATAAATAAATGAATATAAATAAATGATACTATAGGCCGGCGGGGGCCCTCGGGTGTTACCCGCAGGCCTGCAGTACCAATTATGTGCCCCCTCCTAATTAATGTCAAAACACATACATACTTATAAAGAAATAACCCCCCCCCCCTTAACACATACAGTATAGTAATGGCCACAATTACTATTATCCACAAATAAATAATAGTAAATGTGCCCATTTTAAATACATAAACACCAATCAATACATTAAATACATATAGCACTCACCCATGTCCAGCTGCCACGATGAAGGCCATCCTCATCTTCATCCTGTTCATGCCTCCTCCGCTGCTGCAAAACAGACACAAGAATGAAAACATCCAATGTAATGTCCCCTAACCCCTTAATCACCATAGCGGTTATTAACCGCTACAGTCATTAAGGGGTTAACCCACCCTGACCCACCACTCAGGGGGCCTACATACCCTCCCACACTAACCTCCCACCCCATGAGGCCTAACCACCCTCACCCACTACCCACAAGGGGGGCCTACCCACATACCCTTGGGGCCAATAACCCCTCCCCCCACCCCCAGTACCCACAATAAAAACAATACACTGCCCCACAATACACATCATTCTATTTATTAAATACATTACCCACCCCCTTCATCCCCGCAGGTGTCACCCGTGGAACCACCAGCCTGATACCTGTGAGATACCCGAGGAGACTGCAGGTGGTCTCCAGAGGTCTCACGCAGAACCAAGGAAGAAACCCTGAATGTAAAAAAAATAAATCTGGCGTTTACATTCAATATATACATCCCCCCCTCAACACCTACAGTACAATAATGTGCAAAATAAATATTATCCAGATATGGTCTTTGTCTTTTGTTGCCCACAAAATACATAGGCAATACATAGCCAATACATTGCAATTAGATTCAGATATCAATGAACCCCTTAAACACCTTATCGGGTAATAACCGCAGAGGTAATTAAGGGGTTAAGCCACACTGGCCCGATACCCACCCTTCACCCATTCATTTGTACAGTTGTTTCATCATGCAACTATATATATATATATATATATATATATATATATATATATATATATATATATATATATATATATATATACACACAGAGATATATATATATATATATATATATATATATATATATATATATATATATATATATATATATATATATATATATATAAAAATAGATTTTACCAGATTGAAGTCCGGAAAAGACGAGACAGCACACAGTATTGTAGAATACTGTGTGCTGTCTCGTCTTTTCCGGACTTCAATCTGGTAAAACCTATTTTTATATATATATATAAATAGGTTTTACCAGATTGAAGTCCGGAAAAGACGAGACAGCACACAGTATTCTACAATACTGTGTGCTGTCTCGTCTTTTCCGGACTTCAATCTGGTAAAACCTATTTTTGTACTATTGCATATGGGACAAGCATCAGCATTTTTTCTGTTGTTTACAGTGTGCCAACTGAATGTGATTTTTTTATATACACACACACACACACACACACACACACACACACACACACACACACACACACACACACACACACACACACGATGAACCAATATACAAATCAATGTAGAAGGGTTCTCAAAAACATGCTGTACTACAAATACCACTTCTCCATACAGACACACTACAATAAAATCAATTTCCTTTAATACTTAAAGGCAATTGAAGCAAAGCCATTCTGATTGGCTGTGCTTTCATTGCCTTTAAGTGACATAAAGGCAATTGAAGCAAAGCCATTCTGATTGCCTGTGCTTTCATTGCCTTTAAGTGACGTCATCATTTATTTATTTTCTCGGCCAAAAACTTGGTTTCACGGCTTAATCAGGGCTGTGGGAACCATGAAAAAAATGTGACGTCATAGGCCTTTAAAAGCCTATGTCGTCTCATTTTGAAGGCAGATGCCGAGGAGGAAGGACCTCCTACAGAAGAAGAAGGCCAGGGCATGGCCGTAGAAGACATGAAGACCCCGGAAGAGAGCCTCAGATAGAAGAAAGAAGAATACAGATGAAGATGGATTACAAATAGAAGCCCCGTGAATTGTTTTGGATTGTTATTTAAATGTTTATTTTTTTATGGTTTTTTATTTTATGGGTTCCTGTGCGTGGTGGATTGGTTCGAGAGTAAGCTGTTCAACGGGAGTTGGTGAGTGGGTCAAGTAATGGTAAGTGAACTAAAGAAAAGTATTTTATTTAACTTGTTCTTTTTTTTAAAGCTTTTTTACATGTGTATTTTTTTTGTTTTGGTATATCATTTCTTGCCACTGTATGTATGTATGTATGTCTAGATCGATATATAAATACAGGGTAAAAAATGATGTTGTTTTAAAAGCTTGATTTGCTGTGTTTAAAATTCTGTTGGATATGCTGCTATACATAAATGTGTGTGTCATGTATTTTAAAATTAGATAGAAATAATTGTTGCTATTGTATGGTGTACTTTAGGTCAGGGTGAGGCTTGCTTTTGTATATTGTATTCATGTTGGTACTTATATTTTCTCAAAGCCTAACTTGTTCTGTTCAACGCTTGAATTAGTTAATTGTTTAATTGTTAGGGATGGAATGTAAATTGTTTACGGATTTAATTAATGAATGCTAATTGATTTATGGTTACAGGTTTGCTTTCAATAGTGTACATGTTTGGATGTATTGGTATTTTGTTTGGAATATGTTATTGTTAGCCTTCATTTGCAGAATGTATATGGTGCATAGATTGTATGCATCATGTATACAATGTAAATGCAATGTTTTCAGTGGCATTTGAGGCTTGTAATTGGCATTTGAGGATTTTGATTGGAAGATCAGATTGGAGTATTAAAGGAAATGGATTTTATTGTAGTGTGTCTGTATGGAGAAGTGGTATTTGTAGCACAGTATGTTTTTGATAACCCTTCTACATTGATTTGTATATTGGTTCATCATGTGTGTGTATGTATATGTATATATATATCTTTCTCTCTCTGTATATATATATATATATATATATATATATATATATATATATATATATATATATATATATAGTTGCATGATGAATCCACTGTACAAATGAATGGGTTAAGGGTGGGTATCGGGCTAGTGTGGCTTAACCCCTTAATTACCTTTGCGGTTATTACCCGATAAAGTGTTTAAGGGGTTAATTGATATCTGAATGTAATTGCAATGTATTGGCTATGTATTGGCTATATATTTTGTGGGCAATGAAAGACAAGGATGTTGCTGGCGACGGTGGCTTCTTATTGATGAGGTCAGTAGTACTTTATTTATTTTAATATGATAGTTAATGTGCTTAATAATGGGCAAATAATCTATTATCCGTTTCTGGATAATAGTTATTTTGCACATTATTGTACTGTAGGTGTTGAGGGGGGGGGGGGGGGGGGATGTATGAATTGAATGTATAGGCCGGGTTTATTTTTTTTACATTCAGGGTTTGTTCCTTGGTTCTGCGTGAGACCTCTGGAGACCACCTGCGGTGGTTCCACGGGTGACACCTGCGGGGATGAAGCGGTGGCCTCACATCTGTGGGGGCACCGCGGACCCGTAGTCTGCGGGGATGAAGCGCTGGTCCCACATCCATCGGGGCACCGCGGACCCATAGGTGCGGGGATGAAGCAGTGGTCCCACATCCGTGGGGGCACAGCGGACCCGTAATGAGCACTCGTGAGCTCCCCAGACCCCCGTGAGAACCACCCGAGGCCCCGCAAACACCTGTAGGTCTGACCCGGGGCTCCCAGATATCCGTGGGCCTACCGTGTGAAACCAATTGTGGCCCACGGTGACGCAAGGAGACCACCTGGGGGCCATGGCGCTTGGCGGGACCCACCAACAGGCCTCCAGAACCTGTGTGAAACAAGTTGCTGGTACCCTGTAGGTCTGTCAGGTGACCCACCAGCCCGCCGGGGACTCGCGTGGGGCAGGGGTATGAACCCTGTATGTAAAAGGATAAATCATGTATTTATGGGGGGGCACAGGGGGTGGGTAATGTATTTAATAAATAGAATGATGTGTATTGTGGGGCTGTGTATTGTTTTTATTGTGGGTACTGGGGGTGGGGGGAGGGTGTATTGGCCCCAAGGGTATGTGGGTAGGCCTCCCTTGTGGGTAGTGGGTGAGGGTGGTTTATGTGGGAGGGTATGTAGGCCTCCCGAGTGGGGGGTGAGGGTGGCTTAACCCCTTAATGACTGTAGCGGTTAATAACCGCTATGGTGATTAAGGGGTTAGGGAACATTACATTGGATGTTTTTATTCTTGTGTCTGTTTTGCAGCAGCGGAGGGGGCATGGCCAGGATGAAGATGATGATGGCCTTCATCGTGGCAGCAGGAAATGGGTGAGTGCTATATGTATTTAATGTATTTATTGTTGTTTATGTATTTTAAATACACAGGGGGTGTATGTTGTTTATTGCAATGTTTATTGGGGGCAAATGTCCCCAATAAACATGCTATTCTGCCTTAACCCCTTCATTGCCTTAGCGGCTATCCGCTATGGTAATGAAGCAGCATTTATGTATTTTAATAATATTGTGCGGAAGCAGGGGGGCTCCTGAGCTGAACAGCATTGATTTGTGGCTCAGAGACCCCCTGCTTCCCGAGTTACAGGCCCCGGTTTGGGGCATCGGTTACAGTGTCGCCGTCATATTTATAGCGGACACAGTGCGAATGGGACGCTATAAAGATGGCGGCGACACTGCCACCCGATGACAAATACCGGGAAGCAGGAGGTCCCTAGTCCACAAAGCAACGTGGTTCAGCTCAGGGGACCCCCTGCTCACAGTACACTATTATTAAAAATACATTCATGCTGCTTTGTTACCATAGCACATAGCCGCAAAGGTAAGGAATGAGTGTTTATTTATATATGTGTTTAACTCATAGTGTAGATGTGCAGAGGGTCTCCAGAGCTGAACCGCTTTGGTTTTAGGTCTGGGGACCCCCTGCTTCCCGAGATACAGGCCCCTTTAGGGGGTGCCGGTATCCCTCTGCTTTGTTTACATTCCGCGGTCACGTGATCGGGACCTTTAAATGCAGAGTGATACCGGCACCTCATAAAGGGGCCTGTATCTCGGGAAGCAGGGGGTCCCCGGACCTGAAACCAATGCGGTTTAGCTCCGGAGACCCCCTGCACATGTTCACTATGAGTAAAAGTAGTTTTGATATGTTTTTATTTTGCCGATGTTTGCGCAGAGAGAGCGGCTGGTCTCTCTTTGCTGCAAACACATATCGGCAGAAACGGCCTATCGGCAGGTTATCGGGAGCCAGATTTATTTATCGCTGGCTCATCTGCGTTTTGCTTCAGTGATTCGGCAGGGATCGGCATGGATTCGGCCCTTACTGAATACTGCGAGGGCAAATCGCCAAAATCATGGCTATCGCCAACACTTGCCGAAAGCCCTTTTTCGCCGCTTACTGCATAGAGCCCTTAGTGTGGTGCATACCTGCTGGCAACAGGAGGGCCTGAGTCTCCCGCGATGGTATGGGGGATAGCAGGAACAGGTTTCTGGGGTGGATGCTATCATTCTCTTTTAGTGGTGCAGAGCCTCCATCTCTAGTAAGCCCCAGGAATGCGGGGTGGAATCCTTATAGAGAGTATTCCCACACAGGGATGAGAGATTCCAGTCTCACACGGTAGGTATCTTTAAATAGCAGCAGCAGCTCTTTATTCACAGCAGCAATATCAGCAACAACAGCAGAAGTAGTAGCAGACAGGAACCAGGGTGTCCACTCCACTTAGACTGTTCTCCTTCAGGATGGTCTCTTCCCCTGCCACCACCCTGGGGCAAGGGCACCAGGGTGGGGCTAGCTCTTCCCTGACCCCCTAAGCAGGGTGAGAGGCATTGGTCCACCTCCCTGTCTATAATTCTAGCAGCTCTACTCAGAGGCTGCTCTTCTTCTCCAACTGTAACTCCAGCTCACTAACTAGCACCTGTCACACTGGACAGACACACACTAACTCACTCTCACTTGTCTGTGTTACTAAATAGGAAGTGCACTGCTCTTTATGATTTCAGCAGGCACCGCCCCGTGCCTCTTGCCTTGACACAGGGTCAGGTGACCTACCTCCACCACTCAGGGCAGTGCTTGAAGTGGGGGAAACCCATGATAACTCCTGGCAGCCTGCCCTTACCAGGGCTTATACCAGGAGGAGGAAAGAACTTTAGCCCAATTTCTTACCAGGGCTATATGTGTTATTTATATTATTTGTTATTTATGATTGTCACGTGTATTACTGCTTTGAAGCGCTATGAACATTAATAGCGCTATATAAATAAAGACATACATACATACATACATACATACATACATACATACAGTACATACATACTGAGATAATATAAAAAACAAAATTACATGTATTTGACATTAAAATTGTACACTATTTGCTGTACATGGCAAGGCAAAGCAGAAAGCTTACTGGCCATCTTCAGAGACCTTTTTACAGGTCTAATAAACAAAATAAATATACGCACATAGTGTACATGACGTTTCTATCACTGTTAAATACCCATGGACAGAATGATGCCGATTTGTGCGTTCGTGGTCAGGAAAAGTTATTTCAATGATATCTAGTGATATCTAGTATAAAGAATCACCTGTCCTACTATAGTGTTATTGAACAATAGCATAGCATAGACACTGTGTTTTTGTGCCCATAGGCTGCAATAAGTTATTTCAGAGTACCACACTGATAATATATCAGCTTGCTGCTTTACAATAGCTACTTCAATAAAACATTCATGTGATTCATCTTCTCCATAAATACTTTTTTTTTCACATACTGTACACTCTCTTTTCCCATTCCCCTCCCTCAAGTGTCCTTACTGTCTAGGCCTCTTTTGCATTTCAATAGGGAATAGCCTTTTGTCTCCAATGTTGCTTTTCAGACAAGACTTACCTGTTGCTACCTCATCTTATTTCCCACTTACTCTCAACATGCATTGTAACTAGCTATCCCTCTTACATACACTGTATATAATAATTTTGTTTCTGCATTTCTGCCATATGTGACAAAGGACCTTGAGAGGTTAGTAAGCTTGTAACATTTCAACTACTTTTTTGTCCAATAAAGGGTATCATGCCATCTACTCCTTTTCCCTCCTTTGTTACTACAGCTTCTCCAACTATAATAATGATGGGGAGGTGCATCCGGAGGCCTATGGCTGCCAGTTTTGCATTAACAACATGATGACATGTATTGCACTGTCAGGCTTTCTTTTTCTCTCTGCTTCTCTGCTTCACTCTACACCCCTGGTCTATACTATAGGATGTATTCAACAACAAATGTTTATATTAAAGTATTACTATTACTAATGTTATATTATTAGGCACCCATTGGAGATCTGGAAACTTGCATGGGGCACAGACATATTTACAAAGTTTCTCTGACACAAGGATCACAAGCAGATATATATTCTATAATAGCTATTTAAAACCTTCCAAGCTGTGTGTGTGTGTGCATGTATACACACATATATATATAGCATTGCTCCCCTCCATCCCTACCCCCCCTCCCCCCTTCCCCTCTGGGAGATTTTGCCTGGGCTACAGGTAAATGATGGTGCTGGTTACCTGTGAGGTTCCAGGAGAGATGAGCTTCTGCGATGTTGTGGGAAACAGGACAGGCTTTAGGTGATCCTCAGTTTCTTTTCATTCATGACAACGCCTCCAGCAGGCTACAGCAGAGCTGCAGACAGTCCCTACAGTACCATAACAGTTCTTTTCTCCTATACTTCTGTCCAATAGACTGTGACTTAGCCAAAAGTATATAAAAGGAGTCTTTATTTGATGCAGCCACTGCAAATGATATAACAGCATTGCATATAGTGGAGAATGAGTTTCAGGCCCTTGGCTGGTGCTGGCCAGCAGATAATGTTGAGACCTCGTTCTATGCACAGCTCCTCTCTCTTCCCTGGGTGGGAAGGCACACAACTGACTAATAATTTGGAAGGCCTCCTCCCTAATGCAAAAGGGGAGGCACAGGGTCTGCACCATGATTGGCTGAAACACAGACCCAGTGTTACCACCTCTCCGGCCACTCAGGAAGGCTGCGTGAGGGGGGTAAACCCCACAGGATAGCCTGTCACTGTCTGCAGCTATCAGAACTTACATGACAGGAGGGCAGAAAGATAGCTGGACAGCCATGGCTATCTATCTATCTATCTATCTATCTATCTATCTATCTATCTATCTATCTATCTATCTATCTATCTATCTATCTATCTTCAAAAACAAATACTCAATATGTAATTGGGGCACACACTTAAATAGTATAGCCCAGACTACAGGAGAGGGTGCTGCTATTAGAGTACCTATAAGGTACTGTACAAAAATAACAAAGGGGGATAGGCACAACCAAAATATGCAAAAAAAATATTTTCTGATGTAGACTGGAGCTGAGCTCTAATTTTAGGCAACTGTCACCTGCACTGCTCAGTAAGGCTGCTTGCAGCATTCATATACATGTACTTCACTAGCTTTTTTTTTTCCATTAGATGGATGAGGGTTACAGTATGTCTTAACTCATTGTAGCTACTTCAAAAGGTTGTAATAATTCATATACATGGCTCATGTGTTTTCACTGTGAGGAGTTAGGAAAGCCATTTCCCTTTCCTAACGTCATCATGCGATGCTGTGTAGCTGGATATTGCTTCTGTTGTGGAAGCTGCTCTAATATGTAGAAAGGTGAATTCCATCTGGTTACAACCTCTTGCCTGAGCTGGTGGCAGAACAAAACAACTGATGGGTCTGTTGCAAGTCATTCAGATTTCTGTATGCAATAGAAGAGTAACAGAAAGGGTGACAGAAGTTGATAATTAGTCCTGGTTGTCAGCGGCGGATTTCAAGATCTGCTACCCCTAGGCACTTACACGTGGCGGCCGCCTCCTTGCTGCCACCCTCCTCGCTCCGAATTGCAGCGTCAAATAACTTTGCGGACGTCACCAACGTGAGCACACAACACATGCTTCCCAAGAAGAATCCCCCCAAGGACCAAAACATTTACACATGGAGGTTTATAGCAGCTGGCACTGAATTGATGGCATAGAAGATCCTAACAGAAAGACAGATCAGATAGTGATCATCAATAAGTATTCTGCTAATATATCAGACAGAGTTACAGTAGTGGCCCTATTGGGCTTTACTGGTCACACAACACACTACAGAAGGAGAATCCCCACGTGGACCAAAATTTTTTTCAGCTGGCACTGACTACTGTAAGTCGGCCTTAGACTTTGCAGGGCCCAAGGCAGCATGCTGGCAGCGGGGCCCTCGCTGTGTAAAAAAAAAAAAAAAAGGAATTACTTTGATGAGTAGTTCTCCTCCGGAAGCATTGCGGCACCATGACGTCATGTGATGTCACATTGCCATGGCCATGTAACTCTACAGGAGGCGGCCCCCAGCGGAGAAGGTAAGAGCATTCACACACACCACACCCCATCACTCCCACAACTATCTCTCGGCCAGTCTGGGGGCCCCGCGCTCCCTTCTCTTCCTCCGACTGTTGGCACTGGGATCCAGCTTCCAACTCGAGGGGGGAGCTGAAGGAGGGGGCCCCACACTCCCTCCTCCAGATACCACCTCTGGTCAGGTGAAAGTTGGACCCCGATGCCACCAGGTGGGAGAGGAGGGAGTGCGGGGGCCCCAAAGTCTCGGGGGCCCAAAGCAACCACCTATCTCTCCTTGCCCTACGGCCGGGCCTACCATGTACAAGACCTTGATAGAGAGACTGGTGACATTGTTTTTTGTAGGGGGATTTTAATTGAAGTCTTCCAATAAGTGCATTCTGGGTGAAAACAAATGTTTTTATTTAGATTTTCCTCTTGCCGTATTCACTAAGCCCTTATCATATGTCCGAAACAGTGAGGAAATTACCATTGTATTATGCAATACCGTGCCGTATGTACATTTTGTATATAAATAAGAGAATGAGTCGGAAGACACCTGCAAATTAACCTGAAACACCTAGGAAATAAACTAATTGAAGTCATTTGAATATATTTTACCTATTTAAATGAGTATACTTCTAAGGTATCTCAGTTATCTCTCCATGTGGAATATACAGTATGGTTATCTATTTGGAAGTATATAAGTTACTGGGCCCTCTCCTAAAATGGACCCTCTCTCCCCTCTTCCATCTCTGACCCAGCATTTGGCTACCTAAGGGAGGCTAGATTTCTGACTGCCAGTTTCCAGCTGGTATTGCAGCTAATCAGGGAAAAATGCGCAGGCAAATTAGGTTTCAAACTGTGCGATTCTTATATTAATTAATAATACGAACATGCTAGATTTTTATTGCCTTAAATGTCATGCGATGTTTGAAAGATTTAGAATTGAAATTAGAAGCGCTGAGTACACTTTTGGCGCTATATAAATAAAGATATACAATACTACCTGACAGTGACCAGTAACGTTAAACAAAGTAAATTATTTTAGTTTCCCAATTGTATTTATGCTTATGTTATCCTTTAGAGTGGCCTATTGATATAGCTGGTACTTCATGAGGGCCAGCAAACTAGGAGCCCTAGTGACATACCAGGGATGTAGGGTACATTTTGCTCATATTCTAGGAGATATCACATTCATGTGATCCAAACGGACGTTGAGAGTACTTCACTTCCATTTTAGTCATCAGGGGGCTAGTCGAACATAATCAGTGGGCTAAAAAGGTTACTGTATGTTTATTTTTCTTCAATGGTAATGTTATTTTTAGTATTTTCTATCTTATTTTGACTTTTCCCCATAATTAAAAAAAATCCGAAACCAATCAATTTTTAGCAAAACCACAACCAAAATGCAATTTTTTTTACAGCCAAAACACAAGTAAAAGTACTGTTCCTACGCAAAAAGGAATGCATATATCAGGATCATCACAAATGAACTTTAATAATAAATCCAGTTGCTGTCATCTATTAGTGATGCAAAGTTAAACGCCATTCAAGCACTGGAATGTGAATATTTTTATTCCCAATGTTGTTCTCGAAGGAGTACTTTTATATCACTGCAGTATATGAAACAATGTGTGCATTATTTCACAGGTATTATTTGTGTCTTCCACACATGACTTACAATCTAAAATTGGTGGTTGGGGCACAGGTAAATTTGCCCAATTACTGTAGAGAGGTTTGAACCTTTCCCAATCAGTTTGCAAAAGTTATTCTACTTTTTTTTTAATTGGCCAAATGTTGGTGCAAAAGGCTATTTGGTGATTTGATGATTTAAATATGAGCACTTCTCAGTTTATCTATGCAAATATTGGTAAGATTCACCAATATATGTCAATGTTCACCAGTATATTCCCCAACCACTACTCATAAGTTCCTACAATGTGATTTTCAAATATGTAAGATATTCACAGTTGGTGATTTCTACAGTAGTAAAAACCTCAAAAACCAAAAACAGGGGCGCAACAACATGCCATAAATTCCATTATAAGAAAGTTTTAAGACAAGATAAAAGAATGCACTCACAAATTAAAAGAAAATATATTTACCTGGTTTAGAAGAGTATGTACTATTACTCATGTGGGCTGTTGGAACCGTCCTCTACGTCCACCCCAACTGAACTTGGAAGCAACAGAGCCGATATAAGCCACAGTTTGTGACACTTCAGTGGAATGGCGACCTCACTCCTAGTCACGTGGGCTGGCATCCTGAATGATGTCTTGTATCCAGGAATGCACAAGTCATCAACACTGCCAGTGACCAGGTGAGAAGAGGGGTGCTCTTCTAAAGTTACCATTATAGGTCTGCTTATACTCCAGGCCATGTGAGTAGTGGCATTGATCTCTTGTTCAAGCATATCTCTCCCACCTATAGACTTTACAATATTGCACTACATGCGTATTTTATCTTTCACATGATTCTGCGCTCCCTATTTTCTACAATCAACACCCCCTAAGGATCGAAGGAGGATCCTCATTGGTTGAGCAGCATACCTGTATAAGCTTAATTTTAGATTTTTACTTGTATCCATATTGCACTCACATATATGAATGTTCACAGTGTGCACATAATAAGTTAATAGATTCACTTATTGCACTATTTATCAAGAGAGCGCCGTGGTTCTTCTTTACTGGATATGTTCTATACCTGTAATGGTAATGTCTTTAGGATTTCTGTTATGCTAATTGGTGAAATGTCAGTGTATACATACCAGATATGTGGTGTTACAATTGATGGATTCCTTTATCAGAAAGCTCTCATTGGTAGTTGTAGAAATGCGGGGAGCGCAGAGAACCGGAACGTGTGAAGTTAAAGATAAAAAGAATGAAAATAGTGCAACTCTGTATGGTAGGGTGAGTGTAATTATTAAGTTCTCATGAAATGTACACTCATAATGTCAGGGCAGTAATTAGGCATCGAATCCCAAATGGGCTCCCAATATGTTACTCTTTGGTAACCTTGGACTTAAACTATTTAGCTTTGTTGATCATGTGAGCGCATGTTAGGAACCTATTGTGTCCTCAATAGCAACCCAAAACTATTTTAGGGATCCAAGTGTCTTTAGTATTGCTTCTCTCAGTGCTGTTTAATTCCTTACTGACTAAGCTTGGGGCCAGAATATATTTAAGATGTTTGTCTTGCTTGAAGACAAAAGGAGGGTTTCTCTGTAAAGTTCCCTCTGAGTATTGGGTCATTGATAAGGAGCCCACATTGTCTAGATATAATTTTTTTTTATTGTGGGCTGCTCTATTATACTTAGTAATATAGTGGCATTCATCCTGGAGATCTCTTTTAGCAGTACTCTGTTTTTCAGTATCATGCAGTATAACTATCTTTTTGCCTCACTTTCTCTACAGCGTCATCGATTCTAGTTTTGTTGTAACCCTTTTTTAAATTTGTTGGTCAGGACTTTTGATTGATGTTCAAAGTTTGAATCATTTGTACAGTTCGTTCTCATTCTGAGAAGTTGTCCATAAGGGATATTTCTCTTTCAGGCCTGTAAGTGATTGTAAAAGCAATCTAGATAAGTGTTGGAGTCCACAATCTTAATGAAAGTTTTTTTTTTTTAAACCTTATCCCCTTCGCTGAAAAGAACAAAATCCAGATAGTCAATAGTCTTCCAATTAGATTAGTAGGTGAGTTTTAGATTCATCTCATTTTTATTCAGAGATACTATAACATCAGCAAGGGACTCTTCTTGCCCTTTCGAGACAAAGATGAGATCTACTATCTATTATAAAAAATTATGTTATCTAAAAAGGTGTTATTTTACAAAATGAAATTCTCCTCCCAAAAGCCCATAAATCCATTTGCAAAACTCAGGGCAAATTTGGTGTCCATCGCAATTTCGCGCATTTGAGATAAAAATGATCTTCAAATAGAAAGTATTTACTGTACAGTATGTTTGAGAATGAACCCAATGCTTTTGAGGATACAATCTGCGTGCAGATTGGTTATGAGTGAATCCGATCTAAAAAAAAAGAAGTTGCAGTGATGCTGGTCTCATGTTTGATACATGTATAGAGTGATGGAACAAAGAAATCGTGTAGTGCTAATCTAATAGAAATTATAAACATAAATAGCTCTCACTTAAATAAAATATTAAAGTGTTGGTAATGTGGCTGCCTAACTAGTAATTTCTGACCACCCAGACAGAAAAAAGCACAGAATTGGAAAAACAGTACTAGGCGGCGCCAAAGACTAATAATAAGAACAATTGTAAATACAAGAGTATATAATACCAATGTGATCCAAAAGTAAATATCACCGTGATATTATGTGATCAGTATCATAATCACGGTGATATTTACTTTTGGATCACATTGGTATTATATACTCTTGTATTTACAATTGTTCTTATTATTAGTCTTTGGCGCCGCCTAGTACTGTTTTTCCATGTACTGTTTTTCCATGTATAGAGTGACGAGACATCACAAGTGACCAACATTAAAAGCTCAGACCATATCACTTTCTGCACCACTCCCAACAGGTGTTTGGTGTCTCTAAGGTATGATCTGAGTTTTCTTACATGTGGTTGCAGGAAGAAGTCAACATATTAAGATAAGATGGTAGTGATTAAATCTATACCTGGCACTATTGGTCTACCCAGGGGATTTTCTAAGCTTTTATGCTTTTTGGGTTGGTGATACAAGATGGGTGATCTTGGTTGTAATGTATCTAGAAATATATACTCCAATTTATTAATGACATTGTTATCTAAATCTTTCAGTAGTTTCCTTAGATCATTCTGAAATGTGGGTAGTGGATCAGTGTTGAGTGGTATATACAGTATGTGTCATTGTCCAGTAGAAG
The DNA here is from genome assembly GCF_040206685.1 of Ascaphus truei. NCBI lineage: Eukaryota > Metazoa > Chordata > Amphibia > Anura > Ascaphidae > Ascaphus > Ascaphus truei. Next base: position 470,686,462 of record NC_134483.1, on the reverse strand, counting down.
TCGTAGGGCTTATTTACTGTATACCAGTATAATCTGTTCTGTTCTGTCCTGGACCACAACCCCACTGCCCTTGTCTGCCTGTTGTATGACTACAGTGTTGTTATTTTTTAGATTTTCCATAGCCAATTTCTCTTATTGAGTCATATTTGGTATAAATTGTATTTTGGATTCACAGAGTTATTTTAAATCATTTAGAACTAATGAAAAACTTCAATGTTTTGACTTTTTGGATAGGGACCAATAAAACGATGATTTGGGTTTAAAATGTGTGCATCTAATTTGTCCTACTTCAAGGGGACAAGAGAATGTATCCGCATGCTCATCTAACCCCTTGTTCTCTTCAAGAAGGAAAACCAAACCTGCCAAACATTCTTGGTCTCTATTGAACAATTCTATATCGAAAATAGGACTTGATTGAAAGGTATTGCCTAGTTTAAAAAAAGTATTTTGAGTGTGAGTTTATGGGTGAATTTATGCAGATCAATGAATAAATCAAACAGAGCAGGCCTGCTAGTTGGAGAAAAGTAAAGTCCTTTTCTCCGCACTTTAATGTGATCTTCACTGAAAAAAAATCAGCATTCAGGACGCCAGCCCACGTGACTGCACGGTGTGAGGGATACCGCTGAGGGATCCCCAGAGGTTGCCATCACCACCAGAGAGTCACGAACAGTGGCTTAAAGATGCAGCCACCAATATTAGATTCATGCCTTGGAAAATCTGGGGCAATCTCACAGTAAATGCCTCAACATGCCTTAACATTTCTGTGAGATTCCTAATGGCCCATCGGATTAACACAGCGCGGGGTCCCTGCAGTCCCATTCAAACTGACCCCTGCTGTGTTAATCCGATGGGCCATTGGGAATCTCACAGAAATGTTGAGGCATTTACTGTGATATGCCTTAGTTTTTACCCAGGCAAGTGATCAGATACTGGTGTCTGCATCTCTACATCAGGTCTGTTTGCTTCCGAATTCTAGCACTTGGGGTGGAAGTAGAGGACAGTTCTAGCAGCCCACCCGAGTGAGAGTACAGTACACACTCTTCTAAACCAAGTGAATATATTTTCTTTAAATTTGAGAGTGCATTCTTTTATCTTGTCACTTAAATATTTCACATAAATAATTTGATGCTATTTTGCTATGCTCCTGTTTTTTTGTTTTTGAGGTTTTTACGTTGAAGAGGAGAGGTTCTCCTGGAGTTTAAGGCTACCCCGTTCTGGCTTCCAATAGACACATTTTCAGCATTCTATTTTGTAATACACTAACTGTCATTGACTTTCTTGACTTAGACGTTGTACTTTCAGTGCTTAGATACACCTTATTTGTGCGTCTATTGACCCATTTCCCTTGGGCACACAGTTCTATCAGTGGTTCTATTCATAGTGTCTTTCACTTCATTGTTCATATTTTATGTTTTACCCGATTGCACCATTTACCTTTAGTGTCAATAGCATCCCCTTGTTTTCCTCTTTTGCAGCTTTGGTACATTATAGAGATTCACGATATTGATTTGCATCTGGTGCAGGGTATTCTACACGAAGCACACTAATTTTTGTTTTTCATACACTTTTGATTTCTAGTGAAGTTTATAACTTTACACATTTTTCATCAATGTCCAAAATTAAACAAATTTGCAAACTTATGCAAAAAAATTCCTATCTCTAGTTCCAAGATACAAACATTGGGATATGTACCATAATCTCCCATTCCAAATAACAGCCCATATTTACCAAGCATGTTATTTCATAAGACAGCTTCTTGAGCTGGAAGATGTACAGTATTACAGTATGTAATAGTACTGCTTAGTAAATATGTTAATATATGGCAGTGAGTTTTAAACTGTCATTACAGCTACAGATGAGGTTTGTCTTCAGTGGAATTAACTTCACTTTTGATGCAACTTGTATCAACTTTGTGAGATTTCAAACCATGAAGCTTTTTCAAGTACATTACCTGATAAACCAAGTACAGTGCATTTATAGTCGTAGTTATAGGAGATTCCTTAAACTGTGGTAAGCAACCCTCCTCAAACTCTACACTTCATGCAGACTTCATGCAGACTGCTGAGCCACAGAAGGTCATTTGAACATTTAATGCTGTAGCATTGCTTGCCAAAAAAAGTAAACATATATTTGTCATATGTATCATTATGGAAACATACAATAACAAAAAGAACGATTCCTGTGCTCCTACCAAGTAGGCTAAATAAAATGCGGCACAAAAACACCCAATAGATATAAAACACACTTTTATTAATGATTAATTAAAAATGGAGGTGTAAGGGGTAGCGAACGAAACAAACAAACAAATAAACATAGAAATAAAATCGGAGCGGCTTCACAAGGGTAAAGGAATGTCTGAAACAAAACAGGGTAAAGTAAATTAATATACCTAATACCCTCACCAAAGTATGGTGTGTTGTGACTCCTAATGTCCTAAGGGGTGTAGTGCACCCTGGATGATGGTGTACCTATGCAGAGTTATCTGAACAGACCAGGTACTATGCTGTCTGATAGAGATGACGTACTCTTTAAATGCCAGTGAATATAAGCACTGTGTATCAGACTGTGCTAGATGAAAACAATACACAGCCCTAAGAAACAGTGTGGTAGGGCAGAATGCATGCTATTGCACTTTGTTAATGTTAACTACTGTACCAAATCTTGATAATTAATTGTGCATAATGCATGGATTATAGTTTATATATGATTACAGGCATACCCCGGTTTAAGGACACTCACTTTAAGTACACTCGCGAGTAAGGACATATCGTCCAATAGGTAAACGGCAGCTCACGCATGCGCCTGTCAGCACGTCTTAAACAGCAATACAGGCTCCCTACCTGTACCAAAGCTGTGCGCAAGCGGGGAGACTATAGAGCCTGTTACACATGCGTTATTTATATCAGTTATGCACGTATATGATAATTGCAGTACAGTACATGCATCGATAAGTGGAAAAAAGGTAGTGCTTCACTTTAAATACATTTTCACTTTACATACACTGGCGACACACTTTATTCGAGCTCGGCTAGTCCCACGAATTCGGGTATACCCGGGTGTATTGAGGTTTGTGACTGTTTTCTGCCCGAGTGCATTGAGTTATTTTCCAGGCAGGGATTGAAGCATTTTATTCCCGCTGGCTGCAATACTGCACAGTATATATATATATATACTGCATTACAATTCATGAATTTATGCCATCTGGTAGACACGCGAAGCATTGCAGCCTATTAAATCCTAATCATTATCATTTATCATTATCATTTAACAGATCAGCCGCCCATCAGCCAGGCATAAACCCAGGCTGGGAAGGCAAATGCAACGGGGCTTGTCAGAGGTGAGGAGCGGCGCATTCCAGGTATCTGCCAGGTACATACTGGGTATTTGCTCGAATAAAGTGTGTCGCAGCAGTACATGCTCCGGTCCCATTGCGTACGTTAATGCGGGGTATGTCTGTACAAGTTAATCTATTTTCTTTTAGGAAAAGTATTTGCAACCAATATTGATTTTTCTGTTCTAATTCTACGTGAACATGGCTTAGTAGGAGTTTATAGTACATGGCTGGAAGGTGAGACAGCGCCTTTATAGCTACTGTACATGAAAAACCCTTATGTTTATATATATATATATATATATATATATATATATATATATATATATATATATATATATATGGTGCTGTCTTATGAAGCAGAATACCAGCATTATGATAAATGCATTGGGCATGACAAATGGTTTGTTTTCAAGGATTTTCTTTAGTAAGTCTGTAAATTTTACAGGAAACTAAGTGAAAATCTTCAAAATGTTAAAAGCCCTTATTTTACCACTTTTTTGTAAATACTCCCAGTTTGCTAATAAGTATGTAGCCATGCCTGGTGTGGCTACTAGTCTGCCCTCGCTGGCATGCAAGCCCTGGTACATTTGGAGGCATTGCTGAAAAGAGGCGACAGGACAAGCTTTCAGCGACGGAAGGCTGGAAGTTGACAAATACACTTCCAGAATGACTGCTGAACGGAGAGGGAGGTTAGGTGTAGTGTCAAATGAACTGCAGCCTACGCTGATCCACAAGGTGTGCTGTGTGTGACAGAGGGGCTATTGCTGTTCATAGTCACCCTGCAGCCTGGCACATCGGGCTTCTGGATGGGGTTCCATCGCTGCGGACCAGGATCACCTGAAGGAGACTATGGGGGCAGGATCAGATAGGGTGGTGTGTAAGGTTCTGACGGGATGGTCTCTTAAGAGGAGTGCCTGATCCGCAGGTGCCCATACTTCTCTGCTTGAAGAACAACTACAATATCACTAGCCGTTGACACACAGTAAACCACAGAGGGCTCATAATGGACTGTGACCGAGTGCAGCGTATCAGAAGGAGCTTTGCTAGCCTGGGCTATACCTAAGCTTGGTAGACAGTAAAACCATGTGCTTTGACGGCCTACAGAGAATGGATTCCTGCCAGAATCGTGTGGGACACGTGGTCCTGTATGATAGTGCACTTAAGATGGTGGTTCTCCTGCCTGAGAACGCACCGCGTGAAGTTCGATGCTCAAGATGGCGTTTCGCGCAAAGACTGGAGACTGTGCGAGCTGCCTGCCAAAGGGTTGCATGCCAAATTGTTGCAAGGTTCTGCAAGCGTCTGGCGCGAAAGCCAGAGCCGTGCCCAATTAATGTGACTGGCTCAGAGAGGAGTCAGGTTCACGCCCCGTCCCAGTGTGCCCCTACTCTAATCTCCACCAGAGGGAGGGGGCACTGTGACAGCCAATGCTGAATGACGGTCTCAGCTAAAGGGGAGCTGGATGTTGCCAACCACACCCTCAGTTCTTCGGAGCCTTGCCAGAGAGAGGAGCTACAGCACGTTATCTCCTATCTTTACACATTCAGCCGAAAATTACGATGGCCAGTTCTTGTGACTTCTCTCACTACCGTCTACCAGGAGGTCTCCTGGTACTGAAGGTGGAAGGGAAACGCTACCTGAAGTGCCTTTGCCTCAAGTGCGACTTCCCTGGTGGGGATCTTGCCTGGGCCACCAAGTGTCCATGGTGTGGGGCACACTACTTAAAGCCAATGCTATTGAAGCCTACGGCCTTTTCTACTAAAGATGCGGCTGACCCCAATACCTGGGCGGTCGACAACAATGCAACTTCTACCTCACAGATGGAGGTTTCAGAGGGCCCGTCTACCCTAGAGGACGCACCAGGGGGTCCGAGCACCCTGATGATAAACCCGATTCCAGAGAAGGTATGAGACCAGGTTCCCGAGATGGTACCCGAGACGGTCCGTAAGTGGGAATCAACCTACTATGAGCAACAGGGTAAGGTGAGAAGGAGCCACTGCCGGTAGTGGAGCAGGAGCTGGAACGATGCCTGCTGATAGCCATGGTCGATAGCAAGATGTTTCAGTATCTCTCCCCCGTGAATGTGTCTCTACCCTCATCGATCCAAAGCAGTGGTCGTGCATCCATGGTGCTTCGCCAACTGGCATGTACCCCTACCGACCCTGTGAAAACAGACATTACCTGTGACACAGAGTAATGGCAGCGTCCAGTCCAGATGACAGTGGTGGTGCAATCTGAGCGGCAGAGGAGCATCCCAGTGGTGGCAGTTCCTAGCGGCCTGGTCGGTGAACCAGCAATCCGTCCGGGAGTCCTAGGGTTCCGGCGAGTCAGCAGAGCAGTGAGAGTCTACCCCCTTACCTCCAGCAGGACCTGATGGAGACATTGGTGGGGAGGTACCTTCCAGTGCCGAATCCTATGCAGATGGTGACGACACACCCAAGCAACGACCAGATGTCGACGTACTTTCGGTGCGGGACATCGACCTTTACCAAGATCCCACGAGACCGGAATCAGATGACATCAGCAGGAAGATGACCACCGGGCGGACGAAGAACGGTCGATTCCTACTCCGGTGAGTACCGCTTTACTGACCACTGGTGTGGGTTACTTTATGGATCATGTTCGGGCATACCTGGGTTGCAGAAGAGTTGCGAATCCAGTGAGTACAACAACATTTTCCCCCGAGGACTTGGGCAAATATCAGGATCATGTAATTGGCCGGAAACCTCTGCCAGCTGTGAAACCGCACATTGAGAGCATATATCAGGTATTCAGTCAGGATAGAGCTCAAACCGAGGACTCTGACTTGAAGGACTTTACCACCCAAAACCCTACTGGTACTACCCCACTGGTACTACTACGTTGTTATTGTAGATTATCTCTAAATGTGATGACTCTGGATGTGTGGCCCCTCCCAGGATTTAAGCTCACTCCTCCCCACTTTCCAAGAAAGCAGGTCTTTTTCATGCAGCTGGTTGGGACAGATCCAATGCGATCATTCTTCCTCTAATTATAGAGGTAAATAAGAATTTTAATCAGTTAGTGTTAGGATCTGCAATATTTGGTCATGCCTTGATGTGGCTTGCAGGCTTAAAATGCGTTGGCCAAAGGGTTTAACTAAATGACCCTTTTTCAAGAGATATATAGGAATTTCACTGTATAGTTTTGTCAAAATGGATGCAGCTTTGGGCTTCTCTGTTTTTTGTTGTATACATTTAGCCACGCCCAGTAGCACACCAATTGACACTTTTATACATATATATTATGTGGTAATGTTTGGGGTTTGTTAGAGCTTGCTGGGTATCTGTGTTTTTATTCACTTTTTAGTGAATACTGGAACAGCCATTTAGACAATATCTAAAGGTCAAATAATATGTCTCCACCTAGAGAACAGAATGTAAAATAAATTATGACAGATATCATGAAATTTTAATCTGGTGTTTTATCTCACTCAAAAAACAACAGCAGGCCTCTTTGCACTCTCTCATGTGTTTATTATAGCTGTCTTCTATGGCGCCGGTCTGGGAGAATGAGCAGGATCTCTACCCTACTGCTCATGAAGATACAACAAAAATAGGTTTTCTCTTCCACACAACATAATAAAATATTCTCTGACCTTCAGTATCTGCGTGGCATAATATTGCAGAAAACGCCAATTGCACAACGTTATGGGGAATTTAACCCCTTCGTCAGGTTTACAAAAAATATATACGACGCCTCTACAAGCATAGTGATCTTCCTATACCCATAATCCACCTTCAGGTGAATACCAACTACCGTTTTGGGCTCCAAAATTACATCACACTGAGCATCACATAGAATCTACATAATTAAATCATATGTCATATAACAGCATACATCATTTTAGCGTCTCCAACCCTATAACGTGTATATACTGTAGATGTGAACAAATATATCAAATGTATCAAATAATGCCCTTTGTAACTAGATTCCACTTTGACTTAAAATATCAATATATATTATAATTTTTTGTATTTCATAGGGACATTGCCCAGCATTAACTATTTTAAATGTTTTCTACTACTGTTCTTATTCATTATCACTATCCATCAGAAACTATGATCTTATTCTTAGATTTTAAAATCGTAATAATAATGACCTTTTAACTCTATATTCTAAAGACTATAGTGCAGTCTAAAGTTATTTCACGGCAATCATACACCTACAGTATGTAAAAAAAAGGGTGAACCAATTAATACTCATAAAACATAACCTCAAAAATTTACATGGTGTATATAATATATAAAAATATTACTTGTGAGCACATTCACATGTCTTAAACAGATCTGCAACCCTGCTTTTCACCATTATCTCCTAGCATACAGTGCTGCCACTGCAGCAAGGGATTCTGGGAAATGACATGCAAATGAGCACACAGTGCCACCTTTTGTCTCAAGACCACATTACATGGTTAAACCCTTAAGCCAATGCATGCTCTTTAAACACAGCTTTTAAACATAGCCTGGGATGAGATACAAAGCCAATAAACCCACTCACAGACAGACTGTTTCAACCTTGTGGGTCTCATCGGTGTGAGGTTCGTTGTACTAGCTTTGCAACGTGAGACATGAGTAGGTCACCACACATTATGTAAGTTATGGTGGGTGAAAAGGGGACTAAAAACCCTCCACCGTATAGCATATAGCATATAAAAATATTACTTGTGAGCACATTCACATGTCTTAGATCTGTCTGCAACCCTGCTTTTCACCATTATCTCCTAGCATACAGTCCTACCACTGTAGTAAGAAGGTGGGAGAAAACACACTATGTACAAATAAAAATACAAAATATGTTTTTAAGTAATGTATAAAAAATATACTTCACCGAAATCCAAAGGTCAGGGAAGGAAACACAGCACTAAAAGTAAGTAAAAATATTTATTTAATATATAGTCAGAAATAATCCAACGTTTTAGAGCTAACTCAGGGCCCCTACATCAGGGATGTGCATAGACAAACACTGACATACATTTATAAAGTGTTTCAGAAAAGATCACGAAAAGAGAAGCCTTGCGCATCACCGCCGGTTATCAAGCAACGTCAAACACCCATGTACACAAAAAATAAATATACATCAGAAGATCACAATGGACTATCAATGACATTGCCTGCAAGTGAATCTTACATCGGAACGAGGCCTAGCATAGCTGATATCAGAAGCAGCAGGAGAGGTCATAAAAAGAGAGAGTCTCAGGGATCCACACTACAGTGACACTGGATGCAGATCCATCCTACTATAGAAGTCAGAGCAAGGATATGCAAACTACAGGCAAAGCACAACACTGTTGGCAAATGGGAATAAACACAGCATGCAAAACTAAGATCACACACTGGAGAAACAAAAATAAAGTCTAACCCATGAAGAGCAGAATTAACTCTAGTGGATAAATATCAAAAGAAATGCAGAATTGTAAAAGATACACAATATATATGGCAAGAGTACATGACAAGCAAAGTGTGTACATAGGTTTTCAATGTGCAGAAAAAGCAGAAAATGCAGAATAATAAAGTCCAACGTGCATGTAGTTAAATTCATAGTACAGGTGCGCCAACGAGTATTCTAAAATTAAACTTGCCTTGGAAAATCTGTGTCTATCACCAACAAGATCCAGGTACATGCTGGGTACATGCTGCAAACATTTCAATGACATTTCTGCAGAGATTAATGGCCCATCTGATTAACACAGCAGGGGTCTCTGTCAGTCCCATTCAGTATGAATGGGACTGCCAGGGACTCCCGCTGTTAATCTGATGGACCATTAGTCTGTCTGCAGAAATGTCACTGAAATGTTGCAGCATGTACCCAGGATATACCCAGGATGTACCTGGGTCTTGTTGGTGATTGCCCCAGATTTGTTTTAGAATACTCGTCGGCACTACAGTAGCTAGCTAGGAACATAGAGACATTGTTAGATTAGATCCATAAAACATATGTGCAGACACAGGACAGAGGGCTGGCAGAAATATGGGGAAGCTGGAAATATCCCCTAGCATTCAGTGGTAGTGATGCTATTCATAGTAGAAAACTTGTGTCGTAGAACAAGGTCCCAGATAATAAATGTTTCAGTCTGGCATCCATGTCACATATACAGTGGACTGTGGAGATTGTCAAGAGAATTCATCGTGTCAGGGTAGGGAAGTGATTTTCAAACGGGGTTCCATGGAACTATGGGGTGCTGCGGGCACCACTCAGGGGTTTCGCAGTCACCAGGGGGGGGGAGAGCTGGAGCAATTCTCCAAACTGTCCCAGGCCTGGCGGCACCCCATGCAGTAGTGATCCGGATTAGGAGCAGCGGGAACCGCCTAGTCACAGCGATCCTTCCTCTCCCTGCCCCTGTTGGCGCTGGATGTCTCGTTCAACATCCGGCCGACAGAAAAAGAGAGCTTCGGATCAGCGCAGCCCTGCAGGCACCAAGGTAATAGAGGTGTGTGCGTGGGCTCGCTCTCTCTGCTGTTCTCACTGCATAGTTTTTTTCCCGTGGGCGCAGGCAGCTCCCTTTAAAAATATATATAATCAGATTTATGTGTACTGTACAGTAGGTGTAAACAAGAAAAAACACCAGGCGCTCTCTAGGTGAATAACATATATTGATGAAGTGAATATGGTTAATATAAAAGTGCTCATAGTCATAAAACAATACGTGAATAAATCAATGGAATTAAATGATACGCTGCTCAACCCAATAGAATCCTCCTTCGATCCTTGTAGAAATTGCAATGGTGTTGCTCAGGGAGCGCAGAATCATAAGTGGAATATAAAGAAAAAGACATACACAGTTAAAAATTGTCTGTAATCCAGAATGGTGTGATGGTATAATTTATTTTCAAGTGGGCAATGCCACAACTCACATGGCCCATTAAGGTCAAAAGGCGCTGAAAGGTATTTTTGTGAATATCTCTCTGTCCACCTCAGTCTCCCCTAGGTCTTGTGGAGGTAGTTGGCGTGTGTGTGGCCCCCTCGGCTGGTAATAGGAAGGCAATCCTCCCCAGACATGTTGCAGTAGATACTCCGCAAATCTGGGTAGTCACACATAGATGGTGTAAAAAAATGTTTATATATTGAAACAAGATAAAAGCAATTCTGCACTTACATATCAGTTAGTGCTAGATGGCTCCGACAGAGTGGACATTCACAACACGGCGATGCGTGGATAATAGATTAATTCATAGGGGATATGACCCCAATGAAGTCTCTTCTGCATTGAGACGTTGGATCATTTTTGACTATGTATTCATGTATTAAATACATGTTATCACTTACTGTGTCGTCTTCCCTAATCCTTAGAATTCGGTGAAGAATATTATATACACATATACACATATATATCTATATGTATTTATGGAAAACATGGTAAACTAAGACTACTAAATAGATTCATTAAAGAGGAAGTACAGATGTAGCAGGACTACTGTCTCTTGAGCTACGGCTGAAAAAGCTTAAAGCTGCTGCTCCAGAGATAGCCAAGTCGCTATGTGGAGTCCATGCTTGCAGAATGAACCCCCCCACAGCGATAATCCTCCAGTACCAGGTCAGGCGCAGTCCCACGGCTTGCCCTGGTACCGAAAACAATAAAGCTTGCTACATCTGTAGGAATACATGGCGAAATATGCTAATTATGAATTGATCTAAACAATAATTAGCCTTTGAGTAAATAACATATTTGTTTACAAAGACAGCAACAAGTCGCACAATTTAGCGAGACTATGAATTTGTTTTATCATGAAGCAAGTTTTCATGCACATTCCATTCATAAAGAGGTGCTAAGGCCTGGCATATTTTGACGAAGTGGTGATTAGATACATAAACTTTGATAAATATCATTGAACAGTAATATCCCACCAAGTAACCCATCCGCCTATAAATACTCTTCTCTCACTGATTTGTTTAAGGTGGCTCAAATACTTTTGTGCATTGAAGTTATGTTGCACAGCAAAAAAATAATTATCTTATATCTTATACATAGCCTCATCTGTCACAATGTTATATAGACTCAAAATTCGCATCAGTCTATCCACTTCCTCCAATATCTTCTTAATTCCCTATTTTTTTAGAATATTGTTACATTAATTTCCTCTAAGATTAACAGGATCATACAGTGGATAATCCATTTACATCAGGGGTGTATTCCCCTTACAAGAAAACTCATAGATTTGTGGAGATTTGTGAAGAGGTATGTGAGTGGGGGAGATGGAGAGATTAACAATATGGTTTAGGGGATTATAAAATAAAATGATTTAACGATGTGGGTGAGGTATGCATAGGGGATATAAAGTACGTGGGGTAGTGGTAGAAGATGGGTTGTAATGTACATCGAAGAGAGCTATGGAGGGAATAAATGTGGTACAGTATGGGGATGGTTACGTGTATTACTACTGTAAAGGGTTATGCACATTGAGGGAGAAGGAGTGGCTCAGTGAGTAACGACACTGAGTTTGAAGCAGGGAAACCTGGTTCAATTCCCAGCTCCTTGTGACCTTGGGCAAGTCACCTTATCTCCCTGTGCCACAGGCACCAAAAACAGATTGTAAGGCTGCAAAATATCTCTGTAAGACTAAGGCCCCGGTAACTCAGCTGCAACGCGCGCCCGCGAGATTGGCGGCGCGTGCAGCCGATTACCGGAGCTGCAGGAAGAGAGACCGGGGGGGGCGTGGCGGGGGAGTGACGGGGCGCGGCCATGACGTCACCCGGCAGGTTCACCCTCATTGGCTTAACCGCAGGGGCGTGCCGTATCGCTCGACGCGAGTCCTGCTCTCAATTCTATTGAGAGCAGGAGCAGCTCGCGCCTCAGCGCTGCGGTGCCCCCTCGCAGCGGGTGCGGTACCATTGAGGGGAGGGCTCTCGTGCGTGCAGCGTCCGCCACAGCGGACGCTGTAGTAGGCAGCGGGATCAAGCCCTAAAGCGCTACGTAAAACTAGCAGCACTATACAATAACATGCTATTATTATTATATTAATAAAGACATTCATTCATACATACATACATACATACATAGCGGTGCAGAAAACAGTCAGTAGTAAAATTAGATCACACAGATATATGTACAGTAGTATCTTATTTTTATTTGTATTGATGGTAAATTATTATAGTCAAGAAATCCACCCAGGTTCCTGTGCACACTGGAAGCCAATACAATAATAAGAAAATGCAGACTGTTAAGCACTACATAATCATACTATTTATTTTTAGATTACATACGATGTAAACAAAGTGCATTATATGATTGCTTCCAGCATGAAAGCTCTATTACTACAGTATGTTTGTATGGTTAGTACGGTTTTCATTACATCCCATAATGAATTCTAATTCATTCAACCCATTAAAAAATCAATAAAAAAACAAGGGATTCGTGCTGATAGATTTATGGGTCATGTATGTAATGTTGTTTAAATATTTAAGATACTCCAATATATAAATGTGATTAATGAAGGAGTACTGAATATTACTGAACAAAACAAAATGTGTTTTTAAATGAAAAATCCATGCATTTCTTCAAATGACAAATCAAATGTGTTATTATGATGGTTGATTGCTATATGTTATATTCTTTCACTTTTTTTTTTTTACTTTAGTTGCAAAACAAGTGACAAAGTAGCCATGTGGTTATTACCTAGTACTGCATTTAATATAAAGAAATACATATATTATTCCTAAGGGAAGCAAAGCATTAACACAATGTAGTAAATATTAACATTATATTATGTGTGTAATTTTATTACAATTTTTTTTTCAAACGTACTCTTAATAGCAATCGTCCTACCATATACTGTAGTATTGGTTTCCTCAGTGCATTTACATTTTAGATGTTTTGCCATTTTTGGAAAACAGTAGTTTCTAGTTTTATCTTTTTAGAGTTTTGTCTTTGGGTGATTGAAGACACCCAAACATATTAGAAAAGGGCACCTACAATAGTTGTATTTCAATTATACAGGACCCAAATTTATTCGCAGAGTTTTAGACAACATTTGATTTGTGGATGAATATTCGAATGTGAAGATGTAAAAAATTTAGAGCGAATGTACAGTATGGATAGATTTCCACCAGCGGCCACCATTTGACATTTGCAGACCGTCATCGACGGAAGATTCCGGACTACAGTCCTGGAGACAAGGTGTGGTTATCCACCAAGAAAATTCGCCTCAAGGTTCCTACACTTAAATTGGCACCAAGATTCATCGGTCCTTTCACCGTCATCGAAAGAGTCAACCCAGTAGCATACAGTTTACATCTTCCCTCCTCCATGAGAATTCCGAAGGGTATTTCACACCTCGCTGCTGAAGCCTCATATCCAGACTCCTCTATCTTCTCCTCCGCTCTCACCTCCTGTACCTCTCCTCGTGAAGGGGCAACAAGAATTTGAGGGACAGTCAGTGTAAACTCCAGGATCTCTAGGGGAGGCCTACAGTATTTTGTCCACTGGAGGGGTTACAGCCCCAAAGAATGATCCTGGATACCCCAGCATCTTCTACATGCTCCCAGGCTTGTCCAGGCCTTCCATTCAAAGTACTTTCACAAGCCATCCCTGAGACGCCTGGAGGTCACTCCTGAAGGAGGGGGAGAGGTACTGTAAGGATCCGTGATAGGTCTGGCCGCACACCCCACAGCACAGGTCCACCTTGTCGCATGACTAAGCACCTCCCTGACAAAGGGAGGGACACCACAGGCACCCTTACCGAGCTTCGCTCCCCTGGCACATCCCGCAGTGCCACAGAGGTTCCCACGTCCCATGTATTCTACATGCCTGCTCACCTCTAGTATTTATACATTGGGACACTTTTGCTTGCACATTATTGGATTGCTGCACACCTTACCAGTGAGACTCCACTACTGAGATTTATCTCATCCATGCTGTTATTATTTGATCACTTGTGAGTGCATGTCCAAGGGACATTTTTTCCAATTTTGTATTTTTTAATTAAATTCTATTACGGTATCACGCTATGGAGCTTGCGCTTCTTTTTCTTTTTTTTCTTTCAATATATATATATATATATATATTTATATATATATATATATATATATATATATATATGAAAAAGAAGAGAGAGCGCACGCCCCATAGCATAATAATGTTGATTTAATAATAAAAAGGGAGGGGAAGGGGGGGGGGGGAAGAATAACACTCACAGGTGTATAAATCAATTAAAACATTTTGTGAATAATTCACCACCATCCGGTTCTGTACTGTAAATGTCCACAGTTCTTGGCTCCCTCAGGGCTGTATGGAGATGACATTATTCACAGGAGGACCGTGGTATAATTCGCTGAGAGAATTCAGTCCATGTATATCAGAAAAACGCCTCCTTCACTTCAATGGCTGCCGGATCAATCGTGCGCTCCACAGCTGCCTCGTGCGCATGCGCAGCGTCGCGATGACGTAATTGCGCAAATTGTATTCCCTGACGCGTGAAAAAGAAAAAGAAAGTACACCCTCTTTGAATTCCAAAGTTTTACATATCAGGACATAATAACAATCATCTGTTCCTGCAGGTCTTAAAATTTTGGCTATATTTTTGTTAAATAAATCATGACACAGTGTAATATGTCATGTGTTTTTGTTCATCTGAGGTTGTATTTACCTAATTTTTAGACCTGCTAAGGAACAGATGATTGTTATTATATCCTGATATGTAAAACTATGTAATTCAAAGAAGGTGTACTTTCTTTTTCACATGACTGTATATATGTGTATATATAAGCGTCAAAAGGAGTGCTAGTGGGCGTGGCTAAATGTATGTGCAATACCTATATATTCTCTTGAAAAAGGGTCATTTAGTGCAATTTTTTGGCCATGCATGCTAGCCAACTTCAAGGCATGACCGTTAGCAGGTCCTAAAACTCTCTAAGCAAGATCTCCCAGAGGGTGGGGGAGGGGAGTGGGGGGGGGGTAGCAGTGCTACATATATATCTCAAGGGAAGCAGTTTCTGTAATTGTTACAGCGTGATTAAAATGTTTAATTAACAGCATCCATTAATGCAGAAAACATTAATGCTCTGATGAAGCTGACATTTAAGAAACGTCTAAATAATATGTAAATATGTTAAATATATATTAACGTATGACTTTTAAAAGGAAGACTTCTTAAGGTTTCAAGGATCTCTACATTTCTAAATCTAAAGTGATTGTTTCTTCATATTAACTATGTACCTATGTTTTTCTACTACTTCTAACTTGTAACCTACCTACTGTATGACCGCACATACAGTAGCTGTGTGAAGGTGAGTGTGGGGTTGTGGCAAGGCAGGGAGCGAGCGCGCTGGCGCTCGTGCGTGGTGACATCACGTGCTCTGCTTGGCCGTGCTTTTCCTGCCCAGCTAGGTGCCCGTGCAGGGGTCATCAGGGTGCACGGCTATGATGTCATGGAGCTGGTTCGCCCTCATTGGCCAATCCGCTCACATGATGCGCCAGCGAGCGGCACAATCAAATTTAGGTGCTACTATAGTGTGCAGTCTACTGGTGATCTGTGGTCTACTGTGCATTCGCTACTATAGTGTGCAGTCTACCGGTGATCTGTGGTCCACTTCTGTCAGTTTAACCCTCACGTGCATTCTTTCAGTTTAACCCTCATTTGAATTCCTATAGTCAGTTGACTCTGCATATTAGTTTAACCCTCTATAATGTTGTTACAAAAATTTCTATAAAAATATCATCTGCAAAGAAGACAGCGCAGTTGCATTTTTACGCGAAAATAATTATCTGGATGTAACACAAGAGTCAGAGCCTTGTCATCGATGTGGTAGTGTAATGCAAGAGAGAAAAAACACAACACAGGTGGGGAATACAGACCTGTATTTCGATGTGTTGGTAAAGGGTGCCAAACTTCACGTTCTGTTCGAAAAGGAAACGCATTTTTCCATTATGCGGACATAAACCAAAAATTACACTACCACCTAAGTTTGTGCGAAATTTTAGAACTGGTGTTCTTTTTTGTCATGGAAATACCTATGAACACAACAGTGACTCTTACGGGAAAGTCTTACAATTCCGTAACTGACTGGTTTAATATGTGCCGAGAGGTGTGTGGAATCATCGTTTCTCTCGTGCACGAGGTAAGTTGGTTGGCACAGACGATAACCCCATCCAAATTGATGAAGCTAGATTTGCTGGTCGGCGAAAATATAATCGTGCAAGAATGCTAAATGGCGAAAACGCTCCTCTTTCCGACGATGCAGATGCAGATTTGCAAAACAGGAACCGTGGATGTAGAATTGATGGGCTTTGGGTTTTTGGTCTCAAGCAAGGCTCTGATTGTCGGTATTTTTATGTGCATCAGCGTGATAGAGACACTCTGATACCAATTATTCAGTGGGAATGCGAAATTGGTTCAGTGATTCATTCCGACGAGTGGCCTGCATATGGAAATTTAAATGTCATCGGATTCAGGCATTTTACGGTGAACCATCAAGAAAATTCGGTGTCGGGAGCAAAAACACAAGGGATTGAAAGGTCGTGGTTGGATGCCAAAATAAAAATTTTGAAGAAAATGAGAGGCGTTCCTAATGAGCTTTTTGAATCACACCTTGATCACCTTTGCTGGAAAGTGCTAAGAAAGGATGCAGAATATTTGTTTTTACAATTTCTTAAAGACATACGAAGTGTTGATCATTACAGACCAATGAGCTATATTGTTGTATAATAAAAACCAATACATACCATATTTTTCCTTTGTTTAGTAGATAAAGTAGACTGCACGCTATAGTAGAACAGTAGAAGTAGACTGCACGCAATAGTAGCACCCAAATTTACTTGCTTCGGCAAGCAGCGAAGCGCCCTGCATGCGCAGGCGCTCGCTCACGCAAGCCACACACATTGCAACAATGTGTTTCATTGCGGCCAAAAAAAAATAGGAATTAATTAGATGAGCAAACTGTACATGCATTTATTATGAAGAAAAGTTTTTTTTAAATAGCTTAAGGAGATTGTATGGATAAAAGAACGACAAATGTTTCCTCTATATACTATCAGCTCTTACAATATCTTAATACACATAAAATAGAGAAAAATTATAATTACACAGTATTAAGGAGGTGTAGGTTAGTGGTCTCGAAATCCAAACTTCAATGTTCACTCAGGAATGGGACACAAACTTTGAAACAAATGTTGGAATCCGTGTAAAATTCAAGCAAAAACCAGAACAGGCTCATCTTCTTTTTTTTTCTTTTTTTTTTAATAAAGTGGTTTAGTTTACGTGTGAAAACCTCCAAACTTTGGCACAAAAGTACATTTTTTTTAGCAAAAACAAAAAAAAATCAGCTTATTTTTCCGTTTTTTTTTTTTTTATAATTAAAAAAAAATAATCTACAACCAACGGAGTCTTAGCAAAATGAGCCATATTGTAAGCGGTAACGCAGTTATAAGGGGCTTTTTACTGGTGTAACATATCAATG
This sequence comes from Ascaphus truei, assembly GCF_040206685.1. Classification (NCBI taxonomy): domain Eukaryota; kingdom Metazoa; phylum Chordata; class Amphibia; order Anura; family Ascaphidae; genus Ascaphus; species Ascaphus truei. Next base: position 470,668,722 of record NC_134483.1, on the reverse strand, counting down.
ATATTCTTAATGTGGCATATGTAAATGAGCAATTAATGACTTAAAAGTAAATTATTTCTTCTCTTGCTTTTCACTAAACTCCGATACTTCGGGATATCGAGCTACTGTCAAATAATATTTGATTTCTACCACCTACCTCGAACTATAGACCTAGTCAAGGTAACTTAAAGCAACCAGGAATAGATGCTAAAAATATATTATATACATATTTAACAGCAGATTAATATATTAAACACCTACAGTAGGTATCCAGTTAGTCATGAGCAACTTATGGCTAGCCTGCAGCTAAATTCTACCAAGTGATTAATATGTACCAAACAACATACTAATATCCACCCCTTGATTATGAAAGAGGTTTGTAAGGCATTACTTTGCAATGTCCCACTAACTGCTATTGCAAACAAGGAGGTAACTATCACTCCTGGGGGCCTAATCACCAACCATAGGTCACCTACCCCTATCACCCACAATCACCTCCCCAACACACCTAACAAATCTTCATCTTGTTGAAGGACTACAGCCCGATTTAGCCAAAGCGGCCTAAAGTGTCTGTAGGACAATTAATACAATAAACATGATGTAATTTACATATGAAAATGAAAATATCATGCCGAATATTATCGCAGTTATACTGTAACGCCTTTAGTTATCTAGGCCAAAGTTTCACTCAACAATCTAGCAACTTCCTTAGTGAGACCAATTACCAAGATAGGTAAAAAAAAAAATACAAGACAACCAGTGATACTGTAAAGGTAGCAAACTTTATAACTCCTATTTCTGTAATGGAATGCATTAATGCTACTGCAATATTACTGTAAGTTTTATGGCAACACCATTGAAAACAAGTGTAATATTTACAGCATTATTTATTGTGTTAATGGGGGTAATAACACCTGTACTGTATGCCTTATTCTCTTCTTAAAAGTTTAGAACCAGCTTCCAGAATATTCTGACACAATTTTGATTTGTATTGTGCAGTTGTAACCCCCCTATCCCCTCCCCCCCCCCCCCCCCACCGGCAGCAGGGGTAGGGTGTACATGTGTGAACAAAGTCCTGCTCTGCTCCCGATGGGATTAGAGTGTCAGCTCCTTGGTCAGTTACCTGTGATCTCAGGGTTCACGTTGGCAGGTTCAGGCCTTGGCTGTAAAGGAGGGTAGTTGGTGGGTTGGAGGACAAGATAAGAAATAGGGCTCCAGGATCTTTTGCAACTCACAGGTATTTTATTGACAGGCACACACCAGCTCCAGGCTTGCACAGGATCAATTATTATCATTTAGAGCACAATACCTCATTAGACAGGTTCCCTGTATAATGCTCTCTTCAGGGCAAGTTCCCTCAGTGCCCCTTCCCATTCAGGTAAGTACTTCTGGATCAGTCTTGGCCTCTAGGCCACCACCAATCTTTTGGGCTTCCTGGCTTCTAGCACACTGCATCCTTAAAATACTACTTCAGCCTGAATATCACTCAGGAAGGGCTTACTTCTATTCTCTTGGTCTTGTATGTGCCTCCCAGGAGCTGGGTTCCCAGGCACTCTTCCTTTAGCAGTCCCTGGTCATCACTCTTCCAACTGTCACTAACTTACTAACTTACTAACTTACTACTTACTAACTTCTATATTAATAACTCATAAGTTACTAACTTCTAAGTTACTAACTTATTCCTTACTCCTAACTCACTAGCTCACCAACTTCTATCTCACTCCTTGCCTGTCCTCCCCTCAACTGACAACTGCTTAAACTGTCCCTCTCAACTGTCTTAATCTTAACTATCATACATCTCACAGCCTCACTGGTTGCCTAGCAACATGTGACCTGCAGACACTGAAGCTGTGACATACTCCTATGAAAAAGTAAGGGGACTATCTATCTCCTACAACTGCCTCTCCTCGCTGTCCTCCCTGTCCCTCTCCTCAACTGATTACTGACTAAACTGTCCCTTTTTTAAATGTCAGCACGAGCTCCCTCGCGCTACAAACTGCCTTAACTGCAAATGCAGCCACCCTATTGGCAAAGTCACAGCATGTGAAATTTTCTTGAGGCTCATGGGACATGTAGTCCCTGCGCGGAGCCTTTCCTGTAATGGCCGCCGCACCTGCCCTTCTCTGCACATGCGCGACCTACTTCGCATGCGCGGCCACAACATGGCCGCCGCGAGTCCTACCGTGCATCTGCACATTCGCGCGCCCTGTGCACGTGCATGTGCATAACAAACATGGCAGCGCCCTGCAGAGGGAGCCGCCAGCAAGCCCATTGCCATCCGCAACAGCCCCCCACAGCAGCGGAGGTAAGAGGGGGAAACGGAGGACCGGGGAGCCAGAGGGGACCTGGCTACACAGGTATATGCAATACTATTTTTAAATATAATGCTGATTTTTGTACTGTATGTTTTTTTGCTTCTGTATTTCCTTTCAGTACCAGTTTCAATGTCATTGTAGGTTTATTTGTAAAAAAATGCATCTTTCTGTTTGCTCACATCTGTTATATCTAAGACTGTTCCTTTGGAATTCTAGATTTCAAGGTTTTCAATTAAATATCACGATATATCTGCTTGAATGAATTCAACACAGTTTATAGGACCTGACAAATATTTTTCATGCCCCTGGCACAGTCATTGTAAAGCACATAAATAAACAAATACAGTAGAACATCTTTGCATCCAAGTGGAGAAAACATCAAGAACATAAACTGACCAACCAAGACAATGAATTCATACTGACATCTAAGAACCAAATATGAGCAACTGAAATATTAATGTTTGTATCATCCGGGTACTTTTCCATTTTTTAAAATATATTCAATATTTTGGTTCATGATTTTGATGGTTCGTATATTTTGGAAAAGAACATATACAGTACAGTTGTAGGAATCTTCAGAAAACTTGGGGAACGCAGGTGCCGAAAGGGGAAAGAAGAATAGAAACACAATAGTGCAATATTGCCTCTTCAATATTGATGAATTGAGTATAGCAGTGAAGGAATTGCACTCACATTTTGAATAAATCAATTAGGCATATATCCATCGTGGCAGGGAATAGGTTAATACTGTCTTCAAGAGCTTGTCAGGATATCAGAAGCTTAGCAGGATATCTCAGAGTAAGAGACAGAGAACAAAGAATAGTGCAGATGTCAAAAGGTAAGGTTTATGCATTTTTGATAATGACAAAACGCAGCAACATTGACCTTTAGTGAATGTAAGCCTACGAAACTTGTGAGTTGAGATATCCATACAGAATAGGGAAATATCAAACTACTTCACGTGTTAACGAGAATAGTAAGTATTGCCACAACTGTGCAGTATATACAAACAAAAAAGTGTAGACTAGGTGTTCCTAGTAGAATAGTGCTAAATAATACAATATTTAAATGCTAAATTATCTCTGACTTTAGCGAATTTATAAAGTGAACTAAGAGTGATTTCAAGTGTTTAAAATAATACACATGCACAAGTGGGTGATATCAAATTTAAAACTTGCAGCTCAAACCCCTTTTTTTTCAGAATTTTTTCCCAAATTCTTCAAATGTAGAAATCTTCAGAAAACTTGGGGAACGCAGGTGCCGAAAGGGGAAAGAAGAATAGAAACACAATAGTGCAATATTGCCTCTTCAATATTGATTAATTGAGTATAACAATGTAGGAATTGCATTCACATTTTGAATAAATTAATTAGGCATATATCCATAGCGGCAGGGAATAGGTTAATACTGTCTTCAAAAGCTTGTCAGGATATCAGAAGCTTAGTGGGATAGCTCAGCGTAAGAGACAGAGAACAAACAATAGTGCAGATGGTAAAAAGGTAAGGTTTATGTATTAATATGCAGGAAACTAAGCATGAGAACTTATAAGCACGAGAACTTCAAAGCCAGTGCCCTTCTCTGAACGTCTCCAGAAATCACCCCTCTACATGTTTCACATACGGCTTCGTCAGGAGTAGTGATTCATCAAGTGAAATGTATGCTCTTATATACCCTCACTGGACTAATGTCATTGATGGAAAATCTTGATCAGTAATAAAAAATATTGATAGCATGGTGTGAGGTAATTAGCTAATATAAATCACCTAAAGTGCACTTAATATGCATATAACAATTAAACAAAATACATACTAATAATAGGGCTACAAATACAATAGTATACATATATATATATATATATATATATATATATATATTTATACTTATATACATAAAAAGTGTTACTTTGGTTCTCCATTGTGTGTGTGTGTGTGTGTGTGTGTGTGTGTGTGTGTGTGTGTGTGTGTGTGTGTGTGTGTGTGTGTGTGTGTGTGTGTGTGTGTGTGTGTGTGTGTGTGTGTGTGTGTGTGTGTGTGGTCTCCAGTGGCTCCTAGAGACTCCCCTCCTTTGGAGCAGCGCGGTCGCGGGTGCCGCCAGAGCCAGAGACGGACCCGACGGCTGCTTCCAAAGGTAGGGGCCGGAGCAGGGAGCAGCGCGTTACCTCGGAGATGCGGCCGGTTGCCGGGGACGCGATCGGGCCGTTGCAATGGCCGCGGTCGCGTCGTTAGGGTCCCGGCGGCTCACGGAGCAGGGAGCCGCCATTGCCAGGTGCGTTGCGCATGCGCAGGGGCTAGGAGCGCCGGGAGGCCCACAGATAGGTCGCGCATGCGCAGTGAGAAGCGCGCGAACCCTACCTACCAGAGAAGGTTCTTGGTAGGGACTATAAGTCCCATGAGCCTCTGCAGAGCCCCACGTGACACCAGGAAGCCAATAGGGCTGGAGGATGACCCTGCAGGAGGAAAGGATACATTTCGCAAGCTGAGCCCACGCTAGAGCCCACGTTGGAGCTGGGGAGCAGAAGGGGAAGGAAGGGTGTAGGGAGTGAGTGAAGCTCCTGCACCACATAAGGTCCCCCATATCCCAGGTAGGCCCCAACTCCCCACCAGGCTAGTGGGTAATTGATAAGGGACGGCCCCAGGTTAGGGACTCTGCCTTTAGTTGTGTGTGTGCTGTCTTGTCAGAGTCACGGCTGTCAGTGCTGTGAGGTCGGACAAGAAGGCACAGTGTTTGTGTAGCACGTTTGCTGCACGCACCCAGCAGATTGCAGTGCGTTGCTGCAGGCGCTGGGAGTACTAGGTAGTTAGAGTCAGGACCGGGAAGAGCTAGGGGAACGGAGCAGGTCAGTAACCCCTTAGGCCCCAGATATGTTCTCACTCCCCAGTTTGTGGTGCTACAGGGACAGGCCCTAGGTTAGGGACCCTGTCACAGTAGCACTAGTGTTAGATAGGGACACAGCGGATGCTGCACTCTCTAAGAGAAGATTTGGGCTCAAGTCTGTGCCCACAGAGACTATCTCCAGGGTGGGATCGCCCCTGGCGGATCCCGGGCAAGGAACCACAGAATCAGACGGAGTCACCGAGCGACAGATCTTTTTTGAAGTGCTTGCAGGCCCGAGTGCAGGAGCGCTCGGCAGGTACCCCATAAGTGCACCAACAAATCCTAACATTCTCATAACACATAGTGGCAGCGCTGACCACGGGACAAAGTGGTTGGGCTGTGGGCACCGTGTGGGGATGTTATAATATGTTGATGTTATAGGTTTCATATGCTCCTAAGTAAAGGTGTTGGGGAAGCGTCCTGCGCGACGCCGTAGTCAGTGTCGCCTCTAGAGAGGGACACCCGTTATTCTGTGTATGGTATTTGTGTCGTATGTTGTTCCCAAGTAAAGGTATTAGTTATTATACAAATAGGTGTGCTAGTTATTTGTATGTGTCCTGCGAGGAATAATTCCTGCTCTGCTAGGAACCATCGCAGGTGGAGGCGCTGCACCGAGTACAGGGTTACTCCTAATATAATTGCCCCAGGTTCCCCATGGCAGAAGCTCAGCCCTCCTGTGAGCCAACAGGTAAAGCACCACACCTGGTAACACTGTATGTTCTCCGCACCCACACTATATCTGCGATTGGGTGGGGTGGAATACCCGTTACATTATATATTAATAAATTCAATATTATTCATTTTATGTATTTTTATCATCCATTCAAGGTTGTCTAGTACTATCTTGTCGATGTCTAGAATGGTCATTATACTGTATGTACAAATGCCATCAAAATAAAATCTCCTCTTGTTCGCCGGACTGTTCAATCACAAGTCTCTTAACTGAGCCTTTCAAACATTTATTTGCAGAATTCTTTATTAAACACACAACGTTTCGGGGGAACCCCATTCCTCAGGTGAAATATGTTTGCACCTGAGAAAGGGGGTGCCCCGGAATTTTGCACGTTTGATATATAATTCTGCAAATAAATGTTTGAAAGACTCAGTTAAGAGACTTGTGATTGATCAGTGCGGCAAACAAGAAGAGATTTTATTTTTATGCTCATTGTTTGATGGCGGAAGGGAGATTTCAGCCATCCCTCTAGCCAGCACGAACAGAGAAACACCATATATGGAAGGAGTGTGGGAAGAATTGACTTTTACTTATACAGAAGCAGCGGCCGTTATTCAAACACTTCATGCATTGTTTACCTCGGAATATCCATGTCATGGCGTGGGATCTCTTCCAACTTTACCGCCTTAAGACGCGAGTACAGGCGAGTGCAGAAAATTGCATTTTAGTTCTGGTTTTTAAACACCTGAAATTGACACAGTAGCACAATAGCACAGTACTGTACACATTACAATTCATTAATTTCATTGCACACAAAGAAACAGAATCCATGAAATTCAAACAAAGCAACTACGATAAACACGGGTGCCTGGTGTGATTGGCCGCGTTGGAATACAGCAGAGCACACGAAAACAGCTCTGTGCTTTGTTCGAATAACGGCCACTGCATCTGTATGTACAAAGACAAGATTGGCCTAATACCAGCCTGGGGTTGGTGCTAAAAAATATTAGGATATTTTGGAAGTAGCCTAATATTGTCACGTATTGGGTTTTGAAATGTTCAAGGTATTCAGCGCTCCTCGTTGAAAGGGAAGATAAGAGAAAAGGCACAATAGTGAAGTACGTTCACAATATGCAAATTCACATGTAGAAATGGTGAGATATGCACTTACATTGTAGTGCCTGTACCAGGCATGTAAAGGTATCTTTGAAGTTTTTCACTTCCGTACAGCCGTAACAGATTCAAGAGGGATTTCTTTTTAAAGCTCCGCTTTATAAAAACAGGTATACATTTACACACAAACAGTGTAAAAAACACAGGGACAGACCAGTTTGTGTGCTCCCGTTACTTTCTCCGGTCCCTGCGACATCCACCGCCGATCCAGTCGGCGTTCTATGTCACTTCCGGTTTCTGGTGTCACCACGAAACTGGTCCCCCCGGCAACCCTACGCATTTCAAAGGTAGTCCTTCTTTGTCAGGGGTAAGTACCTCTACATGCCTGGTACAGGCACTACAATGTAAGTGCATATCTCACCATTTCTACATGTGAATTGCATATTGTGAACGTACTTCACTATTGTGCTTTTTCTCTTTTTCTCTTATCTTCCCTTTCAACGAGGAGCGCTGACTACCTTGAACATTTTACTACTGCTGGGAATTGGGAACAATTTCGACTTTTCAAGCTGCACCATAGCAAATTTCGTCTAAAAGTTTGGACCTTTTATTTTGTTAGAGCGCTTCCTATATTGCTATTACGTATTTGGTTTTGTAAGCAGCATATGAACAGGTAAGTAGCTGTTAGTTCTTAATTTGCATACATTTGCATGCTCATTTGCAATACTAAATTTGCAATAGTAAATGTAATGCTCTTGCACATTTAATTAGGTTATACCTTAATAATTAGCATGCAAATGAGTATGCAACACTCTTGCATATGTAATTAGTTGATGCATACTCATTTGCATGCTAATTAGTGATCCTGGCATTAAATTTAGGCAATAACGATCGCTGTGATAAAATGAGTTATCACTGCATTATTTATGCGTTTAAAATGTAGAGCTGTAAATTGTACTTCTTTTTTGAACTAAAATGCATATCAATATTTATTGACCTTTTGTGAATCTAGGCCATAGTTTTAATCTCAGCTTGCTTAGTTGTTTTGTATTGTATGTCTTTATTTATATAGCGCCATTAATGTACATAGTGCTTCACAGTAGTAATACACGTGGTAATCAAATAAATAACAGATAATATAAATAACAGATCATGGGAATAAGTGCTTCAGACATAGAGTAAAAGTAACATTAAAGAAAAGGAGTCCCTGCTCTGAGGATCTTACAATCTAATTGGTAGGTAGGGAGAACGTACAGAGACTGTAGGAGGGAGTTCTGGTAAGTGCGTCTGCAGGGGTCCAAGCTTTATGTATCATGTGTCCAGTATTATCCACAGTGTTATTCATATGTTTGTTTTAGCAAGTGTGTTTTAAGGTGGGTCTTAAGGTGGGTCTTAAAGGTTGATAGAGTTGGTGCTAGTCGGGGGAAGGGCATTCCAGAGGTGTGGGGCAGTCAGTGAAAAATGTGTAAGGCGGGAGAGGGCTTTAGATACAAAGGGGGTAGAAAGAAGACATCCTTGAGAAGAACGCAAGAGTCGGGATGGTGCATAGCGAGAAATTAGGGATGAGATGTGAGGCGGGGCAGAAGAGTGTAAAGCTTTAAAAGTGAGGAGGAGAATTGAGTGTGAGATGAGGGATTTGATCGGAAGCCAGGAGAGGGATTTCAGGAGGGGAGACAGATTTAGGAAAGAGCAGAGCGATTCTGGCAGCAGCGTTTAGGATAGATTGCAGGGGAGACAGGTGAGAGGCAGGAAGGCCAGACAGCAGGACATTACAGTAATCAATACAGGAGAGAATGAGGGCCTGAGTCAGAGTTTTAGCAGTCGAGCAACAGAGGAAAGGGCGTAGCTTAGTGATTTTGCGGAGGAAAAAGCAACAGGTTTTAGCAACGTTTTGAATGTGAGAGGAGAATGAGAGAGGAGTCGAGTGTGACCCCTAAGCAGCGTGCTTGGGCTACTGGGTGAATGATCGTACTTCCAACAGTGATGTGGAAGGAGGTAGAATGGCCAGATTTGGGAGGAAGTATGAGGAGTTCTGTTTTTGCCATGTTGAGTTTAAGGCGGCAGAGGGCCATCCAGGATGATATGGCAGAGAGACATTCAGAAACTTTGGTTTGTACAGCAGGTGTAAGGTCGGGTGTTGAAAAGTACATTTGGGTGTCGTCAGCATAGAGGTGATATTTAAACTCAAAAAATGTTATTCGGTCACCTACAGAGAGTGTGTTCAGAGAAAAGAGAAGAGGTCCCAGTACAGAGCCCTGGGGTACCCCCACAGAGAAATCAATAGAGGAGGAGGATGTGTTAGCAAAAGAGACACTGAAAGTACGATGAGAGAGGTAAGAGGAGATCCAGGATAGAACTTTGTTCCGAATACCAAGAGTATGGAGAATGTGAAGGAGAAGAGGTTGGTCCACGGTGTCAAATGCTGCAGAGAGGTCAGAGTAATATGAGCAGAGTGTAATGACTTCTGTCTTTGGCAGCATGGAAGTCATCAGTTATTTTAGTGAGGACTGTTTCCCTGGAGTGAGCAGTGCAGAAGTCAGATTGTAGTGGGTCTAGGAGAGAATAGGTGTTGAGAAAATGGAGCAAGAAAGAGAATATAAGATGTTCAAGGAGGGAGACCGGTCGATAGTTAGAAAGACAGGTAGGGTCAATCTTGCTGTTTTTGAGTAATGAGTATAACTGTTGCATGTTTGAAGGAGGATGGGAAGGTTCCAGAGCAAGTGTAGCACACTCCCCCCCCCCCACATTCCCCCCCATGGTAGATGTGATGGCTACTGTGTGTTTGGTGCATTACCTGTGGCTCCCAGAAGGCCTGGGGTGCTGGGAGCCTGGCGTGTTCCTGATTCGTCAGGTGACAGCGCCTCCACCTGCAAGAGATCCCAACAGGGTGGGATATTCCTCTTATACGAACAACACTAATGATACACGCACACAAATGTATGCTAACAACCTTTACTACACACAATAATATGGGTAACTTGTACCACACAGTAATATAGACCCCTACCTGAAACCAACAGTGAGTGTCCCCAAAGTACAGTGGGTGCCAGGCACCAATTCCCTGATGTCCCTTCCCAATATCACCCTACCGTCTTTACCGCGTCACTGGTCTGGTCCTGGACCACAGGTCGCAGTCACTGCCTGGCGTCTCACCGGTGCTGTACCTGACTATATGTCGCTACTGGGGAAAGTTCCCCATCTATGGGCTTTCCCTATAGCACTCACAAGCTACAGTGAGTCGGGGCCTAACTGGGACCTAAGGGGGAAGATCTGGCCTAGTCCAGGGGAGCACTGCTCCCTGGACACTACCTGCTCCTCAGAGGTCCCTCTTCCGACTGGCGCAGAGCTCACAGCGCGCGAAATGTATCTCTTTGCAAGCAGTGGATTGCTGCAGCCCTATTGGCTGGTTCGCACCATGTGACTTTACTGCCTGGTGCATTGTGGGGCTTGTAGTTCCCGTGCCGGTCTTAGCATGTAATGGCCACTACTCCTGGGGGTACTATGCATGCTCGAGCTCCATAATGGCTGCTGTGACTCAAAGTGCTTCTGCGCATACTCGATCGCCCGCAGTGTCTGCCCGCAGATTTCCCCGTTCTCTCCCCATCCTCTGCTACTTGACGCAGCCACAGCAAAAGGAATGAAGGGGAACCAAGGTGGACCAGGACTACATATAAATTTATATCTGTTTATCCAGTCTCACTAGGATTTAACAGTGTATAAATGACATGCTTTATTAGCACTTTTGGGAAAAACTGCCTGTAGAAGTGACTCTAATTGTTCTTAAAGTTTGCACACTTTCTAAACATTAGTTAGCCATTGAAGGTATCCCTTCTACTTTTACTACTACCAAAGACTAGGTTTAGTTCAGCAATTAGTCCATCAAGGTCAATCCATGGATAAGATATTCACAAGATATACACACTAACGTCCTTCTTCCTTCCTGCTGCTATCCGAAATAGGCTACAAATCCCACAAACACCAACCTATATCTCAAACACGCTGAAGACGTAGCTGAGACTCGGAGGACCATCTGGGATAGTAGCTTTCGGAGTAGCATACCATTTGCTTAGTGCATGAGAAATATGTCGTTACTTTGTCAGATATTTTCCCTGACCTATACCGCGGTGGTGTACGGTGTCTGAAGGGCAAACGGTGTGTGTAGGGCTTGCCGCCTATTTGGAATAGCAGCAGGAAGGTAAAGGACATCGCTGTGAATCTCTGATGCATGGATAGATCTATGGTGGACTGACTGTGGTCTTTGAGTGATACAATTTTTGTCTCTCATACTGTAGTGCCGACGATTATTCTAAAACAAACCTGGGGCAATCACCAACAAGACTGAGGTACATGCTGGGTACATGCTGCAACATTCCAGTGACATTTCTACAGACGGACTAATGGCCCATCGGATTAACGGCGGGGTCCCTGGCAAACTGAATGGGACTGCCAGGGATCCCTGCTGTGTTAATCCGATGCGCCATTAGTCTCTGCAGAAATGTCACTTAAATATTGCAGCATGTACCCAGCTGATACCGGAGTGATAGCCCCAGATTTGTCCCAGATTTTGTGAATGGGAAATGTAAGAAACACAGTTCAGTGGTTTATATTATAAAAAAAAAACAAGAACAGACATTTATTTGATTTTTGTTTTATATTTTTTTTTTTATAGTTAGCCTTCATTCTGGGAAACATTTTAGATGACATTCTGTTATTTTATATAGCCCTGGGGAGAAAATTATGACATTTTAAAATGGCAGTGAATGGAGTGAACACAAACAGCGCAAAAGATTTAAAACATTGCAGCAAAATAGAAAGCAATGCTATAAAATGCTTGATGTAATCCGACTTTCTCAACATTTGGGAATTGTATACAGTATATCAAAACAGGGAAACTTTCTAAGTGTAACTATAGATAAAGTACAGTTTTCAAAATTTACAGTGAATATTTCCATAATTTAAAACAATTTTACATTCAAAATGTAAGGCTATACCTGAATATCACTGCATGCTCATTAACAGACTACGGGGATTATTCATTAACATGACAGAGTGTAAATAGCAATAGAAAATATGCAGTTTTCAAGGTAATCAATCAGAAATATATATGCAAAAACATCATAATATTGCAGAGAGTTTGTGTAAGAAAAACAAGAAATAATGTACAATGTCTTAACTTCTAAATCTAGTAGGCTAAGGCCCTGCTGCACGCGCCAGCACGCCCACCTGGCGTCTTGGCGGCACGTGAACGGCACTTCACAACGATCTGCGGTCTGCAGGCAGCTTTTTTAGGTGCGGGGGCATGGCCAAAACAGATCGGGTGGGTGCGGCTATGTCACATTTTCCGTGTGTGTGTCTGTGTGTGTGTCCCCCCACACACACACACCGTGGCCAACGTATCACCTCTCCCTTCCCACTCCAGATACCTGCTGTACCCGCAAGCATTTTTCTGCAAGTTTAAAAAACCACCACACTCCCCTGTTCATGCCAGGCTGCAGATCTCCCCACTTGATTGGCTCCCTGCCGCACCACAAGACGCGTCGCCGCACAGGAACACAATCCTCTTGTATCCCCTGCTGGCTGATGCGTCACAGTGTGCAGTGAGCCGAGGAGCGAGGAGGGACTGGGGACAGCCTGGAAGAAGGAAAGGGGCTGGTGAGAGGCGCGCGCTGCCGGCTGCACTGGAGACCTAGCCTTACTCAGGGTTAGAGAAGTTAATTAAAAGTGCAAGCTCAGCATAATATGTTTAAAGGGTTACAACTAGCTGATTGATTAACACACAACCGAACAAATGCAATATAGATTGTTGTGTTAAAATAAACAATGAGAGCCCCCAGGGTTAAAAAAAAGTCATTACTTAGATGTCAAAATAATTTTTACAAATACAAATATCACTTGTGAGCACATTGACATGTTTCAGACAGGTCTGTAACACTGATTTTCTTCATTATCTTTTATCATACAATGCTTCCACTGCAGCCAGGGATTCTGGGTAATGATTGAAAATGATTTTACAAACTCCTCACAATCACCCAGCTTTAACATACAGATGCGGCCATGAGTATCCGAACACTTGCCTTTGAAAATCTGGGGCAATCTCCCAGTAATGCTGCAACATTTCTGTGACATTTCTGCAGACAGACTAATGGCCCATCGGATTAACACAGCGGGAGTCCCCCATAATGAGACTGCCAGGGATCCCCACTGTGTTAATCCGATGGGACATTAGTCTGTTTGCAGAAATGTCACAGAAATGTTGCAGCAGTACTGGGAGATTGCCCCAGATTTTCAAAGGCAAGTGTTCGGATACTCATGGCCGCATCTGTATTAAACATCTCATTGACTATTGTTCAATTTGGACTTACAGGAAGCTGCATTTTTAACCACTTCTGTTGAGTATTTGTTTTGATGTCCAGTATCTTTAAATATTACCATCTTATCATTTTCTCCCTTTAAATACATAGGTAAATTATTTAAAGCGCCTGCCTGAATAAGGGAAATAAACATCTGTCAATTACTGTGTTGAAGTTGATTGAACTACATATTAATACTTAAGTTTGCAGGATTTGCACATTGACATATTGCATGGATTTGAAAATATGAAATTGCTACCTAAAAGACAGTGATCCCACCGCTCAGACTTGTAAGAAGTATTTACTGATCAAAAAGTATATGCTCCCTGTTTCATTAAACTTTACAGGGCTGGGGGTCTGTGCGACTAGACCCCGGTTACTGGAAGTGGAGGGGGCGCCACTTCAATTTCGATCAAGTTGGCCTGGTGACCTAAAAAACTGGTGTCAGGGCCCATACCGTACCATCATTAGGGCACTGTACAGTTTAATAAGCACCTACAGTATATGACCAACAGCTGATTGAGAGAAAGAGATTTTAGTAGATTCCCAAGCACTATATACTGTATATCTCCTCAAACCTCCCTCCACATAACATATGTGCTCAAAAAGGAGTATACCTAGGATATCTGGAAGATATGCTAGTGGGATATGCAAAGTATTTCAGTGACGCACAAGCCGAAGGCCCCTTGTCGGCATATAAATATTCTCTTGCAGCAATTTGCACCAGTGTCAGGTTATAATAGTACAGTAGTTCTTATATTTGCTATTGATCTTGGAGGCACAGAGGCCAGTACCGCCGCAGACCTGATTTAATGAAAGGTGAAGGTGAAACCAAAGTCATTTTTATGACATTTCACTTTCAAGATCACTATTGGAGAAATACTGCATCCAGACTCTATTTCTCTAAGTAACCTTGATTTTTCTTGAAGCCTTGAAGTCATAAAAGTATGACGTAATGAATACAAACACTGTCCTCAAAAACAATGCGACAAATTGAAAACCTACCATTTTCTGCTGTGTTTATATTACATTCAAATTGAAATGTGTTATTGGCGTGGGGTCTCCAATTTTTTTTTTTTTTTTTGCTTTGCAGTGACAAATAATTCAAATACATTTTTGGATGCAATCCTAAAAGAGAAAATGCATTTGTCAGTTTAGTTTATTGGACTATACTATGTGCAGAGAAAGCTTAAGTCAAACTGTATGACAGTGGGTTCCTAAGATGAATAAGGTAATTTGATGTATCACACAATAAACCCATCTTCTGTAGAATCCCAGGAACTAAAAGTGCTAATGCTAAATATCACTCTAAAACTGTTTCTAATATAATGTTGTCAAATAGGCAATTCATTGGAATTCTAGTTAAATAAGCTCGCTTTTAATTTAAAAAAAAAACACACCAACAAAATACAGCTTAACTCCTAGAGGGAGGACAGTGTGTGCGGTCAATGGGCGTTGTCTCCCTCGGCTGAGCGGAAGAATCATCTGCCTCCTGATACAGGATCTTGTGTGGTATACTTACTAAAAATGCTGTAAAGACCTTGCAAAGTGCGAGTACGCACACTACTGTTTTCACAGACTTCTATAAACCTTTGAAAATAGATCTGCACTATTGGTCGTTTTCTTTCTTCCCTATCTGTTTGGAGAAAAGGTTTCTTTACGCAGATTGGATCTGTTAAACATAGGCGCAGCTGATTCCGATGAGGCTGCAGGGAGCTGAAAACCTACGAAGACCACTTAGCAACTTTGTTCCACTATAAGTATTCTTTTTACTTTTCTATGTTTAATCTTGTAACATTTGTATCATACTGTATGTGCAGTGAGTGGTAGAAGCTTAGCGCTCCCCTATATCTATAACATTTACTCTTAGGAACTACAAGGGCAGTTCACACGGGTTTGAGCAGCAATCACCACTATTTTTTACCACTAATCCATTGTTATTAATCGGTTTCTATTTTCATTAATGTTTATTCACAAATTATTGATTGATTTCGCACATATGTTTAAGTATTTATTTTTGATACACTAATTGATTTTTGCACATTTATTATACCAGTATACACAAGGTTGATGCTCCTTTTCCCCTCTGTTTGCAAACAGCAAGGATCCATCTATGTTGGTACTTTAGAAGATCCCTTTTTTTTGTTTGTTTATTCTGACAGTGTAAGGTAAGATTTATTTGCATTATATAGATGAACATGTCACAGAAGTTACACATGTAAATTAAACACATCTCCCTGCCTCTGTGAATGTAATTTAATACTGGTAGTTTATAATCCAAATATTGATTAATGCAGTACATTTTTGTTGCACTAAGACACAGGTGGTCAACTCCAGTTCTCAGGGGCCACCAACAGGTCAGGTATTAAGGATATCCCTGCTTAGAACAGGTATAATTAGTAGCTCAGTCAGAATGACTGAGCCACTGATTGAGCCACTGATTGAGCCACCTATGGTCAAGCAGGGATATCCCTAATACCTGGTTGGTTGGTGGCCCTTAAGGACTGGAGTTGGCCACCCCAGCACTAGGACAACATTTTTTATATTATTTTTTAAAATTATATCATGAAATGATTATTTGCCCTTTTATCTTTGTCTAATGCATCATATCATTCCTGAACTGCAATGTTTTCATAGCTCATTTAACTCTCTCAATCCATTAGATTCATTAGAATAAGTACAGCACCATGGATAAACCTGTTGCGGCACTCAGGAAATTGAATCATACAGCCTAGCAGCCCCCTTTCCGTTCATGCTCTATATGCTCTCCTTGCATTGCTCGTTGCATGCAAAGTGCATAAATGTTGCCAAGATGTTATTTATTATTGTCTTTAAATTTACCAGGCAGGAATACATTAAGGAATCCATCTCATCCCATATCTATTACATACTGTATATACCGTCAAGCCGCTTCTTTTCATTCCATTATGTGCTGATTTCTCATTATGAAAAGAGAAGAAGCCATGAGGCGGCTATGAAATTTCCCAAGCAGAAATCTTGCCAAAAATGTACCAAATTTGAGGAGTTCGATATTCAGTATTTAAAACATTTATATTTGAGAACTGTAGAAATACTTGTAAAAGACTTTGGTTTCACAGACGTTCGTGACTTGTGGCAGAATTTCATGAGAATGACTGTATTTCAGGTGTCACGTGACTTGGCACCACTGAGAATGAGGTTTTGTAAAAATTGGAATTGGAAGGTGTTTCCTTTTGTGTTGTGTGGTTTTTCTACGCTTACTGTAGTCCAGAAGATCGAGGACATGAGGAAGAGAGAAGGAAAAAGAGAGAGGAAAAAAATAAATAGTTGTTTAAGTTTTATATTGCTTTATTATTAGTTATATAGGTGGTTTTATAGTTACATAGTTACATAGTAGATGAGGTTGAAAAAAGACGTACGTCCATCAAGTTCAACCTATGCTATATTTAGATGACAGATACTTTATCCAATATCCATACTTACAGTATATACTGTACTTACAGTATATTGATCCAGAGGAAGGCAAACAATAAATCCCAGTGATGTCTCATAAGGGGAAAAATAAATTCCTTCTTGACTCCAAATATTGGCAATCAGATTACTCCCTGTATCACCATCTTTCCTATGTTTACTTATTTGGTATATCCCTGTATATGTTTCCTTTATTAAAAGATATCCAACCTTTTTTTGAAGATCTCTATTGTATCTGCCAGCAGAGTAATGAATTCCACATTTTAACTGCCCTTACTGTAAAGAACCCTTTCCTTTGTTGCTGGTGAAATCTCCCTTCCTCCAACCTTAAAGGATGACCACGTTTCCTTTTTATTGCCATTGAGATAAATAGTTCTTTTGAAAGCTCCTTGTACTATCCTGAATATATTTATATATAGTTTTCATATCCTCTCTTAGACGCCTCTTTTCTAATGTAAATAAATCTAATTTAGCTAGCCTAGTTGAAAAGGGAGGGCACGGGTTACATTCAACATCACCTGCTAAAGAGGGTAACAGTATAAATTGAAATTTGAGTAGTTTGCAAGCTGTAAATGTATGATGTTTGCCATTGGTTTTCAGAGTTCTGCACCAACATTCAGTAGATAGTGCGAGGCTTTTGAGTAATCCAGGGTGTATGGCGATATTGGGTGTGGGCCAGTAGGGAGGAGTTTGTATTGGAAATAGAGAGTAACATTTTTATGATGCCATAAGAAAGAACACAGTTGAGATAACAAGCAGGTTCATTATCACAGAGGTAGGTAATGTTGCATTAAGCTGTTGTGAGCCAAGTGAACAAGAGTGTGCAGAGTAAACCGCAGAGGTGTGCTTTTTCTTTGCCAAAGTCACCCCTGCACTCTTGAGAATGTAACTTCTTAGTGTATACTTTGTTTTATGACATAGATATGGCAGGCATGTAGTAACCCAAACAAGCATTGAAGTTGTACCTGATGTATCACAAATAAAGCCTAGTTAAACATAAGCCTGATGATTCTGAGCCTTAAGGGACATTACAGAATATGGTGCCAGAAGTTAACATACCCTTGTAATCTCTAAAGCTTTCTGACTAAATTAATGAGCTGTACCACATAGCATACAGAAGCCTAAACCATGGTGGCATACCTGATCCCAGTACCTGCACCCATGGACATGCAAGGTGTTGTATTCAATAACTGGATGTTTTTCACTGCACAGTGGGAAAATTGTGAAATATCAATAGGCTTGGATGAAAAATATAATAGAATTAGAGTTGCAACACTTCTGTCAGTAATAGGAAAAGAATGTCATATTATTCAACAGCACCTTATGATGCAAGTTCCAGCAAAGCCCCAGACCGGAACCCTTAGGCTGGGGCCAGGGTGAGGAAACGCGTGCTCACGAGGAGTGATGTCATCATTTGCCCGAGCAGGAGTGATTGGCTGCCCTGCTCACTGCGTGCTCAAGCAAGGGAGGGAGGGGCATGCCACAGATGGGAGGGGGGGTGTCAGACTGGAGTAGGGGGTGACGTCACATCCTCAGCTCTATCTGATTGGTTGTTGTGACTGCTGTGCTCTCATTGGTTGTTAGCCAGTCATTTGAACCGCCATCACGCTCAAAAAACAAATTCTGCTGTCTCCCCAAGCACAGCTCCAGTCCAAGCACACGTGCACGCGCACGAAGCAGGACTTTGGATGCGTGCATCAGGTAACCTGTATTTAAATGCGCCAAGCGTGATCACGCACATCTCCTCACCCTGGTCGCGGCCTTACATGTGGATACTGTGGTACTAACCATGAAACTAGAAGGTGCCCTGCTTATGACACTACATGTAAAAACTGTGAAAAGAGGAATCACTATGCCATGGTATGCAGACTAAGGCTGCGGCCAGGCAGGGAGTCGGCGACACTGTCATAGTTGTCAATTATGTGAGGCCACAGATAAAGATCCTTTTATGGACTTAAGGAATAAAAGTCACTCCATGTCCCCTATGTCTATCTTTCGAACCCTTTCTATTTTGTGTTACCAAAGATTTAGACTCACAGTCCTCACATGTTAAATCTACTAACAATCAGAATTTAAATCTCAAAGAAAGAGTTGGTTTGAAAGAGTTTATGTCAAACCCTAAGTTTATAATAAAATCCTCAAACAAGGGAGAAACATTATTATCCAAGACACACAAGATTAAATTGCAGAGAATAAGAGATTGCTAGGTGAAAATTGATGTTTCCAGATCCTTAACAAAAGCCCCACAATAACTGCAAAAAAGAGATGATGGCCATATAGTAACAACAGTGCTTTGATAATGATCTACTGATAGGAATATGAGTTTATGTATCCTAAACCTCTATGGTGGCCACCTTCTGTTGTCCGATGAAAATATGAAAATACTAAAAAGCAACAACATCCTCCAGTAAGACCCATTATCTCGTACAATAACAGCTTAAAAAAACATGTCGGTGTCCATATTGACAAGGTCCTTTGGCGCTTTGTAACAAGCCTGCCATCTTATGTTCAAGAGACAAAGGATACTTTAAACAAACTGAATGGTGTCACTGTCACCTCTGGCTCCTTCTTGCTAGCCTGGATGTCGAAATGCTATATACTAGTATTATGCATAACAAAGGGTTAAAAGCATGTGCCCATTTCCTATCTACAAGTGATTGTCGATTTGGAGTACATAACAAAAAATTTTTGGACCTCCTCAAATTTTTTGTTATACACATTTTCTTTATCTTTGACGGACGTTATTACCATCAGACCCAGGGTACGGCCATGGCCACAGCCTGCACACCAACATATGCGAATTTGCACTTGGGCTGGAGGGAGGATGTCCACGTTTTTAACTCAGACTAATCTATGTACACTGACCACATTGAACTGGGGATCAGGTACATAGATGATATTCTGATTCTATGGAATGATCCGTGAAAACTTTTCCATTAATTTGTAGCCACTTTGAAAAACAACAAACTCAATCTATGATTTATGGTTGAGATCAGTCTGAAATCTATCACTTGATCTTTTAATAGAGAAGGACCCTTTAGGCAACATTCAGACCAAAGTATTAAGGAAGCAAGAGGCCACAAATACTGTAGTCTTCTGCTGCCACAAAGTCAGCATCCAAGGAATCTGGTGTCAATACCTTAGATTGAGATGGAAGTATTTGACATTCAATTATTTTGTGTCTCAATCTATGGATTCGAGGGAACATTTTTGTAACTGAGGTTATAGCCTTAGAGTTCTTTAAATGAGCCTATAATATGGCTATAAAAAGTGATTCACTTTTATGGACAAACAAAAAAAATATCACAGAAACAAATACCCTACCTGGCTACTGATTAACAAGTGATTGTCAGAGATTAAACAAAATGTACCAGATATTGACATTTTCTATCAGATGAGGACCTCAAGGAAGTATTAAGGGCGACTCCATCACTCACAAGTAGACTATATAGGAAGGACCACCAAGTACATAGTCACTACCAGAGAGCCACACCATCAACTTCTCTTACTTCCCCTACAAAGGATATATACAAGTGACATGGGTGCAAGGCTTCCAACCATGTAATTCCAAGAAAATCATTCCCAAAAAATTACAACAGTTATATGTTCGCAATAGATTATTTTATTAACTGCAGGACTGTGAATGTGGTGTATTTGATCAATTGTGATCGTGGTAAAAGATAGGCAGAATGGATCTTTAAATTAAAAACACATAGTTCGTATGGCCTTAATGAAGGTTTCTCTTACACTCCATTGACTAACAGTTCTCATGGACACATGGACTAAGGTTATCACAAATCTTTGGTAAGTTTCTATAAATTGCACATTATATACCTAGAGTATATTTGTCTAAACTTTGATTAGATTTGTCCCCATCCATTCCATTTGACACTTATCAGGACCACTAATATCCATGGTGTTATCTTACATATATTATATACATATACATTCTGCTTTTATTTGATTTATTTTATATACTTCATTGACTTATTCATTAATGATTCATGCATTATCTGCATCACTATATCAATATGCATCTATATTAATCATGCCAAAAGTAGAGCTGCAATAATGGAAGTAACCAATAGGCGATGCCACAAAACAGTGTTCATAATGAGCATACAGGCATACCCCGGTTTAAGGACACTCACTTTAAGTACACTCGCGAGTAAGGACATATCGCCCAATATGCAAACGGGACAGGCATGCGCCTGTCAGCACGTCCTGAAAAGCAATACCGGCTCCCTACCTGTACCGAAGCTGTGCGCAAGCGGGGAGAATATAGAGCCTGTTACAAATGTGTTATTTACATCAGTTCTGTACGTATATGACGATTGCAGTACAGTACATTCTTCGATACGTGGAAAAAGGTAGTGCTTCACTTTAAGTAAATTTTCACTTTACATACATGCTCTGGTCCCATTGCGTACGTTAATGCGGGGTATGCCTGTACATGGTTGCTATGATGACACTCCACTACTTAACTGTGATCAGGAGGCAAATGCAATCTCTCCCCAGACTAAGCTCTGTTATGGGAGCAAAACGTACGTAGGGACTTTTTGTGTGTGACATTTTTCAACATCAGTCGATGGGTCTGAATTGAGACCGGGAGTGGAAGGTTTTCAGTGTTCCATTGGATGTAGAGTCTAGTAAGTGGGCTAAATAGTCAGCAAAGTGCTTGAGCATAGCAAGGATCTCCCTATACCATAACTTCTAGCTTGTCCGACACCGCAGCAGCCCTTGTCGTCAATACAGTGCTTACCGTACTTCATTATCGTCATCTGGCTTACCGTGTGGTCTCCACACTTACATTTGATGAGCGGTAAGTATTATTAAATACCTCAGCAATCACTCTATCAGTTGCTGACAGACTGCCTACACTACTGCTACACATTGCACTTTCTCTACAAGTGTGGTATACACATTAATGATACGGAGCGGTACAACTGTAGCTCAAAGCTTACGCTACCAGCAAACTATCAGTGGAAATACTAGATGAGTACCTACACCACGGTATAATTTATGGATGTTTCTCTGCTAGTGGCATAATTAGGAATATTATTACTGTATCCTCACATGTACAGGAAAACAGACATAACAATACATTCTGTACTCTGTACCTACCCCTACATATTCTTTTATATATTTAGTGATAGATGTTTTATCAAAGTCAATAAATGTTAAGTGTTATTTGAAGGGATGTGCAGTGAAAGTGAATTTCTTTTGAGTGACTTATCTTATAGTCACCCATTTTTTCTCTTCATTTTATCTGTGGAAACAGTTCAACTTGTATAAGGTCATACAGTATGCAAGTACAGTTTCTTAATTACAAAATGAATTAATCTATACATTAGTAGCTCTCACGATGCCTCATGCATATTGTAAGACTTGTGTGTTTGATTATGCTAAACTCTTGAAAATACTTTAAATCTATCAAGTTTACACAGTGAAGTGAAATCTGTGGCACATTAAAATCTGACATTTAAATATTTCTGACGTTATTTTTTTTCAGTCCCAGATTGTCATATTCTATTTTCATACAAGATATTTAACATCTGAGTCATTGCCTTCACACATTGTGTGATAATAAGTTTTAGTTAAAGTGATGGGAATATGGAATTCTTTTTATATACAGTATATAGCTGAACTGTTCACTGGTTTATACAAAGAAAGGCGAAATCCTGTGATAAAATAATCGGTGGTAACAGCCTGTACACAATGTAATTGTTAATAGCATAAAACTATTTGTAAACAAAGCTGTTTGATCATGAATGGATCAAGATACATAGAAATGTAGCCAACGTTTTGCACGTGTTAACACATCAATGTTGTAAAAAAAACAATGGCAAATGACGCCGGGGATCACGTCTGCTTTGACACAGAGCGTGACGTTAATGGGTACAAGTGCGGTGGATACATCTTTATGTAGGAAGTAAACTGTTTTACAGGTATGTCACATTTATCTGATCTTTTGGGGATCACACGGAGATATGTAATGGGAGTGTTTTTCTTATCACTACTCTACTCTGTCCCATGGGGTTTTTTTTACCACTCTTTTACTCGCCCTCACTTGTTTGTGTACCATGGTATGTAACCATGACCAGCATCACCAATGGTGTGGGATGCACTGTCTGCATTCCACACTGTTGAGACCAAAAGATTGAAACAACTGTCTGTGTAGACTTACTTGCCATGAACATCTTTGACCCAGGCTTTGCTTTAAAAGCTGTTTATTACAGCAGATAGGTAGGTTAAAAGGACCCACACAGACGTGTATAGGAAGCAAAAAATTATGCACTATGGGCAGTCATTTGCATGCCATAACCCAGAATCCCTACTTGCTGTGGAAGCACTGTATGTTATGTTATAATGATATTTGGTAGGTTTTGGTGACTTTCTGAGACGTGAATGTGTTCATAAGTGTTCTCTATCATTATTTATCTGACCTAAAATTCCATTTCTGTAATTTGTTGAGGTATTTTTTAGGAGGAAACATAACTTTGTTTGGGATTTTTAAGGGCACCAGCAGGGGTAAAATTGTGGAATACGGTAAGTACATATTTCCAGTTCTGCAAGTAGGGCTAATATTAGTCAATTATGTCTAAGAACCAGTAAAGAGTTGATATTCATGCTATTACATGTTTATTTTTTAGAATAGTCTATTATTACCAGTTGTAAACATGTGTCCACTTATTTCAGCATAACTGAACATGTTTAACACCTACTTTCGTCTATTACCATGACAGCTACAAGTACAAAAATCGTTTGGTGATAAAGATTTTTCCATCATTAATATACATCCTAATAGTGAGCCTTACAAAGCAAAGAAATAGCAGTTGTAAAAATGTGACTACAACCAATGTGAATCTGGTACTCACTGAGGAACACACACCTTAAAGATCAGAAGAGGGATTAATGTCTTTTTAGAATCACTAGCCGCTGTAAACTAAATCGTACTATTAGCACATACTTTAAGCAGAGCGTGTTATTCTCTTTTTTTTTTTTATTATTATTTTGTGTAATTTCACTATGTTTTTTCCCTGAGTTATTAGGGCAATGAATTTTCATGCACTTACTGTAGATGTGATTGTCTCTATTTGACATGGTCATTACTGCTTGGGTGATTTGATTAGGTTTAGCATTGTATTCTAAGAGTATATAAAGGTATACAGTAAATGTAAATCAAACCAAATGAAATAGAATAAAGTCATTTTTATTTAAGACAATTGAGACAAGTCTCTTGTATCTAGTGTAATTAGCATCCCACTTTTGCCAGAGAATGCGAAAGACGTCAACATTTCACAATAACTAATGGAATTGAAAACACCTAATGTAAGCAGGATTTAAATACTGTTTGGACCAAAAACCAAAAATTTTTTTTATTGGCTGTGAAATGTTTATGTGACCTGGTATGGTTAGCAAAGAAAGCCAAGACTAATATGACACTGTTACTTTATCTTGTGTAACCCCTTTTCCCCCACCCCAAGAGAGATTTGGTTCTGGTTACCAGGAGTAGTGATGCTCACCTGTTAGTCTCTAATGATTCTGAGCATCCTGGAGTGGTAGTGGGGATAAACAAGAAAAGTTTTGGTATGTGATTCTTTTACTCTTCGGTGAACTAAACATGGCCTATCATTGATATGTGCAGTCCTTAGCCCCGGTTATTGGTAGTACCTAGGCCTTGGGCCCACCCTCCCTGTCGCTACTAGGGAGTTGTTAACTGCAGCAAGGGCAATGATTAACCCTAACACTGTCTGTGCTGGTACCAGGACTTATGTGTTAGACAGAGAAGTTTAGTAGCCCAGGGGCTTTGAAGTAACAATGGAGAGAGCGGGAGTAGGTGGTATGATACCATTTATTGAACCAACAAGTATTTGATATGTTACAAGCTTTCCAACCTCTCAGGGTCCTTCATCGTTAAATTTCCATAAAATTTAAATTGTTCATGTTCTATCTAAGCTTCCCTAATGCGTACATCATACAAACTAAAATAAAGGACTGCACCAGTTAAATGTGGATTTTTTTTTTTTTTTTTTTTAGAAATCTGGTGCTATTTGTTTACACCACTTTTTCACCCAGTTTTGTAGCAAGATGTAGATACACAGTCTACTAAATTCCATCCATACTAATCCACTGCAATTTATTCTATGCACTTTACTGTCCTCAAATAAACGTTTTGACCTCCGGGCTTTACTTTTTCTCTCTGTTATCAATCATCTTATGCCTTTATTTTTCTTTCTCATCATACTGTATAGCTCTGTCACTCTCGTGGATTCATCATTCACAGTCATTTCTCCTTTTGTATTTTTCTTACATTTACCAACCCACTCTTAAAAAAAAAAAAAGATCATGAAGTTTATAAGTCTCATAGAAATGCCAGGCTCGGCCTTGGGGTTTGCAGCGACTACGGAATCCAATAGGGCATCTGATATTGGGCTCTATTTACTAAGCAGTGCTATTTTAAAGGGCAAATTCACTGAAATAATCACTAGCAAGTAATTAAGCCCTGTAAATTCTGCTGGAGTAAAATGCCCCCTTCATCAAATTTGCTTGAAATTTACACAAATCTAGAAATATACTGTAGAATAACACTGTACAAATAAAGAGAAATAGCTATTTGAACTGGTATTACTTGATGAGGATAGTGGTGGTGTGGAGGGAATTTGAAGGTCTAAAGCTATTGCTGAGGAAGCAGAGAGAAGCTCTCTGGAGTGCAAGCAACAATGCAACTGGTTTTTTATTCGGGGTCTCACAGCGCAGATACACCTTACAGCATACATAGTCCTTCTCCTCATAAGGCATTCTGGCCCAGGGGTATACTTCCCTCTCTCCTACCGGGAAAGGCAGAGCCCTGGCTACTCTCTGTACTCGGACACACCTCCCCCCTAAGGGGTAAAGCAGAACGGGACTCACTCAGAACTCTCTTCACCCAGAGGGGAGAGAACAGAACAGACCCAGCTAGAGAAGGGGCCCTCACTCTTTATATCTGAGAGTTAATCCCTTTCCCCCAATATCCAGGCAGGCCCAGTTGACATCACAGGCCTAGTCAGCCCAACCCCCTTACATGTGAATTCAACAGCCAGGCTCTTGCACCTGCACTTAGCTACTTAGTGTCTCTCTGGTTAGTCATCTCACATGCAGGCCCCTGTGCAAAAAACTTGCCACTAGTACTGCTGGATGATACTAAACAGACAGCACCCAGGGCAAAGGATTTTAGTAGCCAGGGGCTACACGGTTACATTCTCCCTCTGTTTGAAAAATCTCATTCTCCTGGATGAGACACATTATATAAATCCCCATACCAACAACATTTATATAATGAAAAAGACAATAAGCAAGGTACAAACATTTAACAATAACTGTGATAGCACATAGCAGCAATCAGGACAGGTTTATCACATTCTTGATCAAAAACTGGTCAAGTGACAAAGTGCTTCGGCATGAAACGCATACGTGGTGCGTTCATGTAGCTCCTGCTTTTGGCAAGTCTGCAAAAAATAGCTGATCTACTCAATTTGGAGTTTGCCTGGGGTTATTTCGCCTACAAGTCACTGGCTGTGCTCTGGTTGCTGTACTACTACATTACATCTGTGTATGACCCTTAAATTAGATGTATCTTCTGTATATACTACTGAAAACTGTCTACTTCTCATCATAGTATATTGCCAAAGTCATTTGGTGACTTATCCCTCTTGCTTTGACTGCTGCTTACGACCTCATTGTTCACCTTCTCATGGTTAATTTTTTTTAACTGATTCACCTTCCCTTTTTTGGCTTGTGATTTATTGTCTCCTTTGGCATATGGTTAAATCTATCATTCTAATATTTTGACTTCCTTTTCTATGTACATTCGACATTCATTATTTCATTCATGTCTTATGCTTCAAATATTACATGTATTTTGATCATCAGTAAATTATTATACCCTTTAAACAGTATTTCTGTACAGTCTATCACGTGGTCTATTCAAGAGAGTGTCATTTGGCCTCTGTGGAGTTTCTACACGGTCTTAATTACGTGTCCATACAAAAAAATTATTGCAAAAAGAATATATATTTTGTATGTTCTCCTTATTTAAAGGTGTAATTCCATGTAGTCGGGCCAGAAAACTTTTTGTAAAGAATATACCAGTTTAATTTGCTTCTGTAAATAAATCTAACCACACTAAAAGAAAAAAATAGACTGCTTTCATTTTTTGGGAACGCAATTATAATTTAGGTTTGTTAGGAACCTCTGAATGGGTAAATGTTTTTCCATTGAGTGTTTTCTTTAACATTAGACCACCCTGTCCTTCTAAAAAAGCCAATAAATATAAGAGAGGGATATATTGTGACTGCCATTACCAATCATTAATAGACAATCACTTGTAGTTGTTTTGCCCCTTTGGTAAATATATTTGTAAGAGATGCACAAAATTTCCTTTACTATTTAATAAAATTAAGATTATGTTATTATGTTCTAGTCTTATTTCCAGTTACATATAGCATGTGCTATATTGTGTTTATGTGTTTAGTTAACTTTATTGGCTAACTACAGCGGCCGTTATTCAAACAAATCACGCGTTGCGTACATCCGAAAACCGATGTCATGACGCGGGATGTCTTCCACCCTTACCACCATAAGACGCGAGTGCAGAAAATGACATTTTAGATTTCTGGTTTTTAAACAACTTAAATTGACACAGTAACACAGTACTGTACACATTGCAATTCATTCGTTTCATTGCACCCAAAGAAACAGAATCCATGACATTCAACAAAGCAATCGCGATAAGCGCTGGTGCCTGGGGCGATTAGCCGCGTTCATGCTGCGTGGAGTACAGCAGAGCACATGAAATCGGCGCCGTGATTTGTTTGAATAACGGCCGCTGCAGCTGTATTGTGTTTACCAGTAAAGATTCAGGAGGTCTATTGCCAAGGCCTGTAATACAAATACATTTAAGTTTATTTTGAAGTAAGATTGTTGGAATTTGGAGTCACTGTTCACCCCCACAACATAAAAAAATATACGAAATACAGTATGAGCTCATTCGTATTCATAATGGGAAAAAAATTTGGCTGCAAACCATTACATTCATATTCAGTTCAGTCATTCTAACAAAACTGAAGTCATAATATTTGACTTTGATTTTAGTCTCTACTTTCCAGATTAATAGACTATATACAGTAGTTGCATTTACATAAATATTCAGCATCTCGGGTCTGAAGGTCACGTAGTCATTCAGATTGGCGTTTGTCTTTTTACCCTGCATAAAAATAAATAGAGAAATTTGTATTCAGGATGAGCACATAACAACTGTCATGAAGCATGAATATATTCACCCACAATATGCGTGAGATACATTACAACACCTTTAGCATGAAAACTTAGTCACACATAAGCATTGTTATTTATGGAGTCACTGCCAATAAAATTTCTAGGCATATTTAGGTCATTAATTGGCATTCAATTACCACTAACATTTTTTTCAGAAGACTCAAGAGGTTCCTTAAACATATTCATCAGTATTACTTATGCAGTCAAGTGCTTCTTCATATTAGGGATTCTCTGTTGCAAAAAGAAGTACATCACAAGTTGCTTCCAGTTATATCAAAATAGACACAGAGAAAGATGCCTATACAGTATTTATAGTGTATTTTTCTAAGTCAAAATATCACAGCCAACAATCATAATTGTCTGTCAACAGAGGTCTTAGAAAAACTGAATGTGACGGGGAAGGGTAACCAGGCTTCATAATAAAGGTTAAGCCCTCTGGTTGCCCTTGGGTCCGTTGGTCCCTGGCAGCTACCCAGCCCTATAAGCCAGGGGCCAGGTATATGTACATGTAAAGTTAAAGTAACCCCTGCTTTTCCACTTGCCGTTCCCTTTACCCCAGACTCATGAAACTTGCTGTGTGTAAGTTTTAGGTGGGATATTTGGGTAAAAATGCAATTCTTTTATTTGCAGAAGTTCAGGGATCAGAGATACCGGTAGTACCTTGATTCTTCCTGGCGAGCAGCCATGATTTGCTGGTACGCGAGTAGAATTACACCGTGTCTGCCCCATGTCCCCAGACTCCTACTTTTCGAGCCCCGATATCCCAGTCCTACTGTATATCCAGTACAGTCATGAGTCTCTCCAAGGTTCCCCATGTATTAAAAGATGTTTTATATGTTTGATACATTATTATAAGGCTCTATGCAGTCAGTTCGGCATCCCATTAAGGTGCCAGCAAGTCTGCATAGAGTCCATAGTTTAAAGGGGAGAGGATGTCCAGAGGTGTGAAAATGTTTGGTTGGGCGAGGGAAGGGGGAATGGCCAGGTCCAGACAACAAAGGCTAGTTCTTTTGTAGTTTCCAGGCTTGGTGGAGCAAGCCCCACAGGTGGCAATGAGTTAGCTAGGGAGGATGCAGCCATAGTCTGCTCTCCCCTTGGCTAAAATCATATTTCCCACTCATCCGGCTTTTCGAGCCTGCTGGGCATGCCTACTCCTCTGACGTCAGCCAGGGACGAGCCCCTCTTTCAATTGGCTGACGGGGAGGAATTCCCACGCTCCGATTGGCTGCTTCTTCCCCCTCCATTCTGGGGATAGCCCAGCGGAGTGTATGTAAGGTGCTGACCAAGAGAGGGAGCCAGTCTATCCAAGCCAACCAGTGATCTGAGTCGTTGAAGGAAAGGCAGGCTTTTCAAAGTTGCTCTGTTCGAGATAGCAGAGCAACTGGCTTCGTTTTGAAGCCTGAAAAGTTTACCTTGCAGAGACTAAGTCCCGTCTTTTGTGCCCAAGTTCTCAGAATCGAACGGAGCGGTCACGGGTAGGAATTGAACCCTAAAAGAGGACCAAGAGAACCAGGTTGTATCCCGGTCAGGGTAAGCACATCCAAGCAGGTGCCCTGCACCTAGGAAAGCCAACATTTTTTCCCCAGACCCCCTGTAATTGTATTTTTAACTGTCCCTTGTGTATTTCTTCTTGTTGTACGTGGGTATACCAAAATAAACGCAATTTGTTTTTACTATCTCGTTTTGCCTAATGAATGATCCTGGTAATATATAAATGATGTAAAAAGTACCTGGTCTCCCATGACACTGAATATAATTAAAGTTATCTTACATGTACAGTAGCAAGGGGCTGCCTTCAAATAGACACAATGCACCTGCTTGATGCAGACTGCATCATGTGCAGTAGTCATTTCAAGAGAGGGTGACATTGATGGTAGTTATGGTGGCTCTTCTAGTGACATTTGTGAGGAGCGTCCTAGGGAAGGTGAGGTGGATGTCTTGTGATATTCAATGTCTTGTATATAATGTATACCTGTTCACTTATGTAACTACAGTACAGTATGTATTTGTAACCATGTATCTGTCATCATAACTCTATGCCCAGGAAATACTTGAAACCAAGAGGTAACTCTCAATGTATTACTTCCTGGTAAAACATTTTATAAATAAATAATGAACATGAACCCACAGCAGTGTATCTGGTACTTGTTGGCATAATAGAGTGACATTAATTTAGTTAACTATCAGTTGATTGTCTACATTGGGCTTCTTATACTGTATAGTGTTATTCTACATAACAGACCTACAATTGTGCACATTTTCATGGGGAATGAACGAGAAATATATAAGATATGAGGAAAAATGGAACGGGTCCCTTTTTTCCTGAACATGTTGTACATACCCTAACAGGCAATTTACTATGCCCAGAATTAGCTATAAATAAATAATGTCCTGGGGGGGGGGGGATAACATAAAACATATTGGAACCCCTTAAATGGCATATCCTAATTGAATCCTTTTTTTTTTTGCATTATATGGGACATTCATTTTAAACATTAATCAACAATTTCATACTGAAATATAGTCCCTTTTGTGAATATAACTCATGTTGCATCAAGTCTCAGTCTATGATTAGTCTCAGACTACATAATTCTAAAATGTAGCACACACATGGGCTTTAAATAATTGATGGCAATTGATTTAGAAAATATTTTTGATTCTTCAACTGACTTAATAGGAATGAATAATTTCCATTTTAATATAAATTGAAAGTGTTTTGACTGCAAAGCCTCAGAGGGAAGGGTCAAGAGGTACACACATATACTGTATGAAATATTTTTATGAGAACTGGAAAACATAGCTTTCAATTTTTTTTAGCATTGCCAAATATGGTTCTTGTTAATCTATCATATAAAAATGTGTTATCATACAGTATCTGTTTATATCTTCCTTTTTTGTTTTGAACAACCTCTCTAATTCATTGGACTTCTGTGAGACCAAATATTATACCTTGAAATATGTGTTCTTCCAGCATTTATGGCTAAGTGCAATTTCACAGTATCAGCATTAAACTCATACATTTTAACATTGCCTCACACTTTCAAACAGTATGGGGACAATACTACAGTATATGAAAGAATGTTGACCACCACACTGACAGAAATCTGTGATGGTAAGATTAGTCTTCAACTGAGCCACCTGTGCTGAAGCAGGGATATACTGAAAACCTGACCTGTTGGTGGCCCTTGAGTAATGGAGTTGCTCCCCCCCCCTCCGCATTTTGGTTTGCCACGTGTCCGGTTTTGAACTGGCCAGCCCGGTATTTTGCCCCTTCGTCCGGAATAAAATCAAAGGTAATACCAGACATGTATGTGTCCGGTATTGCCTCTCTCCAAACACAGGGTGGCTGCGGGGGCCCGGCTGCAGGTCACAGCAGTTGCTGCTGACCCCGGCTCTCCCCCGCTGCAGGCTTTTCCCTCACTGTCTGTCCACCGAGGTGTCTACTGCTGACGCGTGCGCCGGGTCTCTCTGACGTCAGCGCCGGAAGTCAGCTAGGTTAAGCTTCTGGCGCACCGGCATTAGAAGGAAGCACGGCGCACGTGATGTTGACATCAGAGATTTTGGCGTGTGACAGACCTGCTGCCGGGCCCCCACAGTCACTTCCCCCCTGATTGAGCTTATGGTATAGTATCCTGCGGGATCCTATATCATAGAGGGAGACTCGAAAGTTGCGAGCTCCCAAAGCAAGAGGTAGCATACACAAGGTTTGCAAGAGCATGAAAAATACAGTCACCCTTTGTCCCATAACCTTTTAGCCTGCGGGTGAAACATGGACAAGCGAGCAGGACGATTCAGGACTTGGGATTGTGCCCGGTTCGATGTCCAGTGTGAGGGTTATGGCTTACTGACGGCTGGTCGGTCAAAGGTGCAGCTGGAGGAGGATTTGGAACAGCATGAAGCAGGCATTGCTTATCCTGAGGGCATGGAGCCCGTCGCTGCAGCCGCAGTGATTACACTTCAGCCCGCGGTGCTGGAGATTCTTCCAGCTCTGAGGGGAGATGGACAGGGGGAAGGAGAGGGTGCTCACCGGGATAATGGTGAAGGACTGGGTCTTGGGGGTGCGGGAGGGATAGTCCCTGTGGCTACTGGACTCGCTAAACCTGGACTCACAGCACTTCTTGCCTCATATGGGGAAAGAGCTCCAGCAGAGGAGAGAATTCGGATGCTGGCAGCTGTACACGGACAAGTGTCCCCTCACTCTCACTTGATCAATGGAGAGCAGGCTGTCGCCCAAGTCAATCACCACAGCTTCAACAAGTTTGTCTGTGGCACAGACAAAATCGACGTTTTTCTATCAGACATTGAAACTCAGTGTCTGAGATACGGGTGCCACAACGGGACTGGGTGCTGCGGATGCACCCTTGTTGTCTGGGATTGCTAAAGAAACCTTGTAGGGCATCCCACGAGAAGATCTGGATTACTATGAACATGTAAAAGCTTTGCTTCTGTTATAGTATGCCCAGAAGCCTACCGGGACAAGTTCAGGAAAGGGGAACGTTATCCCAAAGAGTCCTATGTCAACCATGGTGCCCGCAAGGCAAGGCACTCAGTGGGTGGAGGGTTGTTGTGCTACAAAATACTACACTTTTCTGGACTTGATTTTCCAGGAGCAGTTAATGCAGCAGTGTCCCTCGGATGTGAGGGACTGGGTCTTTGACCGTAAACCTAAGACCCATGTGGAAGCTGCAAGGATGGCTGATGAGTATGTATGCAGTCGCTCCCTAATGGATGAGGAAGGGGCTCCCAAGAAACCGGCTGTGCCAGCCAATGGAGCCAAGCAGACTCCTCAGTGGGTACACAAGCCTCCAGCGGAGAACAGCGTTTCAAAAGCATCAGAGTTTAAACATGAGAGGAGATGCTATCTCTGTAACAGAGTGGGTCACATCAGACCAGACTGTCCGGACCGTGTAAAGTCCAGTGGACCCCATCAGGGGCAAAGTTCTCCAGCTGCGAGGCCGGTCACCCGGGTGTGACTGGCACACACAGGAACCAAGTACAGCCGTGGAATCAACCCACAGAGGGACGTTCACGGAGAGATCTGCACTTGTTTCCCCGGGACCAGCAGCGGAGACAGAGGGATATCAGGTTGCATCAGTCAGGATGCAGCCCAGCAATGTCCAGCAGAAGTATCTGCGGAGGGTGACCATTGGAGATCGCCAAGCGGGCGGCTTGCTCGACTCCGGTGCCACCGTTACCCTGGTCCGACTTGATATGGTCCGACCAGAGGATTTGCTCCCGGGCACCGGGATGCAAGTGATCATGCTAGGTGGAGGACCGCGGTCACTCCAGGTTGCCCGGGTCTTTTGGATTGGAGTGCCGGACGTGGCATGAGGGAGGTGGGGTATTGCCTGGGTTAGATGCTGAAGTTTTGCTCTGTAATGACCTGTAGCATGTAACCTGTGTGTTCACAGCAGAGCTGGCTCCGGTTGCAGCAATTACTAAGAGCCAGTCATCAGGGATCACAGGAGAACAAACCCCTGTCCCCCTGCATTTGGGACCAACAGTTCCAGCGGTCTCTGCGGAGACCAGACAGGTAAGCCAGACTGAGTCGCGACCAGAGACTGACTTACTGTTCCCTTTACCTGTTCCCCCTGACTTAGAGACTAAGGGTGGGTGGTTAGTGTTAGGAGCAGGGTTTAGGGATGCGGTGAAATCTGACACCAGCTTGGAAGGTATGAGACTTTGGGGCGTCCGAGTCTAGGGCAAGTGAAGGGTTAGGCCACTTTCTGTGGCACAGCGTGCTTCTGTATGGGGAGCAAGGTTCTACCGGGTTAGATGGAGTCTGGACAGGTAGTTGTACCCAGGGAGTATAGGCAGCAGTTATTGCAGGTATCCCACTCCATTCCACTAGCAGGGCATCAGGGGGTCACTCAGACGAGAGCCCGGCTATTGCAGCCTTACTCCTGGCCGGAGGCATCAGGGGCAGTGGCAGATTTCTGCCGCCCCGGTGATGCCTGCCAGCCAGTGGGTAAGGCATGTGATTGTGTGAGGATACTCCTGAACTCGTTACCGGTAATGTGGAACCTGTTTCAGAGAGTAGTTAAGGCAGTGTTAGGTATCTTTGCTAGGATAGGTTTTCCTAGAGGAGCGCTAGTTGAGTTAGGGTGCCGGTAAGTAGGCAGCCAGGAGCACTAGCCAGGGCTAGGTTATAACAGCATAGGGTTCTGTTCTCAGACCAGCCAGGCAGGACACATAGTACAGATCATCCTGTGCTCACAGGTGATCTGCGTCCTCTGCGTAAGTATGCCTACCGGGTATCTGCAGAGGTGAAGGGCAGTATAGAGAGGCAGGAAGGAGAGATGCTGGCCCTAGGGGTAAGTGAACTGTCTCAGAGCCCTTGGGCTTGTCCAGTAGTCCCTGTATCTAAGGAGGATGGCACCACCCGCTTCTGTGGAGACTACCGGCAGCTCAATGCAGGGATGGTGTAAGATGCTTATCCCATTACCCGCATGGATCGGCTAGATGAGCTCGCGGGGGCAAAGCATCTGACAACTAGGGATCTAAGTAATGGGTACTGGCAGATCCCCTTGACCCAGGAGGCTAGGGAGAAGTCAGCCTTCATCACTCCGAGTTGCCTCTATGAGTTTTTAGCGATGCCATTCGGGATGAAGAATTCCCTGGCTACCTTCCAACGCCTGGTCAATAGGTTGTTAGAAGGAATGCAGAGTTACGCAAGGGCATACCTGGATGATATTGCTGTCTTTAGTCATTCATGGGAATCACATATTGTGCATGTAGCAGCGGTGCTAGCCAGAGTTAGGGAAGCAGGGCTTACCTTGAAATCCAGTAAGTGCTTAGTAGGGATTACTGAGGTGTTGTACCTAGGACACAGGGTGGCTGGAGGGCATCTGGAGCCTGAACCAGGCAGATAAGAGGCGGGATGGCAGATAAGAGACGGCAGAAATGATGGGCATCCCAAGATTGCAAGGAAAAAAGAGAGGGTGGTTCTTATACTGTGGTGGGGTGATGGAGGTCAAGAGCAGGGTCCAGACAGGTTTGGGAATATTTAGGGGTCACACAGTTGTGTTGCCAGAACTTCAAGAATTTCTTGGAACTTTCCCTACTTTGGACCCCCCGCCAACTCCCCCCCCCCCCCAAGGTGTTTTCCCCTCAAAAGCTGCAGTGATTCATCCCTGCATAGCCCTACTCTCACTGGGCTGGAACTGCAGCCTTAATTCCTTTCCCCTCCCCCTTACAGGTTATTACATTTTTCTATATTACTCCCATTATTTTAAGTGGGTTTTTTCATTGTTTGATATAGGATCTCTATTTAAAAAAATGAGAGCTAGGTACAGCTACTTTCTGGGGAGAGAGGAATGGAGAGGAAAAAAAGAGACCTGCACGTTTTTAAAAACTGCCTGTTTTCCTCCATTTGACAAGAAGCTTATATTAGTTATTAAAGGGACAGTTCCTCTCTGCACCTCTCTCTCCATGGCACTACGGTACCTCCTCCCCTGATATAAAGGCTCATAATATCATGCCTAAAGAGAGGAGGTATAGCAGGGCACCAATGGCTGCAAACCAGCCCCTTAACCCCGAAACAAGCTTGCAAAACCAGCACTAGCCATGACCATAGCCTTCAGTCTAGTACATTCAGTGACCTGGCTGCACCTCCCACATCTCCTACTGACAGCTTAACCCCTGCAGCCCCAGCTATGTACATCATAAGTATAGGTGGCCCCTGCAGGCACTGGCCACAGCAACAATAACAACATTGGTGGTCCACCTAGCCGAAGCAGGAAACATAGGGTGAGCTGCCCCATATCACATAACCAGGGCATTAAGGCTTATCTGAGGGCTGTGGCTGAAGTACTGTAGTGGGCCTCTCTTCAGTGGTGGCAGCCAGCAAGATGTATGGGAGGGATGCATTCTTTCTCCATATGCTGGCTGCCACCTATACCCTGGGGCAGAGGGACATTGTACCCCTGGAATCCCCATTGAACCCTTGGAAGGGTTAGGCACAATAATCATACTGTCAAATGTGCCCCCTACCTCCCATACTACCTAATGTGCCTGCACCTGCAAGCTCTGGGAGACATCAAGTCTCCCATAATAAAAATAAACCTGGGCTGCATGGGTAGGGCGCTGAGGCATGTGCTCTCTTTGAGGCGGCCGGTGTAAATGCTGCTGCCAGGGAGCCTAGAATCTGCATGAGGGTATACAAGGTGTACTATGGCACAGAGGTGGTTAGATGCTATCTGTGGAAGGAGCTGGGGTACACTCACTGGAGCTGCCCTAAAGGTAATATAAGATCTACCCCAGCTCCTGCAACCACTCCTCCCTCTGCCAAAACACTCTGTCCCACTGAGCCCACCACAGTGGGGCCCTCAAGGGCTCAGGCCCCCCTGAGGCTTAGGAGAGGTTACTGCCCCAGCTAAAGAAGCAACCTCTGTTCCTCCCCCAGAAAGGGAGAACAAATAAAAAGACCGCCCTGAAACAGCCACCCTTTGTTTTTGCTCTCTTCCGTCAAACAAATAATACCCCAATATAAGCATCTTAGAGGGTGGGGGGGGGGGAGTGGGAGGAAAGTCGGTAGCACTCTCACCTGGGGAATCACATCCAAGGAAGAGGAAGTTTAAAACTCTTAAGAGGGTGACTAAGGATGAGGAGTGTGAACATTCTGGCCCACTGGTTAAGATCAGCCAGCCTGGGCCGGACGACCTACTCCAGATCACCAGGTAGGTGAGACTGTAAGGTCATGGAATCTGTAAGCAGTGGGAGGGACCAGGAGCCAGGGGCAGGGGACTAGAGTGCTATATAGCATGGATGTTGGGGTGTCCTCCACCACCCCCTTCCAACTAGAGCATTGTTCCTGCAGACATGTTCCAGTGCATCAGGACTTGGGGGTCAGTCAAGATCCCCCTCGGGCTGTACCACCTATAGGGTGCACACCTGGGGCAATGCTCCAGCTCCTGTCATTGGAGGAGGGGGATGCAATTAGGCTGACCCCATAGGATGACTCTGGGAGTTGGATTAAGAAGGGGCAGTTGGGGGTATGTGGAGCAGGGGATCAGATATGAGGTGGGGTATTGTTGCAAGCACCCAAAATTTTATCAGAGAGGCGTCTGATTTGTGTTCTCTGCAGGAGGTGCCAGCAGGAATGGACCCTCCCCATGGGGTGCTCACTGAGGAGAACAATCCCAAGAATGCTGCAGACCCCTGCTATATCACATCTACCCAGGCAGTAGTGAAGGAAGCAGTAAAGGCACTGCGTGCCTCTGTGGCTCCCATAGTCACTCGGGGGACCACTGCTTCTACCTATCCACCATGAGCTACCCCTGAATGTTTTACTCCAAAGTCACAAGTAGAGGGTATGATGGAGCCTCCCTAGAAACACCAATCATAAGGCTGAGGAGATTAACTCCAGCAGGGAAGAGCATACGTTTTCATATCTTCAGCCAGGAGGAGCCCGGGGTGAAAGGCCTTTATGACGAGGAGTCCTCTGGCACTGCATGTTCAATGGACACTTCAATACCCTTTATCCCTGCCCAGAAACTAGCTGGGTTCCTGGAAAGTACCCACTACGAGCAAAGAAATATGAAGGTGCAGTTGCCACTGAGAGGTGGAAAGATGCCTCGTTCATCCACTCTCTCAAGGAATATATAAGGACCAACCACAGGGCCAGAAACTCTGGGCGCTTTGATTGTACAGTATATACGCCAAGAAGTTCTACCACTTGTTGCAAGACCACAAGGCTACTGAAGGTTCAGCACCCTAAGCACCTGTGGGAATCACAAGATAAACTTCTGACTGTCAATGACATTGCACATAGGTACACTTAATCTCAATGGCTGTAGAGACAAGTTCCGCAGGTTCCAGGTACTCTCCTTTTCATGGACGGGTGGGTATTCTGTGAGCTTCCTGCAATAAATCAATACTACTCCAGAGACAGAAGCCAGCTGGCATCTGGAGTGGTGACGCAGGGTCTTCTTGAAACACTGGCATCATTTAACTGCTTCTTGCCAAAGCTGTT
Organism: Ascaphus truei; assembly: GCF_040206685.1. Classification (NCBI taxonomy): domain Eukaryota; kingdom Metazoa; phylum Chordata; class Amphibia; order Anura; family Ascaphidae; genus Ascaphus; species Ascaphus truei. The sequence continues at coordinate 470,630,679 of NC_134483.1, read as the reverse complement.
GTTCCAGGTCATCTATTGCATCTCAGGGTCAAGCATGAGGATTGCACATTCAATTTCTTGAAAGGTTTATGCTCCTGCCACTAGACCCTTGAGAATGCAGTTCTTAGCCAGACTGTCTGAATACCTAAAGACAGTCAACGCGGATGAGGGCGTTGTGCTTGGGGGCGATTTCAACTGCAACTGCAAGGCTCTGGACAGTATCAGTACACACCCATACATTGTGTTGACCATGTGGGAGATTATCGCCCGCAACTCCCTGTTAGACATTAGTTAGAACAACATCCGGGGAATGAGTTCATCTACATTATGGTGTGGGGTGGTCACTAATGCCAAAATTAATCCGAGGCAGATATAGGGTGACTCCAACATCTGCCAGATTAAACAGCAGGGGCTCAGAAAAGAAATCCCCCCACAGCCTTTTAGGGTTGCGGAGACTATGCTCCAAGATCTTAGTAGGTCCCAGTAATATGCCGGCAGCATCAAGAGCTCCTACCTAATCCCTTGAGCTTCATTATAAAGAGTTCGGTCATACCCCATATTGTGAAGCTGGCGAAAAAACTGGCACCATGGCGGAGGCAGATCTGCGAATTGGTATCTCTGCAGTTTTTGAAGGTAGAAAGGTCGTTTTTGAAGGTAGAAAGTGTGTATCGGGGAGCCGACACACATCCCTTTCTGTCGGCCCTCTCTCAAAGGGATGCACGCAACACCCACAGAGACCCAATGCTTACCCATCCCGAGAAAGTCCAGTATCTTCCTTTGGCTCTTGCTGATGAATTCAAGGTTTAGATCCATGGCTATCAGCCAGGCCATAGCTAGCTGGCCACCAGCTGGTTTATCACCAGACAAAAACGAAACCACGTACAAGCTCTAGGTGGTTCGGCTGCAAATGCACAGTGGCACTGTTGAAAACGTGTATGGAGCTGACACTGGATGATGGGGTATTATATCATAGTGCAGTTGTGGTATAACCAATTCATTAGGGAGGGCAGGAGGGGAACAACACGGGGACCATAAATAGTGAAATGAAATCACAAAGTCCCCATAGTCCCGGCGAGCCCGGTGTGGAGTAGCCTTACTCACGATTAAACACCGTCCTGTGTCCCTTCTCAGCTGCTTCCCCATGACGCTGCCAGAAACAGTGCGTCTACTGTATGGCTTCCGGTGGTGTAATGAGATCCTCACAGACGGCAGTGGAAGAAAATGGATCAAGAAACAGCTGCTCCAGGAAAAAAGGTAGGGAACTCACCAGCAATGGAGGATTAAAAACGAATTTATTGAACTACATAAAAAACAAAGAAACAAACAGTGCAAACTACTCTCCCACGCGTTTCATGCCCACTGTGGTCCTTTCTCAAGGAGTGACAAAGTGGGGGAGGCCAAGAACATTTAAACCTCCCACCGTAATGCAAAGCAGCTGGAGATAATGATTAAATCAGCCTTGCAAGACCAAAAGAAAGAAAAAAATGAATAAAACACAAAAGAAATATAAAGGAGAAGGGAAAGAAAGAATAAAAGGAAGAAAAGAAGAAAAGAAGAAAAAAGACAACAAATATAAAAAATAATAAATGAATAATGTTAATAATGAAGTATGAAAGTAAATATATAGATATATATGTGAATAAAGAAAGAAAAAACTAACTAAATCACCAAATTGATATCATCACAGGTGTGTACATAGCAACTGACTGGGTGTATAAGGGTCTTATTACTATTACCATATACAGAAAAAACAACCATCAAAGACAGAGGTTCTTATCATGTATAAATACATCATAAATAAGACATGAAGGTAATGACATCAGAACTGTTATCATAAAAATTAGATGTCATAAAACAAACATATCTGCTATAAACTGAAAATCAACTCATGTACATAAAATGACTTTTAGATATAGCATAGGTAACACAAAAATGAATGGTAGATGAAAAGAATGACTAAGTAAAAAAGGAAAGGAAAAACACTAACTGACAATAATTAAAAAAGTAAAGACAGACATAACTGGATATGCACAAATGCACATTGGAGGGAGACAGTAAAGTGACCTGCTATAAAAAAAATATAATGTATATGTTGAAAAATAAAAAAGAATAAATAACAGGTGCCAACGGGAAGATTGGGAATCAAATAACTAATTTAAATGGAAATGAATAAATATATATTAATAGTGAATAAGAAGAAGAAAAATATATGTAATAAAATGAAAAATAGAAAAACAAAATTTCTAAGAATATATTTAGTAACTTCTTTTTTCTTTTCTTCTTCCTTTTATTCTTTCTTTCCCTTCTCCTTTATATTTCTTTTGTGTTTTATTCCTTTTTTTCTTTCTTTTGGTCTTGCAAGGCTGATTTAATCATTATCTCCAGCTGCTTTGCTTTACGGTGGGAGGTTTAAATGTTCTTGGCCTCCCCCACTTTGTCACTCCTTGAGAAAGCGCCACCGTGGGCGTGAAACGCGTAGGAGAGTAGTTTGCACTGTTTGTTTCTTTGTATTTTATGTAGTTCAATAAATTCATTTTTAATCCTCCATTGCTGGTGAGTTCCCTACCTTTTTTCCTGGAGCAGCTGTTTTCTTGATCCATTTTCTTCCACTACGGTTTATCACCAGAGTCTTTCCCCTGAGGGAAAGCATGTTCAACAGATATACCCACAACCCCAGATGAGTGAGGGCAACTAATGTGATGTTACCTAAAGAGGCGATGTTATAAGACGTTAGAGTTCAGGCTAGATTCCAGAGCTGAGAGGTCAATAGAACAAATCTCTTGAGTGTAGCAAGATGAACAGGAAAGATTTGAAAAGAATGAGTGATGGTGGATGATATGAAGTGATTGTCAGAGTGATGGATAAATCAAAAAGAGATAGTAGGAGAAATACCTCCCAAAAAAGGCACAACTAGTGTACTTGTGCAAAGGTTAAAATGTATTTATAAATATTCGATGTTTAGGCCCCCTATGGGTGGGAGACAGTTTTTCATAAAGACAAGGTCTAAATAGTCACCATTCTTGTGGGTACTATAATTTGTACACTGTGGAAGCCAAAGGAGGAGGTATAAAAGAGAAGGTGAGATGCCCAGGAGACTGAGGGATCATCAATATGACAGTTTAAGTCCCCCAGTAAAAGAATGGATGAATCTGGGAAGAGAAAGAAGGAAGGCCATGATACAAAGTTTGGAAGGAAGGTGGAGGTAGAGGATGCGTAGTTAGACAGTCGGTAGATGCCGGCTACAAGCAGAGAGATTGGGTAGAAAAGCTGAAACTATTTATTTATTTATAAAATGTTTTACCAGGAAGTAAGACATTGAGAGTTACCTCTAATTTTCAAGTATGTCCTGGGCACAGAGTTATGATAACAATACCTGGTTACATTAAATGAACAGAGGTTATACATTTAATTCACAGACATTTCATGGAAAGGTAGATATATGATTATTGGTGTCTGTAACAGTTACAGACAAGATTAAAATAGTTTTAGAAGAGGTAGGATAAGTCTCTGATGTGTTAGAAGAGGTCCTGCCTCAAGGGGTTTACAATCTATAAGGCCAGTTAAATTGGGTACAGGGGATAAAAGGGCTGATGAGTTTCAGATTGCAATGGAGCAGCTTTAACATTACCAAACATCAGTGAATGGCAGCAAATGGCTCACAACCTTTAGCTGTCCTTCGGCTGCGCCACAGGCTGTCTGCCTTTGGGGAGACGCAGATGTAGGCTGAAGGGGTTCACATTGAATGCAGCTTTGGTTTCAAAGCCCTTTGTCCTCCTGGGTCATTAAGATTCCAGTGGGTGGTGTTGACGAAACACATAGTACTAAGCAAAAGCAAACGTTAACTCTTAGCACGCTTGTTCTGTGCAGAGGGGAGTAGCTATTTGGGAACCCTTTTAGGCATCCGCCTTTGGGGCGATGCAGCTGTAGACTGAAGGGGTTCAGATTGAATGCAGCCATGGTTTCAAAGTTGTTTGTCCTCCTGGGTCATTAACATTGAATGAATGAACCTCAGTGAAGGAGAATCAAACAGTTGAAGGTATAGGGTGGTGATGATACCGGAAGTGGGAGGTGGAGACCTACATCACCGCCCCAGCCATAGGAGCATGCAGTTTGAGAGAAAGTAGCCTCCACAGCAGAGTCATGTTGTGGAGTGTCGGTTTCTGTTAAAGCAAAGAGATTAAGGGAGTGAGCGCAGAAGAGCACTTCATATACCAGCAGAGCCTTATTAGTCAAAAATCAATATTTTCAAAGGGCACAGGAGAAGGGAAGTAAGGTAGAGGAATAGATATTTTGTTAACAGGATTAGCAAATTCAGCAGGAAGGGAGGAGGAGGCAGGGTGGTGTGGGTGATAACAGGTATGTACTGTATATTAACTGGTCCAGAATTAAGAGAGATCCCGAGCCGCAAGAGTAGTGAGAGAGTAGGTTGGTGAGAAGACACATTTTTAGAGTGCTTTATGCTGAGGAATGCAAAGATAACTGGAATAGGGTTATGTAGATAGTGGTGCAGTGTTTGTGGATAGAGAGAGGAGAGTGGGGAAGGCGAAGAGAATAGAAAAGAGTGAGGAAACTGCAAACAGAAATGGTATTAGAGAGGATATCGTGGGATACAGGTAATAGGGAGAGACAAAGGTATGAGTAGTGAATTATCAGATATTATAGAATCTAACCTGTATGTTTGAAAGAGCAGATGAGGGCATGTGTAGATTAGGTTTGAGAGGGCGGCATTATACTAAAGAGTACACAGAGACTTAAAACGTTATATTGTTTCAGCTGTACAAACATTGTCTTCGAAATTTTCTTAAGTTATCCCCAATGCACAGTTATTTATTAAGTGTTAACAGTTGAATCCATATCTTCCTTTCCTGTTCTTCACCTCCCGTCCATCTCGATGTAACTTCATAGACACTTAAAATGTGGCACTTGAGAATAGGGCACAGCAAACTATATTGGCACTAAATATTTTATAATAAAATATGCTGCAGGGGCTTGTGAACCACTCGATTAAATATCATACATTATGTTTACTTTTCAAGGATTATATCTAATCTTGTAGAAGAATCAACCAACAGGAAAGAAAGGAAGAGCTAATATACAAAAAATAAACTACAATTATACCCACAAGAACTAGAAATGCAAATACTAGATTCCGTGTACCCCAGTAGTCTAGATAGCACAGGAACTATTCTGTATAGAGAAGTGTCCAAAGACTAATTAAAACAGCCTAAGGAGGGGCATACATCAAAGTCATTTTATTGATGTCCCAGCTATTTTATTTTCCTTCTAAACACTAAATGTATACCTAATGACTCACCAAGAAGGTGAGACTGAATATTGATTTCATTTTAATACATTAAGATTGTCACTTCTTGTATAATTTTGTCATTTTCTTTTTCAAGACTACTTTGCAAGTCAAGTCATGGCTCTTCAAGGAAGCACTTCAAAGCTAGAAATACATAACAGAGCCAACAAAGCGCCAAGATAAAAGAACAGAACATTACAATCTATTCATATTGGCACCGCTGACAAGTCTTTGCAGCTTTATTTTTATTCCGCCGGCATTACAGGCAACAGAGATGATTTCAGAGCTTCATTTTACAAAAGAAATGGTATATAAAAGAATATTGCCACTTTTGTATAGGAGAAAGGGAATATATGTAAACCCATCAGTGTCTGAAGTCTGATGCTTCACAGATTAATTAATTCGTTGACTGCATTTCTTGACCTGGAAACTAATTACTTTACTTAATCTAATACAAGATCACTATCCTTTCCTCTGTTCAAATAACTTCCTTTTTGACATGCCTAACTTCCCTAATTTCATATTCAAAGCATGCAATCAATCTTTTATGTCTTTGCACTGCTGCCTTGCATATCAGGCTCTCTCCAGATGAAATTCCACAAACACTCAAAAACTAATTCCATAAGGGTTGAAGGGTTCATTGAATTTTTCAACAGATAACACATTTAGAGTGGATATCAGTATTCACCTGCACTAATGCCTCCAGGATTTTTTTTATCATTGCTTCTTTTTTCATAACAAATTATTTCAAACGTGAAATGGGGAAATATAGGCAAAACTAATTTTTTAAGATTTAAAGATTGCAGTTTAGTTATGAAAATGTTCAGCATGTGGATAGTTAACTAAAGATTAGGATCATTGGAATTTATTATATATAGTTAGTACCTTAATAATCATTAATTATGTTCTGACATGCCCTAGGAGAATTCCTTACAGAATTTATTGAAAGCTATAGAAGGCAAATTACGTTTGTGATAGCCGCTTTTGTTTCCACTATTTGTATAGAAAATTAATGTTTCTGAGCAAGGGAAAGGTGGAGATAGAGTCCATTCCCTCAGCACATGCTTGTACACTTTCAAGAAAAAATATCTAGTTTCACAAACTTTTCTCTAGCACAGCTTTGCAGCTAAGTATAGGAAGAGGCCATCATACTATGTGAGGTGAGAATGACCAAGGCCTAAACAATTACACCTATTTAAATTATGTTTTTTTTTTGTTTCTTTTTATAATATATGTTCCAGCAGTCACACATTTTGCAGTAAAAAACAATAAAGACCATTTATAAAGGTCTGTTTGTAGGACCGAAATATTGACCACCATAAAGATATAGCTTTATATTAGCTGTATGATAGCTATATATTATATATATACCTATCATACAGCTAATATATATATATATACAACAATAGAAAAAGAAACCCCTATAACAGGAGCACTCTTTAAAGGTCAATCCACTGAAAACACCGGAAAAAAGTGGTATACGTAATGTAATCATGAATAAATTACAAATATCCTTATTAGGAGATAACTCAATATTAAAATAATGCAGGTAAGTGAACCTATGCCTCAACTGAGGCTAACCTAAATCTAACGTGCAAATTTTAAAATTGGGTAGGTATGACCTGGGGTATAGTGTCCCACTGAAACATATAGGTGGAACTGAAGAACCCTTACATATAAATGCAGGAGATCTTCTGTTGGAGTGATATATAAACTCTAAGTAGTAGCGAAGTAACCTAACAGGATATGATAAGGGTACTGCGATACAAAGAATACAAATAAGTACTACACTGTGGGGATACGGAGCCTTAACCAAATAGAATGGTGAGTGTCAATATTCCCTTTGACAAAGTCACTGTTGTGACGAAACGCGTCAGGGTACGTCACCACGACACTACATGATGATGCAGTGCGCACTTTACGGCTGGCGAGCGCATGGAGCTGATCTGAGGCTGACAACTTTAAATCGCATTACAAGCAAAGAGACAGTGTTTTAAATCATCCAAATTTCTGGAGGTGAACCGGATGGGATATCGATCCACTGATGTGTTCCAGGACGGTGTTGCCCTGTTGGTGGTGATTATATCACAAACTGCTTTTAATTCTTGTACTTTTGTGAGTGTCCTTAATCCCCTTCTCCTCTTTTTTAACATTAAATTTACTTTTTTACACTATGGGACGTGCGCTCTTTCTCTTTCTATAGATTTCTGCTGGAATTGGTTATTCCTTCTGAGAGCAGCCGTGGATCCCTGGCTGTCATCTTGTTCCTCATTTGAATTTTTTCTGGACTTGTACTAAGGGTTGAACTTTCTACATTTTTGTTTTTCTTTCTTTGTTTGTTATATGTAATCACTATTATTGGCACGTTAGATTTTTATATATATTTATGTTTTAGATTGTTTATATACACATTTTTTTCAATTTTTATTATTTTTATATTGTTTTATATTGTTTTAATCACCTTGTTTCATTAGTGGCGCTACTGCATTTTTTCTTTATATATATATATATATATATATATATATATATATATATATATATATATATATATATATAAACATTTTAAGTTATGGTGGGTGAAAAAGGCAACAAAAAAACTCCACCATTAGCATATACCAGTAGCCAATAAAGAATATCACTTTTGAGCACATTTACATGTCTTACAGGTCTGCACCCCTGCCTTTCAACCATTGTCACCTAGCATACAATGCTCCCACTGCAGCAAAGGATTCTGGGAAATGACATGCCAATGAGCACACAATGTGTCACCTTTTGCCTGAAATATTCATTCACATGGAACACATATAAACAAATGCAATGCTGTTCACACAGCTTTTAAGCACAGCATGGGATTAGACGCAAGTGGTTTGACTAGCATAACTTAAAATGTATATGGTAAACTTACCCAGCCTAGAAAATTGCAAAGCTAGTACAACAAACCTCACACTGATGAGACCCATTAAGGTTGAAACAAGTCTGTGAGTGCTTTGTAACACCCTTTCCCTATCCCTAGGGGAAATAGCTGTATTTATGGTCACTGGTGCTACCTGCTAGGCTTACAGAAGGCCTGAGCCTCCGCCCCTGGGGAGCGTGGGGTGACTGGGTGTTCTCTCTCTCCTGTGTAGCAGGATGACTCATAGGAACACATATACATCTATGGTATATCCCCAATAACACAATCACAACAGGGTTACAATAACTCTTTTACTGTGGTCCCACAGTAGGCCCAGGTAGAAACACATAGACCAATAACAACAATAATACAGGGATAACGATAAGAGCAATCCTGTGTAGCTAGCCCCATAATACTGATGGTGCTTGGGCACCTATAATCCGGTGTCCGGCAAATGACCCTTGCCCAATGTATGTCTAAGGGCAACGCTACCCTCCCCCTTGCGGTGGTGCATTACCAGGGAATTCTTCCAGACAGAGGATGATAACTTGCAGGGTCCCGAGCCGTGGGGTCTCCGATAACAGCCCCTCACGCCTCACATCTGGCTGCTTAACGTCATTAACGGGAGATCCCTAGCTGTGAATCATGGATGCCACTGGTGTCTTCCCGTTCCATCGGTGGCATCACAGGTGACTGATGAGCCCCATTTGCAATGACCACCTGTGGAATGGGTAGCAGATTGTTCCGATGCCAGACTTTTACCCTACCCCCCGAATCCTTGATACGGTAGATGGGAAGACCAGGCATCTGGGATTCCACTTCGAAGAGAGCATCTCTCCATCGGTCAGCCAACTTATGTTTTCCCGGTACTCCCAGGTTTTACAGGAGAACCTTGTCCCCAGGCTGCAGTTCCTGATTGCGTACTCTGCAATCATATCGCCTTTTGTTATTCCAATTTAGCTTGGTGGTGACTTCTTTCGCCAACTGATATTCCCTATGGAGTTTGTCTTTCAGTCGTTGGACATACTGATAATGGGTCACATTGGGTACTCCATCGGTGGATACTCTTAGGCGAATATCCACAGGTAATCTGACTTCTCGCCCGAACATCATGAAGTATGGGGAGAACCCAGTGGACTCATGCCTAGTGCAGTTTTATGCATGCACCAAGTGTTCCACATATTTACTCCATCTGGCCTTCTCGGAGTCCTGCAGGGTACCTAGCATATCAAGCAAGGTGGTCCATCTCCTTCAGGATGATAAGGGGTCGTACAGGACATCTCAATGTTGAGTAGCTTCAGCAGCTCTTTTATGAATCTGCTCTCGAAATATCGTCCCTGGTCTGAGTGCATTCGATTAGGTAGTCCGTAGTAGATTAAGTATCTTTCACATAATAATTTAGCCACCGTGAGGGCCTTCTGATCTTTGGTGGGGAAGGCTTTAGCATATCGGGTAAAGTGGTCGGTTATCACAAGAACATTTATGATATCCCAAGAATCTGGTTCAATACACAGAAAGTCCATACATACCAGGTCCATAGGATGAGAACTCTTCAGGTGGCCCATTGGGGCTGCCTGTGTAGGAAGTGTTTTATGCTGAATACACCGCAAGCATCTTCAGCAATGATGTTCTTCAGATTCCCTCATTTTGGGCCAGAATAACCGGTCTCGTGGGAGTCCAAAGGTCTTGTCCATAGTCATCATGTAGGGACCTTAGGACCATATATTGCAATTTCCTTGGAAGAACTAGCTGTCTCCTATTGGGATGGTTGTGATAACGAACCACCCAATACAGTAGGTCCATTGTCTATTTTAAAATTAACCCACTATCTCATGAGGACAGCGACTGTGTCTGTGTGAGCACGCTACACTAAGGAGGGATTCTTTCTTTGTATTGCCCGGCATAGAGCTCCAGCCACCGGGTCTCACATCTGAGCAAAGACGAGGTCTTTTCACCTTATTATAGTTTCTTGAGTAATAAACATGGCTGCAGACACTGGTGGTAAAATATCGCTCAAGTCCATATACCAGAAAGAGGGAACCAGGTGCAAAGGGATATACATATACAATAGAAGCACAGAAGAGAAGTAACCAAGGTCACAGCAGACCCTTTAGTATGCACTCATGGTTAAGGTAACAGTTATAATTATTAGAATATAATATCCATAGGGGAGAACCCCACTGTCAAACCCGAACAATACTTATAGTACAAGAGTAACAGAACATGTAACTGCTAAAAACAAAAATAATAAATCTTTAATGATATTCAAAATAGCAACGCCGAAACAAAAAAAGTGTAGCAAATATAAGTGAAAATAAAACTGGAATACAATAAGTTCCCAGGTGAGGAATGGGTCATGGATGTAAAGTGGTAGAAGGGTGTCACAATATTAGACCACACACATATAAATATATAAATGTGTGTGGGTAAATCCACGTCCCTATAATAGAACCACTTTAAATATATCAAACGCAGCATAGCATAGCAAACAGTAAACAGCAATAGTATCTGTGCGAATATGATAAAATGTCAGTAGCGTGTAGCAGTGTGTAGATACATAAGATACACGTGGTAATGGGAAATAAGTCACTATAATTGCCAGAAAATTCACAGAACAACAATACTTGCAACATATTATCTAAAGTCCATTACTAGGATTAACTCTCTAACTCTAAGCAACTTTTTTGGAACAGTATGGTTCAACAGTTAAAGCCGTAATCCTGGCTATAAAGGTCTTTTTTAACTGAACAGTGGAAAATGCAGGGTTCTAATTTGAACCGGCAGCCTACCTAGCAAATTAGGGA